>NC_133826.1:13767711-14077494 GCF_047830755.1 Zonotrichia albicollis | reverse complement strand
GACAGTGACACATCTTCTATTGTAGGAGCTGTGCTTGCCTGTCCCTACATGTGTAATTTATTCTCGTTACAGTTGTTTCAGCACTTTTTTTTTTAAACCTTACTAGAGCCTGGCTTCCATAATCACACATATACCTTTTTGAAGGATAGACACAAATTAAAATGCCCCTAAGTCCCCTGCAGTAGTAGATAATTTTAGGCAGATAATTTTTTTGCATGATACTCAGCCATTTCATTCTGCAATTCCCTTAGGATACCTGCATGAAGATTAGTTTGTCTCCATGTGTTATTGTAGTTAATATGTATTTTCTCTTGTAACCAGGCCAAATCTGAGGATATGGCTACTTCTGAGAGGATGCAGAACATTAGCTGACTGTGTCCTAGATGCACGATGAGAGTAGACATGCATCATTCTGTAGGTGAGGAATCTGTGAGGAACATGAGAACCAGAACTGTGGGACTCAGTGCAGAATGCATTTGTCCTTCACTTTTATACTTTTTTATCTTTTAGTAGAATAAGCTAGTGAAATAAATCATGGAACAAGCAGAATGTATCATAAATCTCATGATGCTTAACAGGAATGAATCAGTAACCTGTACTTAATGAACATATCAGACTGAGGAAAAACAGTTGGCCGCTGTGTGGAGGGAATAACTCCTTTAGACCCAAAAGAAGCCACTCACCAGTTTCTGAGAGTCCATAAATCTTCTGACTGATAGGTGTAACAGAGAGGAGATGATACTCAAGGCAGTCAGTCAGCAGAGCCTGCAAGAACTTTTACATTTGAATCTCAGACATAAATTCAAAGTGAGCATACTCTTGGGCCAGGGTAAAATTGCTGATCATGGGCAGTGACATTCAGGAGAGAGGTTATGTTTGTCGACCTTAACCAGGAGAGAGGTTATGTTTGTTAACCTTAACTTTTGCCTCCAGTGTCAAATACATCTTGAAATCCCATGTATCAAGAGTAAGCAATTAAAGAAATATTCCATCAGTAAATATAAGACTTCAGTTGAAGCAAAATTAGTCTAAAATTGGCTTTTACTTGTGACCTTTCGTATCCAGTGCTATAACTAACAGGGAGGTTACAGTGCTGTCATCTCCAGGGAGGAAGAAAATCTAAAATGGTTCATGGAACCACTGGGAATCTTTTCTGTTAAGGAAGGGTTGTGTAGCCAAATCCCTGCCCTTGCAGGATAAGAAAAGGAGAGAGACATTTCACAGCCACAGACACATCTCATGTTCCCACATTAGGTGCACCGTGCCTCAGGTATCCTATGGAGAGGTAGTTGGCCAGGTACTGCCTCAGTGCAGTACTCCTGCCAAAAGTAATTCAGTTGTTTAGAACTTACCTTCTGCTCATTTCTGATGCATTTTATTTTTTAGGATTCTAATGTATCAGTCTCCTTCTCTTGCTGAGTCTTAGAACTAAATGTTTTAATATTTTCATTTGAATTTTTGTTTTGCATCTTTTACTTTCAATATCAAAATTTGATCTTCATTTCCTTGGGCCCATCTTTCTGTATGAACTATTTTCTTTTTGATTTTTTTGCTTGCCCTGAGTAAAGGCAACAATATCCCTGCAGCAGTCAGCTCAATAATTCCTCTTCTAAACTTTCCTAGGCTCTCAGAACATTCAGTTGGATTTGTCCAAACTGCTAACCACAGAGGCTGCATCTCTGTTTTTAGATCTCCCCATTAAGCTGCTCTGAAGTCACAGTGGGAGCTCCCAGCTGGCCCTCGCTGCTGCAGGAAGGCAGCAAGGGATGGCTCAGGCGTTCAGCACCTGGTCACACACACACAGAAAGCCATGCACAGATGGAGCTCTGCTCCTCTTCAGGCTGTAACAATATTAAGAAATCTAATTTATATACAGAGGGCTGTAGTTGCCTGTTACTGCTGTTTTATTAGACTTTGTTTTCTCAGTGGGGTCCTGCCCCATGGCTGGGGATTGTGAATGTTAGAACAGTGCTCTGAGTAAATAATGTGTAGGGAAAATATTCAGACTAGTAATGCACAGCAGCCTGATTTGCAGACCATGCTGTCATTGTAGTAGTCACTGTTTAAATACACATTCCTTGATCAAGAGACAATTAACACAATGGCGTTTCTAACATTTTTGTTTTCTGTTATTTGGGCTTCTATCTCTACAGGTGTAATTGATTTAAATAGCTTTTACAGTGTAGTCTTCTCTCTGTGTTATATTCTATGTGTTTAAAATAGTCACCTTCCCCCAGCTCCCCTTATATGTGCTGTGTTCCCTGCTGCATGGTAAAAATAGGCAGCTCTGATGTGGGACTGCTTCTGTAGAGACATCCCTATTTCCCTGCTCCTTCAGTTCATCAACTCTGGCCTCAAGGTGCTACACCAGTGCTCTGAGGGCCATTAACTGCTTGCACCACATTTAGATCAGACACATCTATCTAACCTTATCTTTGAAAGGTCTGGAGAAAATAACATTGGAAAGGAGATCTTCTGTTCAAGCTTGTGCCCTCTTGACTACTTTGAATTAACACCCACTTAGAGGGGGTAAGAAGTCAAAAATGTGCCTGGAAGGTTAAACATTAAGTATGCAAAGCTAGACTTCCAAACTTCCTTAATGCATGAAAATGTGTATGTAAAAAATGTCTGAACAAACCCAAAGTTTAACAGTTGATACATTTTAAAGTGCAGGAATTTTAAAGCCTTTTTGAGGTTCCCTTTTGCTGATTGCCTTCAGGGGAGGTGAGACAAGTTTCTAACCTTTGCAACCATCTCAATGGAAGAGAGGGAAGGAAGAACACACAGGCAGAAAGAAATCTCAAATTTCATCTTGTTGTGTAATCTTTGAAGGGCTTCAAGAATAAAAATTTTTAAAGAGAACTCCATAGGTGCTACATGATCTGCATTTTGTCAGTCAGGCTTACAATTGCCACAGGAGACACAGATTTACTGCCAGCACAGTCACCCCTCTTCTCAGCTGCCTTGTCTTTCTCTTCCCCTTCCCAGCTCTTAGGTTTGTAATTGACAGCTCTCCCAAAGAGTTTGTGGTATTTTTAGGGTATCCACCGGGGATCTTTCTAATGACAAAATGAACCCCAGCCTTGCCTCAAGTTAATCTTATGTAGTGTCTCACATTTCATCTTGTCCTTTCCTATGTTTAGGGAGAACTCATCTGACTTACCAAAAATACTCCTTTCCTTTGCTTTTTTTAGACATAATTTGTTAAAGTTGGGCCAGATTCCTGATTCAGTTCATAACATGTCTGTGTTTCAGTTGCTTGGGTAAAAACAGAGGTAACTGTGAGCTGTGGAATGACAGCAAGTGGGGGGTGTGGTGTTAACAGGAGCTCCATAATTTGCAGAAGTCTGTATATTGTGAAATTGTAGCCTCAGCCCCAACAGTTATTAGAAATATCTCTCATGTACCAACAGTCCTGTGCAGGAATGCAAATAGGTTTATTGTGCTGAAATACAGATGTATTCTCTATACCAAAGCACAGAGAGAGTCTTTGCTTTAGACTTTGGTCAGAGGTGTTCAGTAGACCCTCCTGATTAAGATGCAGCCTATAATAATCATGGCAGTAATTCAGTATATTTTAAACAGTGTCTATAAATATTTCCAAAGTGGTAAAACCCTTTGTTTAATAATTTTCCAGTCTCGCTGCTCTTCGTGTCACTTTATGAGTTTTTGAAGTTCAGAGCATTGGTGAGACAAAGACAGTTGAACATCAGTCATTTAAGTAAAAAAAAATAAAAAATAGCGCAACCAACTGAAGTTGGCTTAGGATCTTCGTAAATTTTTTTTCTGAATTTATCATACCATCTATCCCTTAGTCATTTGGTCCTGAGTAAGATTGAAAAATGATATATGCAGCTTGCTGCCCAGTGTCAGCACTGACAAGCTTGTGTGACTGCATTTGAGCTGAATATTTCAGCAAATAGCATAGCCCAGCAGCAATTGCTAAGCCCTGTCTATATCCTCTCCTTGCAGTGAGCAGCGATTTTTCATTTCATACATCATTTACAGCTTGCCACAGTGATTCCAGTTAGCCAGGATATATTTCCAACACAAAGAGAAGAAAGAGAAATATGTATCATTTGTTGCAGAAGTTGGCTGTATTGGGTTCAAATGTAATTACACTACAACATCAAAAGCTACACTAATGGACAAAGAGTCAACTATGCTTAACTCAGAGTTAAATAAGATCTGTTTTCTTCTTGCTCAAGAATTCTGCCAAGTAATTTTGCTGCTTTGATGCATTGCATCCATAATAGTCAGTGCACATACTTAAACAGGTACAGTGCATATATCATCCATCAAAGTATTTTACAAAATAACAGATGCCTTCAACCCTCTTGGTAGAATTGCCTTGTTAATGGCACTTATTCCTGCTGGAAAGTGCAGTTCCCATTTCTTTAGCTCCTGGAGAGTCTTTAGCTTCCTCCTGGGCAAGACAATCAATTAGGAAGGGGGGGTCTCAGCAGGGATCTACTGACGGCAGGGTCTGTGTGACCTTAAAGGGAAGGCTCACTTCCATTTTTCTCGGTTTTTCCTCCCAGAGCCCTATCAACATGTCTGTATTCTGATCTGTAGTAAATAGGATAGGTTTTGTTAGTCATCCGAGCTGATTTAAAAATAAATAGAGAAACAGTGAGTCCTTTTCTTCAAAATGCTGGAAAACTTCACAGTTTGTGTGAAACTCTGGTAATCCTGAGCATTTTCCTTTGAGATCAGGCCCACAGATAATGCATCTGTAGAAACACATGTAAGGAACACACACCATAGACCTCGATACCTTCTTTCTTTCCTCATTAGGGTTTCATAATAATTTCTCATAAGAAACTAGAATGATTCTTTCTATTTTTAAGGGCTCAGAATCACAGAAAAGGCTCAGCAAGATCTCTTGATTTTTGAGACATTTGCAAAAGCTTCATTTGTTGAACTGCCATGACTGCTGAAGCCTTAATAATGAATAGGAACTTGTCATCAGTTGAAATGCAATAAAGGCTGAATTTGTGAAAAGTAGAATATTTGAAAGATAAAAAAATCTAGAAAAACATTGGTATTAAATTAGATTGTGAATCAGGATGAAAGATAGTAATTAGCAGTGTTTGAGGTAGTAAACAGAGTGCTATTGCATCAGAATTTTCAGGGTTTGGGTGTGCTGGGGTGCCCACTAGCAATTTCGGGATTGAGGAATTTACTTCAAATGGAAGAAGACTTTGAAATTTTCTCCTCCCCGTATTTCCTGTGCTTTCCCTCTTAATGTGCTCCTTAGCTTTGCAGGGATAGATCAATTTGCCATTATGTCCTCATCACTACTGAAATTTTGAAGTACCTACTGTGTACAGGGGTAGGAGAGTGACAGCAGTAGGAGCTTACCTCAAATAAGGCTCATTATTTAAGGAAAAATTCCTGTGTAAAAAGATGGTGGTATTAGAGTATGGAAGTATTTCACCTGTTTCCAAGGCACTGCAGAAGGAGAGCTCGGGGCAGCTGTGCAGGGAGCAATGCACTTTCCATTAGCAAATAGTCAATGGAGTCCTGATGGGACAATCCACGGCATAACAGAATTTTATTTCAATTCTTCAAATGACAGTAAGAAGAAAAAAAACCTGGCAAAGTCTTTCCTGGAATTATCTGTGGTTGTCAGACTTTGTCAATGTGCTTTTGACACTTTCTTTAAAGTTGGAAAAGCAGGGAAAGCTAAATGCCTGCAGCCTTGTTGACACTGTTTCCTTGTAGGGGAAATTGAACTGATGAGCTGTGTTTGTTCTTTCAATTTTCATTTGTCAAAATATATAAGGTCATCACAGTTGTATTTATTTCACTTGAGGAGATGAACTGCTATAATTAGTAACAATACACTTATTTTATTACTTGCTTTGATAGAAGCTGGGAGTGTAAGTAAAAAATCTTAATTTCAGAGTGAATTATATTAGCTTTTTGTTGTTGCCTGTTTGTGTTAAACTATTTTTTTGGTGTAATTAGCACTCAGTAAATTACTTTATTTTTGTTTTGTTTAATTGAGGTAATGATGTCTGCAGAGGAACACAATACCAAGGGGTTGGGTTTTTTTTTCTACTCTCAAGGGTCTCTCAGGAGTTTGAAACTTGAGACTCAAAACTATAAGGAGTGCATCAAGAGCTGTCCCAACCTCTTTTAAAGAGCCTTTCCCTTCATTGCTGCATAAAGGTGAACCTAACTAGTACAGAAGACAGCTTGAACAGAGGCAGACAGAGCTGAGCTGCCAGAGGGAGCATGGCTCACAGGCTGACCCCTCTGTGTAAGTGAGTGTGTGTTTTTTCCTTGCTGAGAGGGCAAGACTGGTACATTAATGAGCCATCTGCCTTGCTGGGACACAGTTTTGAGAACAACATGCCTTCCTGTTCTTTTCATGCTCTGCCCTCTAGAAAACGTAGCTCTACCTTTCCTTATGACACGGCACTCCGTCATATCAAAGGATAAAGAAATCAGTGATGAAGAGAGAATTAGGGAAATGAGGGGAGTTACAGGACAGAGAGCTTAATTAGAGGGATAAAAAAAATCAGGGAAGAAGAAGATTTAATGAGGCTCCTGTTTATTACTTCTGCTAATTTAGGAAGTCTTGCTGCTGGCTGTGGCACTGGAAGGTTAAATTGTACAGATACTTTCAAAATTAATATTGCAGTGAGTTAGAATACAGGACTTTAGCATTCACTTTCATTTAATGGCTATATCTCAGCCTCAGACTGTGGTCATGTTAAGTTTTAATTTTCAAAGGCCACGGCTCTTTCAGGGGTAAACTGCTTGTTCCTTTCTACCACAGATTGGTGTAGATTAAGGCTGCTCTGCTCTGAGTAGCCTCATTTACATGTTGTTACAGACTTTTGTCCTTTCCCCTCCCTCCAGTTTCCCATGAGTCCTGTTTCTGCTTGGACACTCTCTAGTTCTGAGCTTCACAACTGTTTGTGGGGTAGAAATGGCCAACCCAGTCACTTTCTAGAAGAACTACCTTGACTACACTTACTGGATCCTTTGGAATTCTTGCTAGCAGCCCTGCAGTATTGTCTGTACCTGCTCTGAAGACAGACTGGACTTGGGTGTCCCATGCTGGCCAGTCAGAGTCAGCAGAGAGCATCATGGGCTGTAGGTGCAGAGTGGATGCACTATCTGGTGACTGATGTCTGAGGTGCTGTGGGAGACGTTCTGTCTTGGCATGACAGAAATTGTACTGAGCTTCTTTCTTCACCTCATGGAGCTTTATTTCTCCCCCCTGACTTTTCATTTATGAATTGGTCTATCCACAAACTAACATTTTTAATGCCATGCTTCCCAGCTAAGATTATAATGTTTCATTTTTACCATGTGGTGTTTCCTTTTATTGTCCCAGACACTTTTATGAATAGCATTCCATGGCTACACTAGTGGTTGGTGCATTTTCCTTCATTATTGTCTTATTTTTAACATCACCATTTTTAGAGCTGGAAAATGGCAGTTACATAACTTTCCCTCGATGTGACATATAAAGATCATCAAGTTAATATTTATCAAAACTTTGAGGATAGAAGGGATTATGCATGCATTGCACATTCAGGAGCCAGGATTAGATACATGTTTTTTGACAGATGTGGATTTTTCTGTAGTTCTTTAAGTTCCTTGTGAGTACCCCCATGGATTCTAGGAATTATTAGCAGTGATCTTTATTTCTGGGATTTAACTTCTAGGGTAAGCCAAGATTTAGGCCTTAAGGCTGTCCAATGTTTATAGTTACTATACTCATGTTTCTGTTTTTCAGATGATTTTTGTGGCACTACCTCTAATGTAGATGCTGCTTGACTGTCTTTAATAACCAAATATATGGAATTTTTATGATTTTCTATAATAAATTTATGGCAATGACACCAGACCAGGCAAATCCTGTTCACTGTGTCTTAGATACTCTGTGGCCCAGGGCCACAGTTGCCTTCTTGTGATCTCTTGATCAGTGCTGCATGCCAATTGGGATTTCAGGTTGGATGAGAGGCTGACCTGTTGTACAGCACCTGGCAAATGTCCTTCTCATCTGCAGCCCCTGGTGCCAAAGGGATCCTGCATTACTGTGGGACAGACTGCAGGCAAGCCTGTCCTGCCTGACATGGTCCAAGTGGAGTGGAGTCCTTTCCACACTGGCTGGCTCGTGGAAAGATGAAGGGTTGATAAAATGGAGATGAATGTGCCACACTGCCTGCATTGATAGAGTTCAAGTGAGACAATTTCAGCTGTTACACACTACCTGAAAGCCAAGGTTTTCTTTTTCAGTGCAGGTTGTCCTTGCTCCTGTTTGCTGTTATTGATACACTAGATAGTGTTTTGTGATAACAATATCATCAGGGAGAACCATGCCATGTCAAGAAAGATTTTTTAATACGATCTATCACAAGAGCAGTAAAAGAAGCACTAAAATATGGAAGCAGCTGTGTCATTTGAACGAAACTAACTTTTGCAGAGTTACAGGTCTAGCAATAAAGCTGCCCTTTGAAATTCTTATGTCCAATGAAAGCTCTTTCCTGGTATTTCCAGCCAAGTTGCTGGGAGTGTGACATCATGCTTCTCAGCAGATATTATTAACTCAATTAAGTTAAAGAGATATAAAGTAAATTACTGCGTCCTAATTATACAAAAAATGGATAAACAAGCAACAAAAAACAATTATATAATTCACTCTGAAATTAAGATGTTTGAACCACTAACAATTTAAATCAAAGAAACACTAATAAAATCAGTGTAATGTTACTAATTACATAATTTCATCTTCTGAAGTCAAATACATAAATTTTTGTTGACTTAGTGTATTTTGGCATTTCTAAGTGTAGAAAAGGAACAAGAATGGGTTTGTCTTACGCAGCAGTGCCGAGATCTGCAACATCTGCAGAGTGAGAAGCTGAGCTTGTAGTGATGGGGAAAATTGGGCTTGCAAGGAAGCTTCATGCAGGTTGGTAGGCTGTGTCCAGGAAGGAAACTGGCACTTGGCATCCTGCATTGTTCATACAATTGTATGAACATAACAATTATAATTCTTATGTACAATTTCTAATGTACTGATTATAATGTCTGTTCCTACATAAAAGTACTTCTATGTAGACCTTAGAAAGAAAGGTCTAAGAGTTAGAAGCTGAGCTTGCAGTCATGGGAGAAATGCAAGGGTGTGTAATAATCAGTGCCCACAATGACCCCAGGTTTTCTAACAAAATCAGCTGTCAAAAGATCTGACCCATCCAAATACAGGCTGTGGAAATGCACCCTTCTACACCATTGCCTCATACCAATCAATAGCAATTCAATCTTGGCAGAATTCAGGCAGCACCTATTATAAACCATCTGAAACTGAGTTGCTGTCAAAGAATTAGACATGAAGAAGATTGCTGAACTAGTACCTGATGGGAAAAAATACTGCCATAGTCTAGTACAGTGAGACAGTTTCAGATTGCTCAGTGACAGCTCCTTAAAAATACAGAATTATACTGGAAATATTATAAATATCTAAACATAAATTAAGGTTGACAGCCTCAGCTTTGATCCTAGAAGGAACTGAAGCAAAAATATGGTTGTACTTATCATTCCCATTGGTCAGAAATCTGCTTGACCCATGTCTTGATTCAAAATAAGATAGATTTCACTCCCAAGTATTTCATTTGTTTAAAGCTCCAGTTATTCCTGAATGAAAAAGAACTCCATTTTCTTTTTATGGGAACAGAGGAGGGAAAGGTATTGCAGCATCAGAGGAAATCAGAGGAATGCTTTTCCTTCTTTTTTCTTCTTATTTTTTCCATTGCAGAACTCAGAATGCCCTTACTCTTGGATGCCTATATTAAAATGCTTTCCACCAAATTGCTATTTCATCTTTTTGTTCTAATCTGAGGGCAAGCATAGTTTTGCCACTAATTGGGTATGTCCTGTGACATAATATGGAAGAGGAAATGTTCCCTTTCATAACAGTGTTATTCCAAGTAGACATTTCATTATTAGCTGTCTGCTAATGCAAAAAAAAAAAAAAAAGTGAAATAGTTCTTTTTCCTAAACAGTAAAGCAAAAACCACCTCATTTTATATACTGTACAAGAAGCACCCTAACAATAAGAGTAATCTTCTACTACTTAGAAATTTGGTTAGAGGGAGGTACCTGGAGAATGTTACTTCTGGAGCTTACCGATGCTTTTAGGACAGGGTTGGAAGGACGGTACAGATGGGCTCATTATTCAGTACCCCTGCTGCCTGGCTAAGTGCACTGTTACAGATTGCTGCCATGGATATGCTGTGAAGCAGCTCTCACTACCCAGGGAGATGAAACGGGGCCCATTAGGGAAACAAGAAAATGTGAGGTAATGACTGGTTAATACCCTTGGGCGTGAGGGTAGAAGGTATGTGCTCTTGAACCATGCCTGTCAGTAAGTGAAGAGGTAATTTCCATGTTCTCTTGGACTGGTGTCCAAGGAAACCATCTTGGATTGATAGGGGTAATCAAATGTTACTTTAATTTGTGGGCTGCGTGCACATTTGTAAGTCATCGGCCATTTTACCCCTGTGGTGTTTCTCCCAGGGCACTCCTGTCCACAGAGTGTCTCACCAGTTTCTCCTCCTGCCTGCATTTTTCTTTACCTCCCGCGGCTGACATCTTTCCTGCCAGCTGTGTCTTTTCCGCAAGGTAATTCTCTTCACTGCTGACTGTGGTCCTGGGGGATTCCAGGGCTGTCAGCCACACTTCTACCTTCTGCACTTCTGTCTTTTTTCCTTGCATGTTTTCCTTCCTTTGCTTCTCTCTTGCCACCACTGCCTTCTGTTTCTTTCCTAATCAGGACATCACTGCACCCTGTAAGAAACTGTAACAGTTAAAAATCACTCTGTGAAGAATATCTTCTGAACAAGAAAGCAAGAGATTAAGGTTTTAACTACTCAAAGAGGACAAAATTGCATTTGTGCTTATAAATAGACTTCAAAAGGAAATACAATTTTCTTTTTTTTTTTTTGATGGAGAATAAAATACTTGGCTCCGTATGTGACACTGAAAATCTATGTATTTCTTGGTTCTTGAGCTTGCAACTTTTGCTTATTGGTGACAGTATCTAGCAGTCGACAGCTGCCTTTGACAGAGTGTAGTATGAACTAGTATTCACGCCATATGTTTTCTCTGGTGAACATATAGAAAAATCACAAAAAATATCAAAAATGGTCAGAAAGAGGTACAGACTTACTGAGACATAATATATTCTTCTGTACTGTCAGTTCTCTTCTGTTGAAAGTCCCTTCTTGCGGTTACCTTGGCATATAACTCAGGTACATCTCATGACTGCATCCCCACTTATTGTAGCTTTTCATAAGATAAAACCTATGAAAAAATATATTTAAGCATCCCATTAAGAACAAGTGAATGCTGTGTTTACATTGTTACCAAGAGTACAGTAAATTAAGAAACTTTTTAGCATTTCTTTGATTACATCAATGCAGTTTGTAAATATCACTTCAGGAGCATGAGGCAGTCCCCTGAAGATCACAAGCAGCTGTGCCATGTGTGGTGGTGGTTCACTGTGCGCTGCTGCAATCAGCGCATCAAACGGCTCCATGCCAAACACATCGGGTATGTCACGGATGCAGCGTGCCTCTTACAGTTTGCTTTTAATTTACCCTTTTACTAACTGTATTATCTTCCCAGTAGAGCTATTTATCAGGGTGGCGATTAAGTAGCGTCTACTTTACATTATGTCTTTTGAAAAATATCTAAATTAGGATGATCTAAAACTCCAACAAATTATGGGTACTTCAGTTGCTTCTGTTTGTGCTCCATGGGCAGCAATTTACCCAGTGTTTTTCCAATTCAGCTAAATGGGAGACAGCTGGGGGTTAGCAAGACTCATCTTACCAAATCATAGATATTTTAAACAGCTGGCAATAAACTATAATTTATATCTATAATTTAAAGTATTTATCCAGAAGAAGTACCTTTAGAATATACTTGAAAGCTGCATCTGAGCTGACATGAAGGAGAGCTTTGTATCTTATTGCCATGGGCTAGGGCTTCAATTTATAATTAATTTATATGCTGTTCCTCTGAAATGCTGTAACTTTTATTATTAATCAATTTAAATTGAAAAAAGTAGTAGTTCTAAGAATTAAAACCAGACTTCCTTCAGTAATTGAATTCATCAGACTAGTTTCATAAGCAGTAAATGTGACTGAACTCTGCGATGAGAACATCAGTGAATCTAAATTCATGTACAATAGGAGCTTCACAAAGTCTGTATTTCACTCACAGTCTTCCAAACTGTTATCAGTGATGCTCTGAAGAAGCTGAACAAATGAGTTTTCCACTGCCCTGACAGTTATGATGGTTCTCAAAAATCTTAACTTCACTTTTCCCCCTTTCTGAATCTTGAAGGCTTTAAATGCACTTCCTTTAGAAATCTCCTTCCACTCTCCAAAACCTGGAGATGCTCTTACAAAACAGAGGCACTGTTACAAGACTCGAAAATCACTCTGTTTCTGCTCTTTTCTAATTATTGCAACATGTTGTTACATCTTCATTGAACTTAGTGGGGCAACAGAGTTTTATCCCCTAATTTGATGATTTTGTGGTGAGATCCATGACATATACATAATGCAAGCTGTCTTAAGTGATCAGAACATCTGAGGGACCACTTTTACTTTGTGGCATTGAATAAAATCAAGATGATTTTGGTTCTTTTTGTAATAAAGTCAGTGCATGTAAGGAGATGAAGGGGTGCACTGAAAAGCTGGAACATTTGAGCTGCCTGGAGGTAAAAAGAGATGAACATGTAGGAACTCAGAGTAACCCAAAGCAGCAATTTTAGTCTCAAGAAGTAATATCATTATTTATCTTCACACATGTAGGTAAAAGCATATTTTTTTAATGTTCCAAGTATTGTTATAGCTAACTTTTAAATATTGCAATGTTTATTCTGATGTGATAATATTTTTTCAGGTGGGATGAAATACTGTTGATGGAGTTTGCCACTCCATGTAAAGCCTGAAGAAAAAAGGAATAGAAGCAGACTTTCAGTGGAATTTGCATTCTTCCTTTCTTTTCTCTCAGAGGGGAAGGTTAGTAACTGCTATTTTCTGTTAATCTCAAACACTTGCTTGGTAAAGTTTAGCTGCACTATTGGTGTGCTACTCACCAAGGAGCTGAGCCTCAGTGGTAGGTGAATGCACGTGGCAGTCGGTTCTAAAGTCTCATCTGCCTGTGACTCCATCGAGGATGACTGAATATCTGCACTATGGCAGTACTGTGGCAGAGGCTAGAATTAGTAAATAAATGCATTTGGTGTTTTGTTTGGGGTACTTGGCATTCAGTCTACTGTTCTGGAGCTCTAATGCAGTCTTAGCCATCTGCTAAGCAATAGTAAGACACTACTGAAGAGTAGTGCTTTTTGAGCTAGCCCAGTCCTCAAATTAGCTGGATTGCTCTTTTTTGCTTTGGACTTACTTTAAATAATGATTTTGCCCTCTGACATTTTTCTCTACTAAATTTCGCTTAAAATTTTATTTTTCCCTTTTGTCCAGTAATTTCTGCTGTAAATTTAGAATATGGTGTTATGTGGTAAAAGATGCACATATGCTGCTTAAGCTGAATTTTAAGGTCTTATGACCAGCATTTTTATTCTTAATGCCTTAATAACTTTCTGATATATTGAAATATTTTTCTTAATGACACAAAAAGGCATTTTTGTTTTTGCTATTAATTATTATTTTATTGATCAAAACCATGCCTTATAATTTTAGCATACCCTTGTTTATCTGAATTTTCCACTGGGAGATTTTCTATGGTCCATAAATAACAAAAATAAAACAGCAGTATAGGGATTAGCTACATAATTGGATCCTGTTAAACATTGAGTGACCCAACTTAATAAGATACTTGGCTGTCTTCTGTTATCTTTTTCTGCCTCTGGTTTCTGATTCTTGTGGTTGTTTTGCTTCCTCCCAAACGTTACAAATTATTTTGATTGTTTGTTTGTTTTTGTTTAGGTTTGTGGTTTTATTTGTTTGTTTCTTTTGTTTTACCAAAAGTAAAAGAAGCAATAGGAGTAATAGAAGTAGAGATTGTGGGGTTTGGCAAGCTCTAGTTGTATTAAGTCTCCCTGGCACTTACTTGACTATGAAGTCTAGAAACACTTCATTGAAACTGTGTAAATTCTACAGTGTGTGGCACTAAGGGAGAAACAAAGATGTGGTAACCCAAATACTTGTTTTCTTAGGAAGTGATACATGACTCAGTGATTTTTGGAGCTTCTGTATTCATCTGTGCTGTGCATTAGCTAAAGCATCATTACATTCTGTTGGTTATTTTGCTTCACCCCAAAGCCCCTCTCCTGCTTTTCAAGCCCTAGTCAACATTGCTTAGTCTTGTGGTTCCTTTCTCAATTCTTCATATATTCTTTAGCATCTCTATCTAGAAAAGGGCACATTGAGAGCATAAAATAAAATTTAGTCCTGTCAGTTCTGACTGAAAATTATATTACAGTGAAGCTCTTTTCTGTGAAGGGACTATGATGGTTTTAGCACTGCAACAGCAATGACAGCTGTAGTCCCAGTTTTATTAATGTGATTTCTTTGTAAATATATTTATTAATCTGGTTTATTTGCAAAATGCTCTTCCTTTAGGTGAAAATACATATGTAAATATATAATCCTCTTTTCTCCATACATTCCCATTTTGGAAATGAAGGCAAGCTGGAGACAACAGGTGAACATCCAAATGGATTAATCTGTAAATGTTGTACAGTAAAATTCTTACAAAACTGTACATTCCCAGTGCATTCTAGTGCCTGCATGCCTGCCACCATGATAGAACGTAATCTCTTTGTTTAAAACTCACTCTGATACTTTGAGATTTTTTGTTTTATTCTATGCATACCAAACTAAAATGTAATATGCCTTGTAATCAATACTGGAGTTGAATTTAGGACTCTGATACTATAAAATATTTACTTGAAGAAGGAGAGATGCATCAGCTTTTTCCCAGGAAGCTATGAATAAGCTAATGAAAGAAGGGAGTACACTGTAGCCACAATTTATGTGGTAACAACTGCAGACTTGAAAAGCAAATGCTAATAGCATCTTCTGCATTAGTTATGCAACAAAACAGTACTTTAAAATGCACATAAAATTTAATTTACTAATATGCTAAATTTTGCAAGTTTCTAATCTTTGTTTTATTTATAAATCTCAAAAAAATCAACAACCATGGCATTGTGAATTCTAGATAATGAAGAAAAGGTTAAATGTGGTAAAATAAATTAATGTCCATACTAGAGGCACATAAAAGTAAAGCTATGCAAAACGTCCCCCCCCAAGCTATTTCTGCTTCCCGTGGGTGGCTTCTGTAAACACAGAATTTTGTATTTATCTTAAGTTTTCTGTTGTTGAATCACTTGCACATTTTCCTTTGCACTTCTATCCTTAACTGTTGATGCTTCTTTGAGTTGATTTAAGCCCATGAAAAGATGGAGTTGAAAGACTCCATCTACATCATAATGCCAAGAAAAAAGGGAAAAGTGGATAAAATCTTCAAATAACAAACAAGAAAGAGAAATCATGTCTCAAAATTCCCTAAATGGACTTTCTATGCCAAAGTAGGCTAACATTTAGGCATGCTGTCCCATCAGCCAGGAAGGTAATTGGAGTTTATTCAGTATTTTTTCATTTTTCTTGGATTGGCAATTTTACAATTTCAGTATACAGGGTCTCCACTAGACATGGTTAAAAATCTAGTCAAAAGCTCCTGCCACAAGAAATTTAGGAGTGAATTAATTTCATACTGCAATGCCATCACAGAAACTGCAATCTGTCAACTGCCTCTCAGCTATTTGTTTTGTCTCCACATTGCAACATTTCAGTATGTTCTAATTTGTTCCAGAAAAAGAGAAATGAAATATTTCTTTTCCTATTTTTTTTGATTTTAGGTATAACTTTTTTCTCATTTCACAATCTGTAAATGCTATTCCCGAAGCATACCCAAAAGGCAATATTTCTAGAACTATAGATTTAATCCAACTACTGGAATATCTGCTACAAAGTGCTGCTGATCCAGATATGAAGTGCTAGGTTATGGAGGGCTGCTCACTTCTCCTGCTTCTGATTACTGGGTCTGATCATTGGGAATACTGTACTCTACCCCTGGAGGCTGAGAACAGAGGTTTTATTTTTACCAAAAAACTACACTTTTCTCATTCCTTTTGAGGGATTTCTTCCATTCCTTTGATTTTCTAAATAATAATTAAAGCCCCTGACAGGTCAAAGGATCTTGTAAAGTTTTTCCAAAATAAAGTACTTTGGTTTTGATTATATTTTCCTATTTTAACAACATGTTAAACTTCTGATTTCTGGCTGGCTGGTATTGTGAAACACATTGTCTTTTCATTTTTATTATCTGATATTTGTGCTTGCTAGCTAATACCAAAGTATGGGAATGGAGGATTTAAAAAAAGTGAAGCTGTTTTTAAATAATTCCCTCCAACTATGGTTTCTAGAGAAAGCTACCTTAGATTACACCAGCTTTTCTGTCTTCATTGTGAATCAGAGTGTGAAGAGAAACATGTCTTCTGCTGAAAAAATATACGGCTTTAGGAATGAAGGAGTCAATTGGGTAATTTAATTTAAATTTGTAACATTTTAAAATCTCTGAATTATCACTGGAAAGATTATGTCAGTTATTATTTGTCTCTTTTCTGATTTCAGCATTCAGTCCTGAGGGCTGTCTGAGGGTATTGGTACTCAGCTCTTTTCTCATAATCTTACTATGTCTTGTGTTGCTGTATGCTTTAGTAAGAAATTTTGCTTTGGTTTATTGAAGCTCCTGTGCTTGCACACATAATGGCTGTCTTTTTCTTTCAGATTATGTCTCTGACAATGAATGGCAAGATGGTATATACCTAATTTCCGAAGTAATAGCAATCTTTTTCTTACTTGCTAGAAGCAAATGAAACACTAATTATAATACTTACAGTATATGGGTCCAAAAATTTTCCCCAGTTTTGGGTGCTTATAAATAAAAACTTTTAGTTTTTTACTTGAAATTATTTTGAAGTAATATGAGCTCAAATTTTATTGCTATAATAGTGGTTTTGGTTGTTCTGAGTTGTTTCAGAGGGCTGCCTTCATAAACATTGCCATCCCTTCCAGCCAGTCACAGCAGATTGCCATGTGTGCCCTGCAAATGCTTCCATCCAAATTGCAAACAAGTGATAGCCCAATATGGCACCCCAGAAAAAGAGACTCAAACCATGGAACAAGTATCAAACTGCTGTTCATGAAAAGCTGTCCTCACACGAACCACAAGAATTCATTCTATGTCAAAACAAACAGCAGAACAATTCAGCTGGGTGACAGATTTGGATATCAGCTTGTATTGTTGTTTCTCAAATTGTTTAACATAAGAAGGCATTTCAGCATTTCTGTGTGTGCAGCTGTTTCACATCAGCCCTTTGCTTTCTCTGTCCAGCCTGCCCGTTCAGTGGGACAGAGCACAGTGGGTGGCAGGAGCTGGGGCTGGGGCTGCTGTGGGAGGACAGGAGAGGCACAGGGCCCAGCTCTCCCTCTGCCTCAGCTGGTGACAAGGCAAGGCTGCCAGGGTGGCGTGCGGCCTTCACTGCTCCTCACTGCCAGTGACTTTGCCCTGCCTCACCTGAAGCAGATGTTATAAACTACTGAATTTTTCAAGTCCTCTCCTAGGGAAGTAAGAAGGCAGAAACAATTCCTGTGCCTGTTCCCCCACTTATGTCAGGCCAGGGCCTCGGCATTGTGTGAGTGGCACTGTGTGAAAGAGGGTGTTTGTTCTTGGCTTTGGAGGACCCTCCTCTTGCACACTGAAGGGACAATTGTACAGTTTTTTGTAGACAAGTTTTTAAAATTTTTGTTGGCTTAGTGTAAACACGTGTTGGAGATACTAGGATGTTAATGAGAAATTTCTCCTCCCACGTACAGCTTTACAACTGGCTGTGTAGCCCAGAGGCCTAATGTGTCTTAAACTGCCGAAGTTCTGTAACAATCATTATTCTGTGTCAAGACAAAATTACCTTGTAGGAGCATTGCATAATGTCTGGTATATTAATCATTAGAGATATTTTTGCAGCACTCAATTATATTACGAAGGCTGGGTTATGTTCTGATCTTTCTAATAGTCACATGTAAAGTACTGAAGCCTCCATTATTTTATAATAAGTAATGCATATCCGACAGAATAATGCATTATGCACATCCTCTCCTATATGACTCTAAAGGTCAGCTAGTAACTTGAATATTTTTGTCCTCCAGAACATTTCACTTTAAGGGTTCATTAGAAAGAACATCTTTCCCCTTTCAATATGTTCTAACAGCAGGCTATCACAGTACCAAGTTTGACTATTTTATTTTCTACAAAGTAAAATTGTGTGAGCCATGACCATTGCACACATTCACTTACAGTTATTAATTTAAAAGCATTGCAGGATCAAACTAAGCCAGCTTTTACTGGAAGGTATGACAAAAGTAACAGCCCAAATACTGCAATTTACTTTGGGTAGATGTTTCAAATTCAGATGTAATAACAGACAATAACAGGCACTGCCCTAATTTATGGATTCTGGCATTGCCAACAGGTGCTTGGTTCTTAGTCTGATTGCTGTTTCTTCAAAAAAATGTACAAGTAGACTTTTATTTTTGAAGTGTGGAACCCTGCAGTAAGACTTAGTGATTGTCAAAAGCTGTATCTCATTTCAAACACACCAAACTCTTGTATTTAGTAGTGGAAAATATTTTTTTCCAAAGCTATTGACTTTAAGTTTAAATATCTTATCCTGTTTGAATTCCCAGGAATGCATGCTCATTTTCACAAGCAGTTTGATTTCTGTGGTGTTTTAATTACTATCCTATTCACAAAACACGTGCAGAAGTGAGAAGAGGCATGTTTTGCCTGTGCAGTGATTGCATGTGCATTGCATCTGTGAGCCACAGAAGATTTGCCCAAATCAGCGGATGGGAACCATGCACATGAGGTCCAATTATGTTTAAAGAATCAGCTTAACTTTGAACATAAAATGCTACCCATATACTCAAAACGATAATCTCATTGTTACAATTTTGCTCCAGAAGTGTGCTACTGGAAAATTGAAGTGGAAAGTAAAGCCTGTACCTTAACAGCCTAGTAAGATGAATAAAAATGTAAGATAGGACCCAATATAGTTTTCTCTCAGTAGGAGGAGTGCCTCTGACCTTTGCTTTCTCAAATATTTAGTGTCTAGATCTGAAGTGGCTGTTTCAAATGCTATACACTTTCTCTGTTGTTGTTGAGAAGCTCCTATTTGATAGAGCTGAATTATTGTGATGGGTTAGTCTGGCAGAAAACTGGCTGGAGGGTTTTGTGATAGCTTTGGGGCCAGACCCTAATCAACAGGCCATATGTTTAGATCCTTCTCTAACAGATGACTGTGCGTGCACGCTCCCAGGTGCAATGTCATTGGGATTGTATTTGCAAACATAAACTAGTGACATTCAATTATGTTCATAGTCAATGTTGTAAAAGCCACAGAGGAAGTAATTTACAACACTAGCACAGTATGCAATTCTTTGCTTATAATCAATTTTTCATTATATAGGAATATGGTATACTATGTTCATATTTGTTTTTCTAATTTGTTGAAAGAGCTGATAATGTGTAAAGTTTGTCCCTTTCAAGTAACTGACATTTGAGAAAGTATTGGGCCAGAAGAAATTGCTAATAAAGCAATATCAATATATTTTTATGAAGTTTTAATTAGAAACAAAACCCTGAACCACCAGTGTTTGGGCCAGTTCCTGAGATGCCTTTTACTCCTTTTTTCTCTTAGAGCTTTTATTGTGTTGCCAAAGTGAACTGGAGCCTGCATGCACCACACAGCTCATCAGGTTTGCTGTGCTAGAGTTTGCTGTTTCTCTTCTATCTGGTTCATTTTCTTTCCTGAGATAAGAAAGATAATGCCAGTTTTTGGTGACAATTATTCTATTGAAACTCTCAAACAATTTTTTGTGGGCTTAGAAATTATTTACCAGGTTGTATTGTTTCTGTAAATGTTCAGATTAGGACCAGTTTCTAGAGACAGTGGCCTCTCCAGTCTTATTTCAGCTTACCCTGGTCATAAAGTTTCTTTCATTTTTAAACGTGCAAGGAAATTTTAGGTAACCTTCTGCCATGGGAGGTATCTGATGATGGAACTTTTACGTTTGTCAGATTGAAAATATTGTTAGCAATGTATTCAGCCATTGGGCAGTTCCTATAACAGAAATAAATAAATGAATTGTATTACGAATAAAATTATTAGTTTGGGAGGTAATAAATTCTGTGACTCTGACTTTATTTAACAAGCAGGTTTTCTATCTATGCTCTCTTAACTTGGAGGACTCGTGAGGCCCCTTAAAGCATGCATTATGTGTCTTTGAAGAACTAGTTGCTAGGAGAGTCCATTTATCAGCACTGAGGTTGCATTAGGGACCATACTCTGAAAATAACTTCAGCTGTAAGTTTGAAAGTGATATAATACAAGACATGAGATGTTCTAAGGGAGAAGCATTGCATATTACAACCCAGCTAGAGGGGAAGAAATGGCTGGCAGGAGCTTAGAAATGGCAGCATGGTCTTGAAAAGCTGATATGCTCGTGCAGGTAGCATCTCCACCTATTCACACATACTGTCACTTTTCTTCATGGTGAAGATTAAGCCCAAGCAAATCTAAATCAAATGAAGAAAAATGAATCAAGTAAATACTTATAAATAATAAGAAGACTTTTCATATCCTCTTAACAAAATTGTATTAAATGTTCTCTCTCTTCTATGCACACCTACATTTTCCAGAAGATTTGTATGTTAAAACTGGTGAATTTTTACCTGGTGTTATAACTAATCATATTAGATAAATTATCTAATTTCTTTTTTCCAAATTTTATCTTTTCCTTTGATTTAGGGTTGTTTGATTTAACAGCCTTTACTTTACTTTTCAGTAGCACCAAAATATGCTGTTATAGTCTTCTTTTTTTGTGGTGGAGTGGCAGACTGGAGGATTTGAAAAACAGGTAGAAAAGTTGGCTCAGACCTACATAAATACATTATGAAAATTGAGAAAATGCAGTATAAGGTCATGCTGTTACAGGAAAAAAAGATAATAAATATATTAATATAAAATAATAGGAAATTATATTTGAACCTCTATTTATGGAATCTGCATGTTGCTAGTTAGTTATATCATGGTTTTTGTTCTCTATGCATTATCTTTTAGACTATTTCAGAGTGAATTTTCTTTAGTAATAAAGAGAATATGATTTATATAGCAATTCATAGATGCTACAGTAAAATATTGAGAGAATAGTGATTGCTAAATATTCATATTGGAAACCTTTATTAAACCTTCTGTTTTTATTGGGATAATTTTATATCAAATTACAAGTACAATTTAAGAAAGTTTTTTCTCATTTTGTGAGAATATATTCACATACATGTCTGACTTAATACTCCAGTTGAAAGCAATGGACATAAGTTAATTTTGCTCTCAGATGACCAAGCTTAGTGTACAAGCATGGAGTGTGTTGTGGTGTCTTGATCCTTTGAGGTATGCTCATCCTGGTGATTGAAATTGCTTTCAACTGGAACTCAAAGGTGTTCTGCCAAACAGACAATGGTGATTGAATCAAGTATTAAACATGAACTGCACAAAAGATATATAATTTTTTAAAATTTCTCCTAAGTTTATTTGTAACCACAAACAGAAAAATGGTTAAAACTAAAACAGGAGAAGTATTTTCTGGGATTCAAAAAAATATAAGCTAACTGTACACTCCTATATTTATAAATTAGAATAAATTCTCTGTCAGTGTTTAAACAATGATCATAAAGCTCAGAGTTACCAGAATAAAGCATCATGTCTTGATAAAACATTTGTCTACCCTGCAGCTTCCCAATGAACAGATGACAACTATATTTAGCAGAGCTGAGTCTTTATTTTCCAGTTTTAGTCAAGAAATTGGACAAGGCCAGGGAAACACAAGTTGAAAGCTGAGGGTAATCCAATCCTTACCTTTGCTTCTGAAATCTTGCTAGTTTTTGACTGCCATCTTACAGTGTTTGAACTGCTCACTTAGGAAATTAGATGTAGTAGAGCAAATTGAAGGCAGGTGCAGCTACTTATCATGTACCGGCATAGCCACCTCTTTGCTGAAAACATGCAAATCAAATTTGGAAGTAATAGCACTGGCTCTGCAAACCATGGGATCAGTTAAATGTTTGACAGGGAAGAATGTATGTTCGTGACATGACTTGCCCCATGTTCCGAGGGCAGCATTGAAACCATAATTCTACTCGGTGGAGCCATAGATCAATGAGAAGATGGTCTCATAAAGAAATTGTGTCAGGCAAGGTCATCTTCCTCTTGTCTGACTTCCTGGCCATATAAAAAGCGACTCATAAAATGTTCACTGTACATGCTCTTTGAATGACTCTTCAAGCAAAAGAGATTGATGACTGAAAAAATAATCACAGCAGTTTACTCAATGAATAAATGCTGAATAAATCTTTCTGCTTAAAGGATGACCATGAACAAATAGCAAAATATCTAGTTTGTATTTGATATTTTCTGAATAATTTTAAGAATAGCAAATCTATTCCTTTCTTAATGCTTCCTACTCTTTATTGATGTTGTACTGAAGATTAGTTGCAAGTGAAATGTGTGTTATTGATTCCCCTTCAGACAAAGTATAACATTTCAAGTCAGGTGGGATTAGCGTACCTTAGTGTTGTGATAGATCTGCTGTTTACAGTATCCCTCATGCTCCTATGGCAGCTAAACCAGGTGCTCAGGAGGGCTTCACCAGCAGGAAAAACCCAGCCTGAGTGTCAGGAGTGCCCCTGCCTCCTGCCCCAGCATCAGCTGTGCTGCCAGGGCTGGACAGGGCTGCCTGCTCCAGGCTGTGTGTGCAACACATCCTCTGGGGCAGCTCTAGGGACCTGCCAGGAGCAGCCAGCCCCTGGGAGGAAATCTGCAGGCAAACAGCACAGAAGGAACACTGTTTGTTTCAGATGTGTCCTTTGGCCCATGTACCTTGAGACTCCTTCACTGACAATGTGTGCAGGCCATGCCTTTGTAACGCCACGCAGAAAAGTTTAAACTTATTTGGTTTTTGTTGTGCTCTTGAGACACATGTCCCTGTCCCATTTGGTTTTTCATTATCACAACTCTGTCCAGAGTGTATGGAAATTCTGTTGTATTGCTCCCTCTGAAATATAGTACTATTTAATTGGAGAATTTTATTTGTGAGTTTTAAATCAATTTAATTCAACATATTTTGCTTTTTTAACGCCTAGAGTTGCCCACTTGTTGCAGTGTAAGTGGGCTTCTGTTATACTAGAGTATATAGTCTAGTATAACTGCTAGAGTAGTGCCTAGGCAGGGCAGAGAGTGGGACCATACCTGGGCACTGAGGAGGGACAACTTTGTTTCTTTCCTCTTCTCTTTAGGCTTCAGTTCTGAATTACCTAACTCAGACTGGTGTGACTGAAAATTAAATCTAACTGAATAAAAAAACATAATAATACCATAAAATATTTTCTTTGCTAACAGAACTCACCACTTTTTATCAGGGTATCATAAACTCAAACCTCTGTTAAATTCTCTCACAAAATTAGAAGGGCTACTTCAGCACCCATCTTTACATTTTTGTTATAGAACAGGTTCCAAAGTCTCCAATAGGTAAATAATACATGATAAAATCTACTGAAGTTATAGAACCCTTGACTAGTACTTTTCTTTAAATATTAAACATTATTTTTGAAGTTGTTTGAACTATGTACAGTTTCACACAACAATTTTCCTGTTAGAAGGGAAATATGCCATCCTCAGCCAGTTTTTTGTTTGATGTCCATGAATACTAATGCTAGTAGAATCTCTTATTAAATGTAGTAGTTCAGAATAAACTATATGCAAGCTCTGTAATTATTAAGTTCTGTATGAAGGGAAAGGAAAAACTTATGAGCTAGAGTTGCAAACTTTTTGTGCTTGCTACTTGCTAATGCAACTCTCAAAATCATCTGCTTTTTTTTATTCATTGCAAGATAACTTAGGCACACAATTAGACATAACTTGACAGCTCCCTTCTAAATATACTTTGAAAAAAATTCCCTACCACAAATCTTCGTTTGACACTGCTTAAGGGACTTGTAGGGCTTTCCCTGTTTTCCTACCTGGTAGTCTCTCTCAGCCTCTGAAATTTGGGGACAAGTTCTTCTGGAAGACAGAGTTAGGACAAAGAAAAAGTAAGTGCTGTAAAGAAACTTTCTGTAAGATATGTGGCTTAATAAAAGCTTGATTTCAGCAGAGTACTACAGCAAACACATGCTGGGCTTCCAACCATCCCCTGTCTCTGAATGCTTCAGTGACACAGTCATTTAACTCAGGGGTTTTATGTGCATCCAGCAGAGGCTGTCTATTATATTGATTTCAGAAATTTCCTATTACAATATTAAATTTCTTTGTCACATCTAAATGGTTGGTTCTTCAGCTATTTCTCAGACAAAATTCTTTTTCTTTGAAAACTGGGAAAAACTCCAGAGCATAGTTTATTCATATTTTTGGAACTGGATTCATTATTAGTTATATTTATAATGAACTTACAGCACTTATGCAGTGAGATTTATAAAAAAAATTAGCATATCAAAATTAGTGTGTCATTAGTGTAAAAAATTAGTGTAGATTAGTGTATCAATGGGGATGGGGAAAGGTTGCCATTCTAAATATAGCTTAAAGTTTTGGTTGAATGCAGAACATAGTGAAAATTAACTTATTTTGTCAGATTTTCATAAAATTAGTCTAAGTAGTAACTACGGTAACTATGGAATACTTTATTTCAGAAAAAGGAAAGAAGTATTTATTTAACTGATAAGAAGAAAGAGAGCTATTTAATATTAATGTAGAACCACCATAATGGGATATTTGTATATTTGCATGCATACTGATAGATCTAACAACTATTAGTGTGTCTCTGTAGGATTGGTTTACACTTATGCTTCAGAATGAGCTTGTTCTTCTGTGCTGATTGCTGATCTCCCATTTTACAAAAGATTCCTTCCTTATGCTAGTTGTGGGGTGCTCAAATGCTGCTCTGCTTGTGCATTGTAAACACCTACAGTGTGTAGGGGAAACAAGAAATGGGGTCTGTGTCAGGGGATCCACTGCTAATGAAATTTGGATTGACAGTGAGTTACATGGCAGCCATAGGAAGTACAACTTCTTGACTAGAAAGAATGGGCACAGGTAAAAAGCTGTAATATGAGACTCTTCCTTAAGATAAATTTATTTAAAAGACACTGACAAACTTTATAGGAGAGCATTTAATCTCAAATTAAAGTATGAATAATTTGCGTTATTTTAAGAATAAATTGACTGAAGTATTTATGTAACTTTATTATAGACATTTGAAATTAATCTTTTGGTAAAGCACTTTTAATTCTCCTTTGTTCTCATTATTTTGGTTGCTATCCCCCTCTGTGCCTTGTTGGCCTAGAAATGACTTGCAGTGCCTATTCCTCTTGCTGCTGCTGTTCTGTTGAGTAGTACATTTGCTGCCTCACTTTTACAGTCTCTTCACAGCTCTTTTCATAACAAGTTCAATTATAGTATGCCCAGATTTTTTTTCTTGAGTAGATTTCTAATTTTGGAACTTTCAATCCCCAGCCAGTAGAGTAATGAAGACTCTTTGGTCTTGTAACTGATATTCAAAGTAAGAGAGTTAGCTAGTTATTTTATGTATTCACTGTGGGCAAAATCTCATCCCACGCCAAAAGGCCTGCAAAAGGCCCCATCACTGCTAAAGCCCTCAGGGCCTTATTCGTCACTTCATTTTATGTCAGCCTAAATCACACTGGAGAAATTCAACTGTGCATCAGTGAATTTAATTCAAGTACTATATCTTTACTGAGAGGACTTTATGTGGGTCAAGCACAAGGAAAATGGGGAAACAATTTTTACCCTGTGAACCTAGGTCTGAAGAGTGGCATTTCTGCATTACTTGCTACTATGGACTAGCAGGGACTGTTACACTGTGCCACTTGCATAGAAATTTGGGTCACTACATATTTAATGGAGAATCTCTGACCTATTTCCAGCCTTTAACACTGGGCTATGTTGGTCCTTGAAGACCCGAGTTTAAGAAACCTTCTCTGTGGTGCATGAGGGTGGAGAAACCCCTTTCATGCCTAGCCTTCCATTTAATGCATCAAATATCAATGTGAATAGTAAAGTATATCCTGTGTGTACCCTTAATTGATACCAGCATGCAAGCCAGCTCTTTGAGTGAGAGGTGAATTTTTAGGTGCACCTCTGGACCCATTTATCTATTAATAGTAAGATTTTAAAATTATTTTGCACTGACTGCAGTAGACCAGAATTTGGTCATACAAAAAGTTGCAGTATTGCCATAGCAACTCTGTTTACTGAATGTTCTGATTAAGGCAAATGAATAGCAAAATAAGTAACAGAGCTATGGATGAGCACTTTAAATAAACCTAAATTAAATAATAAACAGCAATAGCAAATGGACACGTATGATGAATATTTTTAGTACTTCTAAGGTAATTCAGAGTGGACTGGCTTTGCAAAGATCAAAATCCCTGCATTTAAGATTGTGACATGTGAACCAGAATGAATGATCAAAATTTGTTGGTGTCAAGACTTTACAAGAAGTCTATTGCACCTCTGAGTAGACCTTGCAATGTTTTATAAGCTGGATGGAAAGCTGTTACTTTTCTTTTCCTTAAATATTTTTTAGAAATGTTGCAGAATAACTTGATAATTTGCATTAAATAATTTGCTGCAGTGGAGAATGAGCTTTCTAATACAGTTCTAGCTCATGAAAATGTTTCTGAAAGATCAGAACTGAACAATCTGCAGAATGCAGATCTCCATGAATAACCAAACAGTATGTCCTCACAAGGTGATTTTTTACAGCAGCTTGAAGCTGTTATTCAACATAGACTTTCAGGTAGGTACCAGGTAATGCTGGAAAGGGGAATATAGGGAGAATTACTAAACTCCATTTAAAAGATATCAACAGAGGTAGAAAATCTAGAAATAGTGAAAACTATACAATCAGACAAGCATAGGATGTAAGTCTTCAAAATAATGGACAGAGGAGATCAGAACAATTCTATTTAATGAGTCCTTATGTCCTTATGTAAGGACTGGCACAGAAACCATTGAAAACATGGAAACAAGAGTGTGTCCACATGTGAACAAGAGAGGTCAGTGAACTCAATGAACTAGAATTTAGAAGCCATGTGGAATGATAGCATTCCACTTACTGTCTGTATGGGAGATGGAGAGAAAGGCATTGTCTGCTGAAAGAAAGAAGGAAACAGAAAACAGGAGCTGCCAAAATAAAATCGGTGTTTTGGGATTTCTCAAGAGTCAGGAAGACTCAGACTCTAAGGGGTAGTTTCAAAAATGTATCCCAACAGAGCCTTCAAATTGCACTCACTCTCTCTAATTAAGAAAGCCAAGTGTAACATAACAATAGATAAATCTAGGGCCAATGTTAAAATCTAGGCAAAAAGCCTACCATTACTTTGGCATGGAAATAAATGACCATCTGTACACTAGCAAGAACATGTATCATTCATTCCAAGCCCAGAAAAGAGAACACAGCATGCAGAATGTAGTTGCCACTTCCTTACACGAAAATATGCCACATATTAAATTTCATGTTAAATATGAAAATCATGAACTATTTTGCCAATTAACACCCTCCTACTTAATCTAAGACAAACATCTGAACATTCTTTATCCAAAGCTGTCCTCCTAACACTGTGCTGAGAATGCATCAGATAGATAAAAGACTAATTGCAAAATCCTGTTTGGGTGAGACTTAACAATTAAAATCACCAAATAATGCAAAATGTGTGTACACAATCTGCAATATCCACTAATTGCTGTTAATTCTCCTTTATATTTGAGGGCTAATATTTCTTTTTATCTGTTGGTGATGCCACTTGTTCGGAGTTAAGGTAGACCAAACATTTCTGCTATCTGAGAAAAAGTATTGGAACAAAGAACCTGCAAAAGGCACATGTACGTCTGGATATGGTGCAACTCTGAGAGGTATAGAAAAGCAGGGATTCTTGGTACTGATTTTCTCAGAAAATGTTTGCCTAAGCTCATACCACATTTTGGAGATCAGTACTGATCCTTTGAACTTAAAATGGAAGGGGATCTCTTGCGCTGATAGGCTGGGGCCAGTCACAGCAAGGGGACTTCAAGCAAGGTGAGGGGACTTCAAAGAGCACAGCACTCTTGTGCCAGGTCCCAAACTTAGACACCTGCAGGGTGTTTAGTTGGGCAGAGGCTCTGCAAGCCCAGGCATGATAATTCCTCCTGCACCTGGGAAGGCCCTGCTTTCGTGGTCTCATTAAGCAGCAGTATCAGAGAAAATGTGCATTACTTTTGCACATCCATAGTTTTGGAGCTACATGAGTATTATTTCACCTCTGGAAGCAATAACCTACTGGGCTCTTTCCATCATCTTTATTAACAAGGTGGTGTTCTGCCCTTATTGCTCTCTCTCCCTCACTGCATCTTTTTCATCAGGGAGGGTGAATTCAGCACAACTGTATATTCACATGATCTTACATACTGGGAGATGAAATCATTGAAATTCCTTTTAAACTCCATTGCTCTATAAAATTCATGCTTATTCAGGTAGCTGGAGGTGTGACATAAAGCTGATTTTGCAGCACTTAAGGGCTTTTGATAATGGGGAGGGGAGGAGGAGAAACTTCCATCTCCTCTCTTCTCTGAGCAGGGACAAAATAATCAACAGAGTGATGAACAGTGCAAACCAACCAGGGCATGGCCATGCACACAGTCTCCAGTGGGAGAGGGTTATGTGTAGAAGTCAGCTCCGTAATGCAAGTGTGAGCTTTGTTTGTGTTGCTGAGGGTTCCTTTGCTTTGAGGGTCTTTTAACATGCAACCATTCTGCTGGGATGATTAAAACTCCTCAACTTCCCCCTTGCCTTTCTTGATTTTCCTGTGTCAGGAAAGCCTTCCCATCTATCAGAAAGAGATCAATTTCCAATGTGGTAAGAATGATTCTAAATCCCAGACTTTCGCAGTTCTCTGTTTTTGGCATTATAACAGGTTTTTTGGTGTCCATGTAAAGGATGGAATGAAACTGCTGTTTAAAACTGAGAAAAATCTTATTTCTTACAACAGTTAAAGGCTTAGTCTCAATGAACCAGAAAGAGCAGAAATCTTATTTTTCATTCTGTTCTCTCACATGCTTTTCCTGCTGCTCCTCATTACTCAGATTGCTGAACTCTTATTTGATGATAGAAAGATCCGTGACCTCACCAAAACAATTTTTGTTAACTCAAATCATTATCTTGTGACACAAAGTCTGAGACACATCTGCCATTGCTCACATTCTGGGTCACCCTGCAAACGTCTGATTATGATTTGATAAACAAAACCATTCCTCCAGTGAATTTTTGACAAAGAGGCTATGAAGAAAGTCTGAAAATGCTGTGTAATTCAGCTGCTTTGCAACCACCTTTTTGTGGTAGATTTTGGTACTGAAGAAGAGCCAATCACTTAAAAGACAAATAAACAATTTAAAGAGTGAGTCTCTATTTTATTAGAAAAAGTAATCTGTTAAAATGTAAAGATACTCTGTGATTAGTTTTCGTTTTGCAAAGCAGCAATTTAATATACCAACTGCTTTCTTCTTGTGAGTTGATAGGATGATAGGGGTATTTCCTGATCCTCTTTAAAATGTAATTGGTTCTCTAAATGTAATTCCTATCAGGATTGATTAAAAAATAAAAAAACAAAACAGCAACAGCATTATAACTTGCATATATATTTCTAGATAACTATTCTAAAGTAAAATTTATTCCATGTATTTTTCCTAGGAGTCTGTTCACCTAAAACACCCCCTACACCCTCGTGGTGACTTATCTCTTCACTTACCTATTTGTTGTTAGTATTTTTGTTCCCAAGAATGTGAATAATGGTAGATAGCAGGGTTTGTGTCTCCTATTTTCTCTCATGAAGTCTTTATTTTGTGACCAGAGTATCTGAGACATGTTTTCCATGGAATTTTTGTACATTGTAAACTATAAGTAAAGACTTGCATGTTATGTGTTCTTTATTTTGAAAGCTTTCAATCCTCTCTTTACTGTGGCTTTCAGTATTTTTGTACAAGAAATCCACCTCAGGTGTGCTGTCTATAATTTTCCAAGTGTGGCAAATATATTGTGTACATGGAAAACACATAGAAGATTATCTGTTCATGGAGAAGAGTTGCATGTTTAATCCCCATGAATTAGTTGTTTACTTAGAGAAGTATTTTGTGGCTTGAGTGACTGTCCCTGTGCATAGTAATGAGTATAATAGATGCAGGTACACAGATGAAAGCATAGCTGCATTATCTGTGCTTCAGTGTGGGAACTGCAGAAGTGTTTGTTTGTTTGTGCAGTTCTCATTCTCTCCTGTTATGACAGGGAGATATCTACAAGCACTTAGTACTTGCAAAATGCCTCCAAAGGCCGTTTTTCCATTTGACACCCTACCTCTTTGCAGTTCTCTTGAATAGTTTACACCAGCCAGCACACTGGTGCTCTAGCTGAGTGTAAGCAGTTTTACAGGTTTTCTGCAGATTTTTATTACAGCTGTGACACTAGATTGATGGACTGTTTCCATCTTGTTCTCTGTCAATTGTACACTGAAAAGAGAGCTGACAGTGTGATGGATGCAGGATAGTGCCACGTTAGAGAGAGAGCTACTGCAATAACAGTGGTTTAAACCCGAAAGTGCCTTTAACCTCATGCAGTTGCCTTTAATTTATTTTAATCTGAAACCTAACAAAATCTAACACCATGGAGTAGAGAGGTAGGGAGCATAGTGGGTTTGTAAAGTAATGTGAAAAAAAGATGACAGTCATTCTTGGAGGTCCAATTAGGGCAATTCTGTGCTTTAAAGGAAGAAGTCCTCCAGGAAGCTTTCAAAAGAGAGAATATTGTTATGCTCGAGACAAAGTCAAAGGTTAGCCTGGCTAGAAAGAAGATGTACTTTCCACCGAGGGAGAAGGGGAAGAAGGGCTTGCTCTGTCACAGCGGGAATACCCAGGTCTTGCCTGAGAAACAGGATGAACTTGCCAGGGAGCAGGCTTTTGGAGGCTGTGTCAAAAGGAATGCTCTCTGAGACAAGCCAGCATTTCCTTTGAACACGTAAAGGTTTAAGGTTTATTTACTATTTCAAAGAACTAGTGGTGTCTCCTCTGGAGAGATGAGAGAAAGTAAGAGGGAATACTTGCACTGCTGTTTTAACCTTTGAAATGCCATCAATGATTTTGTTAAGTTGGTGGTTTACTCCTCAGCACAAAGGGAGGGCTGAGGGTCCAGGACAGCTGCCAAGACTGTGTGCACAGTCCTGAATGTGCTTCATCTGCCTGGTGAAGTGAAGAGGCTCCTGTGGGAGTGAGCAGGGAGGGGGTGGCTGCAAAAGGTCTCTAGTGGGGATGTTCAGCTCTCTACCTCACACCTTCTGTTATCCCAGTATTGAGATGAGATAGACCAGGGTCAGGCTGATGGAGAATGAAACCTATTAAACTAGTGACAGCCTGCTAGGATGAGTTGAGGGGCTCATTCCCATCTAAGTATCTGGTAATTTAATCCCTCTTTTTGTTAAAGTCTCAGAGCACATTGTTCTCTGGTGTGATCCTCAGAGTCAGTTGCTAGAATGGAGCAAATGCTACAAGACAGTGCTAATTCAATTTTTAAGGTGACTTCATTCCATTTTTTTTATTCTTTTGACATTTCTTCTGCTTTTATTTTGGGGAGTAGCTTTTGCTGAAAGACAGTGGGACGGTAATTGCTAACAGGAAGAGAAATGGAATTGGCCAGTTTGAAAGAACACAGGATGATGTTACAACTGGGAATGGGAGCACATGGAATTTCACTCTTAGGCTCTGTAATCAGACAACTAAAATGTACTGCAAATGGTATATTTAGTCAAGATCCTCTTGACTGATTTTAATTTTGTATATTAAATAAATTTCATATGCATACAGTCAACACCAATAATGATTGAAATTGCTGATTAATACAGGCTGGTAGATATTTTTGATTTATTTGTGATCGGCTAGTAAATACAGAAGACCATGAATTAATTGTAATCATTAATCATTAAAGATTATTAACTGAAATTCTTAGGGTGGGTTAGGATTGCATCTTAAAATATTCATAGCAGAGTTTTCTAATAAAAATCTACTTGATGACATATTATTTGGAGATGACAATACTATAAACATGGATTTTCTCCACATAGGTGGACTTTTATTCGAATACTAGCTGATCATGTTCAGTTCTAGTTTCAGCAGGTTCAGTTCATCTGAAGTTAGAACTGTACCTGCTTTTATCAGACCTGTACTTATCATGGCAAGACTAAATACATAGATGCCTTAAATAAAAGATGAGATGCACATCCAGAGTCTTTGAATAATATTGACAAAAAGTGGGATCGATCATGAACCAAGTTGATGTTGAAGTGAGATCTTGAAGTCATGCAGGGATCATAAGCCTTTGATAGCACAGTTAATAAGGGAACAGAGGGTAATGAATCTTAGTCTCTTGAAGTTGATGACATGGAAAACAAAGCTAAAAGTACAGCTACTAAAGTAGTGTGAATCCTCAAATCCTCAAAGTCTTTTTTTCTTTCTGGATCGTACTCCTGTGACATAAATTGCTCAGGGGCTTTTTTTAACCCAAAGGACTACCAGAAATCTTTTCAGTTGTGGATTACTAGAGTAAGCCTTGTCACAACATCTAGTATTTTATTTGATAAGGAAGATTTTCATATATATATATATACACACACACACACACACACATAATTTTGGATTAGAGTAAAGCTAGCCCCCTGAGTAAATTTTCATTTTTCTGAATGGTTTCTCTTATTTCTGCTTCTTTAATTTAAACATAATGCCTTTGATATTGTAACAGGGTAGAATAGGATGTTGTGATCCATTTTAAATGCGATTCCATAAAGGACTCATAGTCTTCTTTTTCTAGAAGTTACTTGTTCTTTTTTTCCTGTATGGCATGGTATTTATTGAACAATTAGAAATATGTTCTGTGTCAACATTCACAACAATAAAATGTTAATTTGCAGGGAATGGAAGAGGTGCTGGGTCAGCTTTTAGAGAGAAAAACAAATAATAAGAATTATCTCATTTAGCAAATGAAAAGGAAATATGGGGAAACCCCTAGATTTTTAATGAATTAAAATTTACAGAATAGTAATACTTAGCTAGCCTAAGCTAAAGTGAGGTGGTATAGTACCACTGAGGTCAGTAGCAATATTACAGTGTACACTCACAAAGAAACTGAACCTGAGCTCATAACATAGGAAAGGATTTAAAAGAATTCTACTTCACCATAACCTGGGTTTCATGGGCATGAGTTTTAATGGATAGGATAAGAGCAACCCTACAGGAAATGCTGTCTCACTGAGAAACCACATATTCTTGCCATCCACTCTTATCCTCTTGAGGACTGCTGTGCTAAGGTTCATCTTTAGCATTTTAATTTCAAGTACATGACAATGATAAACAATGCTCAGATGATAGGAATACTGATACAAATTAGAGTTAAACTTAATTTTTTTGGCCTGCAAGGCTTTTTTTGGCCTGCAAGGCTTTTTTTTTTTTTTTTCTCTAAATGCAATTGTTTTTAAGCACTTCTATCTTTAAATTACTGGTGAACTGCCTTGACTTATCTCAGCAATTTTTTTTACTTTGTAGAGGAGGGTGTACTTGGATCTAATTGTACCTGCCTCATATTGACTTCTCTCTTGTATAGAATTCTTGATGTCCTTGGATATCTAGCATTCATAGGAAGGAGTGTAAATCCCTGAATAATTAGGTGGAAAACATCTAAAACTCATCTAGTCAACTTGGAAGGGCTTTACCTGAGAAATCTAATAGCTTCTAGACACCAAAATTTAAAAAAACAGCCAATGGGGAAGAGGACTGATTATTGGGTTAACTGTTTACAAGAAGGGGTCAAAGAATTGCTTTCACCCTTGCCTCAGAGATTTGAGCAAAGTTAACAGGACTCTACAGGTGCTGGGAGAGAAGAATTAATCACTAAAGAGTATTTTAGTTTGAATGTCTGTTTGTGAGCTCTGACACAGAACTCTGGTAAGCAGTGTGTTATTAATAAGAGTTTTGAATAGAATTTGGGTTGTTTTTTCTTTTATAAGAGTCCAAATATTAAATATTGAAAATGACACTGAGACTATGTAAAAGATTGAAATACTTAAGTTCTTAAAAGAACAGAGGGGTATTTTTTGTAGTAAAAAGATCAGCTTTAGAGGATAACCTTCTTTGAAGAGACAATTGAGTCTTGTGTATACTAAGGAGTCTAGTGCAGTCTAGGACAGAGTCAAATCTGTTTGCTAAGGGAAGAGATGTTTACTATATATGTAAATGGAGGACTTTAGCTTTGTTCAAATAGTAAACAGACCATTAATGATAGATAAGGTATAGTTATCAAGGACAGATCCAGAGTCATCTACAGTGTAAATTCAGTTGGCACTATTTTCCTTGTTACTAAGTCAAATGAGGTAATGCACAGTCCTCGTGATCTGCTGCCCAGTCTACAGTCAATACATTTTCTTTCAATTTTTTCAATAATCAAAGTTTCAAGGTGAAAAATGAGTCAAACTTTGTTTCCTCTGTAGAGGCAGAATTTTGCTGTGTTTACTTTTGTCCAAGTAAAATAAAAATGTTTTGCAATGAAGTGTATTCCACTTTAGGAATCAGATACAGTTGGGCAAACATGGGGCAGCCTCAAAGCAAAAGTGAAGAAAAAAATATTCTCTGTCACTGTGGGATCCCCCCTTATCTCTCAACTGGCTTTTGTGTTCAAGCTCCCTCTGTCTGATCCACAAACCAACAGTGTAAGAAACTTTTTCTCAGTATTGTGCTGTATTTGCCCAAAAATGGTTCCAAAAACATCCCTAAAATTATTAGCTGCATCACTTACTTACTTCTAAGTTTGGTGGGTTTTTTCACTTCACAGTTCACAGTGTAAAAGATTTTATCTGCCTGCTCAAGAATACATAGACTCTATTTTTAAAAAAATATTTTAAAGCATAGAGAAGATGTTATCTTTTATGTTGCATCATCAACAAATAATATTGATAGAACGCAAATTCCTTGAACACTAGCCTCTCAATTAATATAATTACAACAAAATACAGGACATGGAAAATCTATAGGAATTTTAGCAATGATAGCCTCTTGATTCTTTGAAATAAGGATCAATTTGCAGATCTAACAATCAGAGAGAGAGTAATCTTTTTGACATTGAACTGAAACATATTTGGCACCAAAATCACTAAGAAACAACAAACATCAAACAATCCTATCTTTAGAAGTCACTTTTCAGTGTAGTGGCATTTTAAGAGAACACTGTAGAAGTTCCAACATTCAAATATACTTTAAAGTAAGCAAATACACAGGAAATGTCACCCAAATACTAAAGGCGTAGAGCATCTCCAAACCATACAGACACATAGTGTTCACATTATTTATTTTTGAATTGAAAGGATTTTTTGAAAGTGAACTATATTTTTTTCGGTAAATATAAGTTCTCACAGTGATAACAAACTTGCTTTATAGGTAAGAATTTGAAAAATAAACTTCCTCAACAAATGTTTGTTATATATCCTGGCTAAGAAGGAGGGCTAAGAATCCTGTTTGGTGTTCATAGGTGAAATCCTTTCTGAAATGTGAGAAGTCAAATGCTATGATTCTAATTTTAGACCTCATCACTCAAATATGCTTTTACTTCACTCAGTTTTAGACAAAGTTTCTCACTTAAGCTGCAATGTGCTCAATTTCTTACATGTTGATTTTGTTTTTGCAGACAATGTGAAAATTTGAATTAGCATAAGAATTATTCAAAAGTTAACAATGAAGCAACACAACTAAAGTGCTGATCACTAGCTCCTGCTGGCTTTAAAGTGAGTAATATTGAATTTTCTGTCACAAGATCACTGTACAGAAAGTTAATTACTGTATTATAGTCACCTGATTACACTGCAGTGATCAAGAATATTTGTGTAGCCTTTGTGAGTCTTGCACTTTTGTTGTGAGAGATCGTACAATTTGATTTACAGCACCTAAAACCACTGCAGGTGTGATATCACTTTTCTCTAGCAGAAACACATCACACTGCTATGATATTCCTTAGATTCCGCTGGTGTTCAGAATAGTCAAATAAGGTAAGTGGTTTGTTATCAGTGCCATAAATGTTTATATCTCCTGGTGACAGATGTCTGGGGAGCGCAGGGTGTGTAATTGTAGCTGCTCTCCCCAGGGATGTCAGCACCTCCCTTATCTCCTGCAGGCCCCTGATGGATGGCTCTGCTGCCTGGACAGGACCCACACTGCTCTAACTGGCCATTGCTAAGGCATCCCTCACTGAAGGGGGCTGGCCCAAATCCCACATCTCTGGTTCTGGTTTAGACTCCATTCAGGGGATATGAAAATGTATTCAATTGTATTTTAGTACACATGATATTATGGGATGCATTTAAGAGAACGGCACTTCCCCTGCATCAAGGCAAGTGTTAACATGTGTTTCCTGCATTCTCTTTGATGCTGAGAGCAGAATTCGGTGAATTCCTGCTGCTAGTAAGCATCAATTGAATATTTGGTGGAAGGCCCTTTCAAGGAAAGGGCAGCTGTTTGTTCGGCCAGTCCATCAGCCATATGCTATTTTTTTTCTTTTAAGACTTCTGTCACTGTAGTTGATGTTCTAGACAAAATGGAAAGATCTCTGTTTGTAATTAAATCATAATCTCAGCTCTGAATACTATCAGCAAATAAAGCATGCTGCTTCACATCAAATGTGCAACAGTATGATAAGGATCATTAATTGAAATAGGTCAGTTCTTTAAAGCCATCAGTTACAACACAATGTGTTACAAAAATGTGGCATGAATGAATCTGGTCGATTCTGGGGAATAGACCACATTTGTACATACATGACAAAATTTGTGTAATCTGTACACTAACCACTTTTCTTCCTATATAGCAATAGAGTGGGACAACATTTTACAACTTTAGCATTTCCAATAAGAAATAGTTTTGACTACAATGAACTGTCTAATAAAATAATGTCTATTTTCATACAATGGCCCATTTAAAATGTATAAAAACTTATTTTTATTTAAAATACTTTTACTTACGTTTGAAATAATTTTTCAACATTTAATTTTGTTTAATAAAGATTAACTATCACATTCTGAGCTCTTAAATAAAACACTATTCACACTGAAACAATTTTTTATTTTTCAGAATTTTCAGTGGTCCCTACATAGTCTAATTTTTTTTCACTATTCTACTATGATAATGAGACTGTCACTTCTGGCAGAATTGAGGAACATGTCCATGGCCTAATAAAGACACTGAGAGGATTGAGTCTGGGAGGTCTAATTTTTCTGATAAACTCTTTTCCTCTATTTTTAATGCATGTACTTTGGAAGGGAAAATAAGCAGAATTTTAAGCAGAATTTTAAGCGGATCTATAGCCCTCTACAATTGTATGTAACTTCTAAAATTTGAGTGTTCCGATGCTAGCAGGAAATGATAATAATTAAATTAATGCATTTAATACTAAAGTTTCTTATGAAAATAAATGAGTTACTGTTTTTTATACGTGTTTTCTAATATTATCCTAAACTTATGGATATCTGTCAAGCTCCCGACAGGCAGGGAAAGCCTGTGTGCTGTACAGTTGCTGACAGCAATTTCACTGTGCTTGTGCAAGCAAACTAACCTGCCATGTTTTAGAAGCAATTAACAGCTGTGCTAGGTAAGTGTTTGCAAACAGCAGCTCTTCACAGGTCTCTTTTATAAGGCTTGTTTGTACTTTTTTTTTGTCCTAATAGTGTATAAATCCCCACCTATTTCATTAAGTTACTCTTCAGTTTATGGATTCAACCAAATGGTCCAAAAACTCTGTGTCAGAAAAAATTCTCATTTTAATATCTTGTTTTTTGCCTGAAACAGTTCATTATTCGTGATGGTGTGTAGGCTGCATGTAGAACTTGGCTCAGGCATGCTCCTTCCACACTTGGGTCTCTAGTGAGCCCTTAAAATGGCTTTAACACATTCATGAAGCTTTTCATTACAGTCTAGTCCAGTAACAGGAATGATCAATCTCTATCATGATCAAATGACAAGGCATGTGGAGCCTGCCTCTGTTTAACCAGTTGGTGTCATGTGTAGGGTTTTATCTGCCAGTTACATCTTGAATAAGTTTGTGCTGGGGCACACTACATTCTTCTTGGACGTTTTTCAGAAGCTCTTTTACACGGCTATGGAAATAAGAACAGATTTTTTTCCCTCTCCCTTATGAAATCACTTTGAATTTTTTCCTCTTGGATCTTTAGCATGTGGAGATTAAATGTGTACCCATAGCTGGGGATATTCACAAAGTTATCATTTCCAATAAGTTCATTGTTTAGATCAGTCATGTCCATACCCTGCTTGTTGACATACTCTTGACTATTTGTATTGACATTTATGGTCTGCATTATATTAATGGCTATGATTACCTTCTAAGATTGTTACATGTAAGTGAATTTGTCCTCTCAGAGGTACTTCTTCTATGTCTGTGCTGGTTTTGCAGATTCCTGTGCTTGCTGAGAAAGACATGACTAATGGTTCAGAATGATGTATAACCTGATAAGCTGTCAGTGACAGATATACATAGCATGTGCTAGCAGGAGTCCAGATGTCAGCGTTATAGGATACTATTCTCCCTTCAGCAGCCCTTAATTGAGATTCAGCTTTGTTTTCTAGAATTTATGAAAGTCTTAAAAATTACTGAACAGAGATATAGAGATATTTGAGACTGGAGGGTGGATGTTTGATGTTTCACATTCTCTTCCAAACCCATTTTATTTACGTAGGACTTCTGCAAAATACTGTAGGTGACTTTTAACTCCTCATCCTAAAGATAGGTGTATTTTGTTGAAGCAGGCCTAGCTCCCAAAGACAATCACAGTCATGATTTTCTTTTTTATTTCTATATTTTCAAATGTACTCTGGAAAATTAGGAGAGAGAGAATGAAATCAAGACTCATTCAAAAGTGGCTTATTTAGTATTTTGACTAATGCATGACCTCTCTTTTTAACTCTGTTTTTTTTCTTTTTCCTGCTGTCTTTTTAATCTAAAAAATGGTAACATGGGTGCTTAAAGTTAGGAAACGTGTTTTGGTAGTGAAGACACAGGAACTGGGGTCCAGGAAGATTGACCTTCCTTTCCTGTTCTTCCTCAGGCCTTGAGGATATTATATCAGTTCACTTGGTGCTTCCATCTCTCTACCCAAAAAACCAGACAGTCTCTCAAGAATCATGCTGTACATAAGCAGCCAATAATCACTAGCTGATTTTCATATGCAGTGATGAAATATATGATACAAATGGAAAATATTATGTGCTTTTACAAATTGTGGCCAAATGCAAACTATCATTTGCTAACAAGAGGGCTTTGTCTGAGTTAAAAGAACTCAATAGTAATCTTATAATGTGATTTCTGTGTTCCAGTGCTGAACATGTGTAGCTGGGTCTACCCTTTCCTATGAAGTAATTCTCTTTTCTGACAGTAAAAGTAACAAGAGGCTTTGCAGTCACAAAGGAGGTGAATTGGTTCTGATTTATACAAGATTTCTTTTCTCTGTAAAAATCTTTCATAATTATGAGATTCCAAGATAATACATCTATATACCCACTCTTCAGTACTGTAGTTCTGTACTCTGAAAAAACATTATGTAATTTATTTGCATTTATTTACTTTTTCTGCATTTTTCTTTCTTGCTTCTGGTCAGGTTTAGTTATACTTTGAAAACTGGAATGCCTTTAGGTACCTAAATAGGGTTTTAGTTATAATATAAAAGTTTGAAAATTATTTAATTATCATAATAGTGTGTTGTAACTCTTAATGTGAAGAAGACAGCTTTGAATTTCATAAAAGTATAACTTCTTATGGCAGCAAAACATCAAAGTATTCTATATCTGCTATAACATTTGTTAATGTGGAATTTAAGTTGACACCTGCTTTCAGTCGGCAGAGGAATTCACTCAGACTTGGGTAGAAAGGTGACTGTTGATCCTTGGCACACAAAACCAACTGATTATTTGAGACCTGTTCCTTCTGCTTTTCATAGAACTGAAACTTACAAAGGAGTTTAGAGCTGCCCTGGAGGGACCACAGTGACAGGCATCACACAGGCAAACACCAGCTTTTCTGCCTCAGCTGACATTCCTCTGGAAAGACAGAGCTCATTTGATGTTTTGGATCACTAAACTAATACTAAGAAGCTTCCAGAAACAGCATTTTCTCATCTGATTAATTTCCTACCAGGACACACCTGACAGTTGGCAGTTGTTTGGGTATTTTTCCTCCTGTATTGTTTTTTTTTGTTTGTTTGTTTGGGTTTTTTTGAGTTGTTGTTGTTGTTTTTTGTTCCTTTGTTTCTGTGTATTAAACAGTGTAATGCAAACCTGGTAATGCCAAGTTTGGTGACATACAGCTTGTGTGTGCCAGTAATGAGCTATTTAGTATTAAAAATTTTAAATTCTGTTATTATTCAACTACAAAAGAAATTCTAAAATATTCAAATCAAGTAACTTTGTGCAACACCCTGTGGTGATGCATTTGAGACACGGAGGAGTTGCCACTGGAGGAGCAGTAACTTCTTCAGAGCAGCAGAAACAGCAAAGACATCATGCTCAAGCAGGCTGGCAACAGCAGCCACATGTTCTGCCCTTAGTAGGGCCCTTCTTTATTGTTAAGTGAAGGCACTGAAAGAATTAAATTTAGTTTTGTTTCTAATGTTATGTTTTGTTTCTAATGTGCATTTGTATCTTTTACTAGGAATTCTTGCACACTGGTGTGCATGAGGCAGACATGCTAGGAGATAAAATATAATTTTTCTCTTATTTAAAGATCACCTGGAAAAAATAAACTGAACGTTTGGATTTTTTAGTCTAAGCTGATGCCAAGAGAAATTTAAACTCTGCATTCACTGATTCATCTTGAAAACTTTTCACGAGTTTATGCCTGATAATCTTCCTTGGTGTACCTGATAGAATTTTGCTGGAAGGGAATTAATTCTGAGAAGTTTGGGGTAAAAGAGGAACCCAATTCATCTTTCCTACACACTGCCTGTCATCATGATATGTGATTGTCTTTGCTGCAAAAAAAGAATCAGTTTTTCCTTTGCCACCTTTGCCACAAGGTGCATCAGAGAGGAAGCATTTTGAAATCCTAGCTCCTGAGATGTAGCGATGCTCTTTAATTTGGATAGAAGGACAGTATAGAAATGGGGGTAAGATGCAAGTTTATATCATCCTCTCCACACATCTTGGAAATTTCATGTTGAACAATAAAGAGGAGCACTGGGACTAGATGTAAAAAAAAAGCTTAGGGGGATAGACCTACCTCAGTGTGATTCATTGATTTAAACACAGCTATATATGTCAGGTAGTGATGAAATGTTGAGACAGCTGAGATTGTTCACTTAGAGAAGTCAATCCCTTAGTAAGTGTTAGTGGTATTGAAATGAAGTGTTAAAGAATTAGTTAGCTGACTGTGAAAAAAAATGAAGAGGTCTTTCAAATTACCTAATGGAAAGCTAAAGGCATTAGCTTCCAACCAGGGAGTATTAAAGGCCTTGTGCTGCATTCATTGACACAAATGGAATGAGTATGAATCAAGCTCTACTACTGAAGATAAACAGCTTTCTGATAAATACTTTTGGAAGGAATCCACTGCCATGCATTTCAGGCTTCCCTAAAGCAGATACAGTTCACGTGTGCCCAGACTGCTGAGCTCATTGCTACTTTTATTAATCACTGCACTATAATAATTAAAGAGCATCAGTAGTGTGTGTAGAATTTTAAGGGTAAAATGAGTTTAGTGCCCTTAAAAAGCTTAGGGCTTAATGGGATATTACATTTCTCCAACAAATTGTGGCAATTAGACTTCTGTTATGATCATACTTCTGAAGGATTTTCTCATTAGAAAGTGGGGGAGCTCTACCTAGAGTTCTTAACTTGCAGAGATTTGCATCACACAGAAAAACTTTCTTCTTCTCACTTTCTTTTTGTGAAAGAATTTGTCAGCTCTGGGCTGAAAGGCAAGCGTTACTCTTGAGTCACAGAACAGGTAAGTTAAGAGTATTTTATTAATGAATGGTTTCTGTGCTTTCGATTGATAAAATTAGGATCTTGGGTCTGCCAGCTGACAGCAGAGGAAGAATAAAATACTGTCTGGAGTCATAGAAACTAATAAATCCTCCCATGACAATATTTAACAGGTTGGTAGAGGGGATAAAATTACCTTTCATAAAAATGCTGTGCAGATGGTAAAGCTATGGGAATTAAGACTGCATCAAAATTCTCTAAAAACATAAAATCATGTAAATTGCAGTGGGGATTGATTAAGTTGGTGTGGAAATTGCTTCTGCATTGTAATCCTCCAAGGACTTGTTCAAACCTTTTGGTTATTTGATAAATCATCCAGTAATTTTCAACATGTGCTATGTTTTGATACTTGACTTAAACCCACAGATTTTACGAGTTAGTGTTTTATAATGTACCTGGCCTGGTCTTGTATGCATAAAAGGAACTCAACAACTGGATGATTTCTTAGATTTTACACTTTTCAGGAATTAGACACTCATTCTGACCCCTGTGTGAGTATTGGGTCCACTTGAGAGAGAGGCCTTGGTGTTTACAGCAGCCCTTTCTTGAGTTGTGCAGGAGAGGGCATGCAGCATCTTTGTAGTCTCTGTACCAGGGGGGACATGGACAATGCTTTGGCTTCTCCAAAGATTTCTGCCACCAAACAATACGTCCTCAACAAACCTCAACACTAAACTATATTATTTTCATATACAGGCGGCTTAACTGTACTTACATGTGTAGATTTCTGTTAAGTAAGATTCCCAGATTATTAGCACACTGACAGACTGTGACACTCCGTGTGACAGTGGTGTAGAAAAACACTTTAAAAGGCTTTGTGTCAGAATTGTATCAGACTTTGCTGATACTTTGATGAGTGAAGTAAAATTTTATCTGCTGCTTCCTCAGTGGTGCCTTCACACTTTATATTCATTCAGTTTTGTGTTGGGTTGCCAAAAAATGGGAATAGCTGAGAGAACTTGAGGTCTGACTTTACAAGACAAATTAGGTATATCTGTAGACCAAAACCACGTTCTTTTGATTCCGTACTCTTATTCTTTTCTTCCTTCAATGCTTCTCTGAACATACTTCAAAAAGAATGTTGTGCCTTTTTAAGAGACCAAATGTATATTGACATTTGATTTGAGATAGAGTCAGTTTGAAATATAAACAATTTGTAACTGTTAAGATGCTTGAAGGCTTTTTCATTACATTCCTCTAAAATTTGGGGCACATAAAGGTCAGCAGAGAAAAGTAATAGTTGGAAAACAAAAAAGAAAAATTTTGTTTCAAGCAAAGTGAACGAAAATGAATAATTTTCTGTTAGATATAGATTTGCAGAGGGACTGATTTAAAAAAAAGTATTTTTTAAAAAACATTGCCTTCTCTACAAAAATATTGTATATTTCTAGCATGAAATACTTGTGCAAAGCAAAGTTTTCATGATTTATGGTGTTTACTTTTTGCATAGCTCAGCTCAACAATGAAAGGAGTCTATTCAGTTGCTCTTGGGCTTAAAGTCAGCTGTTATTTAGTATCAACAGTCTATCAACTAATAAAAGCTACAGTGTTTGATTTACAAACATCTCCCTCCAGGAGAAAGATTCTGTTTGTTAAAAAGGACCTTTTCCACTGCTGTAAAAAGAATCACAGAAATATTTGGTGTTTGGTTTAGGTTTATACATCTGGCCTCAGTTTCCTATCAAATATTTGCACTTCTGAGCTAAAAAATGCTGGTTTCTGTCAGCAGTGCACATATCAACAAAGGAAAACAAGAACAGTAGTGGGAGTGGAAGACTTTGATCTTTCACATTTTTCTCTCCAACTGCTGATGGTGATTTTTGACCCCCATGTGTTAAAAAGGTCAAAGAATCCACTGCTAAGTTCATGCCAGGTGTCCTCAGATTGACAACAGATTTGTTTTATGGAGCACTGAAAATGGAGAGACAAAAGATTGATCTGAGGTAGCACAAGAGGGGGAGAGTGAGGAAAAAATACTTGTGTGGGCATTGTGCTTACACCATCAGAAAAACACTAGAGGAATAAAGTAATAACATAGTGGTGGCCAGTGATAGAGTCCCTGTCAACTAGGAAATCAGTTTTTTGAATGTATGTTATTTAATAAATATTATTCACAATGATATTGCCATTTTTTTTCAAGCTAAGCTAATTACGAGGAAAAAAGAGAAAGAAATAGAGTAATGCACATTCTGGGTCAGGAATTACCCAGAGGCTTGAGACACACTACACATTCATTATTTGTTGGTTTGGAAACAAATGTACTTCATGTAAACACTTTTTTTTTTTTTTCTGCTGCAGGAGCTGAATGATTCTTACAATGCATTGTTTTCACACATTAATTGAGTCATCTCAATGAAGTGAGGTAACAGTATTTCAGTAAGTACCTAAATATTACATTATAGAATTAGAGTGTGTGCTTTCTCTAGAAAATGGTAAATTAAGACAATGTTTACAGTACACTAAATTATAGATTTTACGTTGCAAACTATGGTTGTTTTTGCAAAGGATTTTAGGCCTCCTGAATTTGGTCATTCTCTAAAATATTTCATACTTTCCTATTAGAAACTTGCTCCTGCATACTTTGAGCTCATGCAACTTTGCTACAATATGCAAAACCATTGAAACTATGCTTAAGAATACTTTTAAACTATCACAGCTCTCTGTTGTTCTTGTAGACTCCTTTTTATAATATACAAATATTACTGGCATAAATATTTAATAAAGTTTTTTCATGAGAGTATGTAATAAACATGAATGGCTTTGATAAGCAGGTATTATTTATTTATATACATCAGAGAGTTTTTGAAGATTTGTTGTGGTAGCTGCTTTTCCCAGTGCAGCAGGTTGCCTTCAATGTGTGCAACAGTAAGTACATGGGTAATTCTGTTGAAGTGTGTGCACTTCAGCAGGACTGAAGTCAAAGTGAGAAAACATACCTTGATGGAGAATACCCAAAGGCAAGGCAGACAAAAAAATAAAGGGAAAAATGTTATTATACTCATTTTAGTCATAGCAAGTAGATACACAGAGGTTAAACCAATTGCCTCGGGCCATAATGAAAGACTGTGAAATAGTAAGGAACATAACCTGGTTTCTTTTATCAATCCAGCCTTAAGCATGAGATATCCTTCCTTGTGGAGAAAAATTGTCTTATGTAATTTTTGATAATGTCAGAGTAGGATATTTCCCTTCTGTAAAGACTTGTGAGTCACATTCTGTTCTGGTGGAAATTTGCAGCAACTCAGTGCTACTCAGAAATTTGATAGCAGTGTGAAAAATAATTATGCTACATAATTACTGAGAAGTTATGACTCAGTTATTAAGAAACTAAGTGTGTAGAAGGATGTGTATATGTCTGCATAGAACAGGGAGGCATCTTCCCAGTTTTACTTGTATGTCTTTTCACATTTCTTTAGATTTATTTATTTGAAGGGCTTAAATATGGATCTGGCTTGTGTAATGCAATTGTGTAAGAATGCAAATCATATTCATCACTGTCTGATTTACATATTTGTGTACATAATGCTTGTTGATAAGACTTAAATTTACATAATACTTACTAGAGAGAAGGAAAGGCAAAATACTACAAACTCAGAAATGCCTTCAAATGTAACACAAATAGGAAAGTAGGAAAAGAAAGAGGAATTGTTCTGCGTGTTGTGAAAAGCCCTATACTGACTTGTATCCATTTGGGGGCTTGGTGCTCATGTGCCAACTCTTTTCCTGCTTGCTGCCTGTGAAATGCATGGTTGCTCTTATACAGGTTCCACCTGTGTCATTACCCTGGTGGTTTTTGTTCACTCCATGGTGGTGATTTCAAGGCTAAAGTGGTTTTCTCATGCTCATTAATTTCTGTTTATATAATTGGTTGTGCACCCCTTTTCTTTCAGAAGGAATCAGGGAAACAGCCTTTTCTGGTGTGCCAGACAGGTAATTACATCCTTCAAATTCTGTCTGTGTACTTAAGTTCTGAATGTTTTATTAATAAAGTACAGAGAAAGAAAATGGAAGATAGTGGTGTGTCCTCAAAAGTAATGTTGAAGTAATGTTAAATTGTCACAAACGCCTTCAAACTTTTAAATTCATTAATATAGTTAAAAATTGATTTTAAGTTTTAGTATCTGTGCTCAGCTTAGTGGAAAAGCTCACTGTGTTTGTGACACAATATGTATATGCTTTCTGCTTAATTTCAAAATCAAAGATCAAATAAGCTTCACTGAAAGTTACTCACCAATCTAGTTTTTTAAAACAAAGGTCATGTTTTGACAGCAACTATTGTACTCTAATTACACTCAGAATTAAGCTTATTATTGAAGAATTTGGCTTAAAATATGAAGAAAAAATCTCCATCTGTACTTCACTTGCTTTTTGGTCAATGGACACATTCCTTGGACTTTCCTTCAAAGAAAACAAATTCAGTGTGTTAGAAAAAGCTTCTCCTCCCATATAGGTGAGGGGCCTTTGAAGTCAGTGACACGGTGTGTAGTTTCTGCTCAGCTATTAAAAACTTCTGCTAAGTATTCAGTCATGTGAGCTGAGGCTTTTTGCCACTTTTCAAACCTCCAAAATAAAGTTTGATGCCTGGCTGGCTCGAGATGGGATATTTAACTATGCCTTTTTTCCTGAAATAAACATAGCCTGGTTATATTTGTGAGACTTAAGGATTCCCATTGAATGTATTAATGAAGTGGTCTTTGGCAGTCTCCCCAGGCTTTTGACAGTCAAAGGTTTTTTAGATAAATGGAGTATTGGTGAGAAAAAAATCAATATGAATTTAATATGGAATTATGAATTAAGCTTGTTAAACTTGCATGCCATGTTAACTTTTCACTTTTAAGTGCTTCAGATATTTTCTCTTTTCTCCATTAAAAACAAAGTCTATCTTAATATCTTTATAAAACCTCATGCACAATTTTTTTTAGTTCTTTTAAATTCTTCCATTGTCTCCCTGATACTAGCACTGATAGAGATTTTTAGGGTACAGGAAGCCCTAAAATTTTTCACTGTGTGTCTCAGAAAAAACTTACTTGAGAAAAAAATTAAGATTGGTTTCATCTGTCTTTAAATATATGAAAAAGGATCTTTCTTTCTTTTCACTATTTTTTTTTGCCCAAATAGTATTTGTTTAGAGTACAATTTCCTGCATTGTACCTCACACTAAGCAGGATGCTTTTTGACTCTTGCTGAGCACATAAAGCCATATAACTTTCTCCCTCTGGCAGCTGAGCATTTTATTCAGGTCATATTTTAGATAATTTCTAGAAACATCCTTACTTGGTTGAAATTGAAGCTTTGGCTGTAGGAGCTGGGGTCTTCTTGTTCTTATTTTGTCTTTTCCTTAACCTGGAGTGAAAATACTTCAGTTGACTTTAGTGGAAGTGACTTTAATTAGATCAGACCATGCTAAATGTGCAGATGCATTCAGAATGGAGAATGTTTGCTCATAATTGCTCTATACTCGGCAGTTTATAAATATGTTCATAAAGTAGCTCAGACTGATGGGAGCTGATGAGATTCTGAGCAATGTAATTATATACTTTTGCCATCTAGTACAACCACAAAATGTTTATCTGTTTTTTTTTCTTGTCTATATTAATAAGCTGTAGAAGTAAATAAAAATCCCTGCAGCAGTGGAAAGCATAATCATCCTGATTGTTTATTCCAAAAATCCCATTCACTTAAAGGGCTGGCAGTCTTGTCTTGAGTAGCATCACTGAGCAGATGCTTTTGTTGTAACAACCAGAGAGGAACTTGGATTCTAAAGATTGCATTTTTAATAGTAATGCAGAAGTTTTGGCATAACAAACTTTGTGGTGCTCTCCATGCATGTGTGTTCTTGGACAGCTCAAGGTGCAATCCTTACAGGTACTATTTCACAATGATCTAGGTGATATCTGGATATAACAGCTCTTCTGAGCCTTATGTGCAACCATATGCCCCTGCCCCCCTTTTGGAATCACTGGTGTAATTGCTGTGACTGGTCCTACCAAGCATAACACATACTGATATTAATCATCATTCTTCTGCTGTCTCCCCCTGGGGTTACTCCTTTGCTACTCAGCCTGCTCACTCCTTAATTGTATCTGGGGGCTCCAGATTTCCTTGCATTTCTCAGTTTTGTCATTAGATCATTGCTACTCTGCAGACAGACTAAGCCTGCATTACCTTTGTTGGCTTTTTGCCAGACACCTCCTATTCCTTAGATAATGTTCAGGTAACCCATAGGAAACACTGCATTGCCAGAGCTTGCTCTAAAGCAATTTTACAAACTTGCTCAAAATTTCTGGGAAGCTAGATGGGGGGAAAAAAAAAAAAGAAATTTCCTTTCGGGAAGGGAAAAGGAATCTTGCGAACCTGAAAAAAAAGGCCTACAAACACTCTGGAAAGGAGAGAGGATCAAATGAAATGCAATTGAAAAAAACCAGAAAATCGGGAGTTTTAGTGTCTTCAAAAAATAGGTTGTGAGGAAATGAGCTCCATTGCAAAGGACCAAAACATGCCAAACCTAAGCTCACAGATGTTGCAAAAGCAGGGGAAAAAGTCAAGGAGGAAGACAAAACTTGGAGGGGAAGATATTAGGGATATGGCTGGATGCTTAAAAAAAATAAATTATACCATCATCTTCTCTTACTAATTATAATCGTCTTTTAAAATTCACTTAAAAATATGGCAACAGATAGAAATAATATAAATCCAGAAGAAACTCCCTAAATGATGCCCAAGTGTACTGTGATGCAGCATTCAGAATAGACTTCTACTTAAAAAGTTGTAATATACCTTCATCCACAAGACTGCTCACTAAGATATGATGGGTATGATGAGTAGAAAAGGAAAATGGACAACTTCAGGAAACATTTTCTCCCTAAACTTTATGTGTAAGCCAAAAATTTTTCACATTCTGGCTGCTAAGATGTGTGTTTCCTTTCTTACAGTCCCCAGGGAAAAAGAGCTGTTTTTCTCATGACAGGCTATAAACAGTCTTTGAAAAAAGAGTTTGCCCAGGCAGCCCTGTTGATGTGCCCACACGGATAGGAAGCAGTCCCCTGCTTGATAGAGAGGGTGGCTGGAAGCACTCACCACAATTTTCTATGATGACGGGCTACTGCTTTACTAAAGAATGATGAAAATAGACTTGCCTGCATTCCAGCATCTATGGATCATGTCAGAGGGTAGAAATGGTTTATGCATGGATTACTTATTGACCAGCTGCCAAATGGTTACTGATGCACTTGATTTCCTCATGTTAACTTAATTTCTAGTGGACAGCTGTAACATAAGAAGCTTTCATGAAGTCAAACTAACAAGCAGCTGGTTTGCAAGAATATAAATTATACCTCAGGTAAACACCACAGAGCCAGCCACCAGGAGCCCGCTGAGTGCAAGCAGTTTACAATGCAACAGAGGCTTTTAGCAGATAGGGAGAAAATTCCTCTTGAGTAATTCTCACCTGCACACAGCCTGCCTTAGATAGAATGAGCTGGGATTTGGCACATGGCAGCGTTCTTGTGCCAGTTATTTCTGCTTGAGCTTTGAATTGCCACCTTCCACAACAGCTCTCTGCTCTGTGTCTCACAGAGCACTGCTTGCCTGCCACTGCCAGGCAGGCCTTCTATGCAGATTATTAAAGCCCTAAGGAGCATTGTCAGTAAAGAAAAAATAATAAATAGAGATGATTTAAAACTGTATGACTTCCTATTTTTAAAAAGATAAATGGGAAGAGTTTTTATATTATTATAATCTGTTCAAGCCGGAACTTATTCCTTGGTGTTTATCTCATGAAAGAGCTAATCCCCATATATTTAGATACAGGTGCCTAAAGTTCAGCCCCTCAGTTCATGTGGGACTCAAAGTGACTTTCAGTTCAGGATTAAGCACCTGTAGCTCCCACTAGCTTCACTGGGAGCCGTTTTTACTCATCATTTGGGATAATTGGGCCCTTGGAGATTCTGGCAACAGTACTTACAGGCATGGCCAGGAGGTATTGCTGCCCATGGCAGTTGTGGCAGCCTGTGATTTCAAGTGTTCTTGCTGAGTCCAAAAAAACACTAACATGAATCAAGGGAGGAAAATTGCAACCCTAAAGTTTGGTGGTGTTTTAAATTTTTTTAAAATTTTTTTTATTATTTTGTTTCCATCTCATTTTCCAGGTAAACATGCATTTTTATGTAGCTCTTTTCTCAAAGCCTCTTCCTACCCTGCAGGAGCTGGTCCTGCAGATGAACCTCCAAACTTTCCCTGTTGAAGGAAGGAAAACCTGAAATCCTGCAGATTTACAGCATTTTCAGACTGCTTCTTTCTATCACAATCAAATCACATTGCCTGATAATCTCACTCTCTTCTCACTTAATGAGAATTTTCAGGCATTTTACCAACCACAAACCCTCAGCTGATCTGTGCATTCCATTTTTCCTTCTGTGTGGTTCACCTGTGATTTGCAGATACTATTCTTTGCATTTTGTGGATGCTTCTCACTAAACTTGGGAAATTAGGCAGGGTTTTGAATGTCTTTTGATTGGTTGGCAGTAAACTTTAATATACAACTTTAGAAAAAATATTAAATCATCAGTAACTAATGGTAATTGTTACATCTGAAAGAGATTCTGTGTTTTTTACAGGGACTCTTTAGTAGCATGATGCTGTCTGTTCTCAGCTGTCAAAGTATTTATTAAAATATTTTCAGTATAACTTTAAATTATTCTAATATTAGTGAAACAAGATTACCAGAGATGGAGGGAGTAGCAGAGAAGTCTATTTCACCTGCAGAAGGCCATGAAAAATCTACTGCTATATGAAAGAGATGGACAAAAGGCTGAAAGCAGAGAGAAAAGAGGATATTTAATATCACAACTAAACAGCCATCAAAAGACAAAACACACATGGACCCTCTTGTATGCCATCAAATCGGAAAAATAGATCTGATTTGAAAATTGCCATCATGGGCCCTTGGAATTAGACTTCACTTCAAATACCTATTAAATGTGGTTGTGTACAACAGAGTCATCAAGCTTAACTATTGTCAGGCGAAGAAGGTTAAGAATGAGAATTCTCACAGTCGGTGCATTTTCCTATTTTGTGTTACTATGACAGAGGATTTTGAGGACTGAGCTACATTGCTCTTTTTTTTTTTTTTCTTTTTTTTTTGTCTGTTGTATGGAGGTCTCAGACTTTAAATCAGCAGGAAACTGGCTGTCATTTTTAATGTGGCTTTAGTGGTTTTAGGGGAGGACAAGTGGCAATTTTTTTTATAAGAGGAGAAAACTACGTGTGTTACAAGAGCTATCAATGGGATCCTCTCATGGAATTAGGATTGCAGTCAGAGGCTGTAGCTGTGTGAACTCCTTCAGCCCTGTGAACCATTGGAGCTTTGTTGGCTTCTCCTGTGCTCCATGGAGAAACCAGCATGATCAGACTCTCTGGACAAAATTGCATGAGGAGGTGGAAGTGTCTTACCCCTCGTTTTTCCTTACAGGGAGTTGGATTTCTATTCCTGGGCAGTTTGGAAGAGGTGTGTTTTCAGACAGGCAGGTGTGGCAGTTTGCTACTGCACAGGATCAATTGCTGGAAGGGGAGTGTTGACTTTTTGCAGCATCCAGAGCACTGGCTGACATGGAAAGATCAATATCAGATGGTTGGATGATGAAGTTTTGACAATTGTTTTTATATCAACACTTTCCTGATGCAAGGGAGGGAAATTCTTTCTTGCTTGCCAAGGTCTGCATAAAGCACCAGTCACTTGTGGCAGATTGCATATTGATCCACGCTTTAACATTAGCAGTTCTTGATTCTCAGGGGTGAGGGAAGGGCTGTCTACATATTTCCATCCCTTCCTCTTCTGCTCCAGTCAGCATGTCAGCTCAGCACCACAGTTTCTTTTCTACTTCTCAACAAAATCTATGGGCTGTAAGAGGCAGGCTGGAAGTGGCAAGGCAGAGCCTGGCACAGGGATCTGGAATATTGCAGCTGCTTCCTGGAAAGGGCCACAGGCTGGATTCTGCCTCTGATGCCAGCTGCTGTGGGAAGGGCACAAGGGGCTCAGACCCACAGCAGGCCCCTGCACCCCAGTCCTGGTGCCCGCCAGTGCTTCCAGGACAATTCACCTGGAGTGCCAGGAGCCTCATGGAGTCACAGGGTCACTCTCCCAGAGTTACAGACCATTGCATACAGAACAATGTACAATGCTAAGCGGTGACTTACAGTCACTGCAAGACTTTGCATTCAGGTTCTGGTTGATTAATTAGAGCTTTTAATAGGGAAAATGAATGGCAGCTTCATCTAAGCTGTAGGTGATGGCAGCAGGCTGACAGCTGATGGAAGGCAGGGTGAGAACAGTGGAAATGGAAAGGGTGCTGGGTTGGTGATAGGCCTTACTTTCATAAAAGGAGCAGAGAGCAATCTAATAGCTAGGAGGATTTAGTGAGGCTGTGCAGGATCCTTCCTTCACAGTGTTAAGCTGAGGCAGGAAGCTTAGAGACTGAATAGCAAACAGTTTGAATAAAAATGAGCTACAGCTGCTGAGTGGGGAGATGGTGCCTGCTCCCCATGATATTCCAAGTAAGAAGTAAAACTATGAAAATTAACATTGGGAAATGCAAGACACATAAAAATAACTGGAAAATGTGACTACTCTAAAATTTCTGTTATCTTGGTAGCCAGAAGATGAAGTAGACAAATTATTTGAAAGCTAATTATGTTATAAATAGTTTGGGAGGGATTTTGGTTTAAAATGATACTGTCCCTATAATTTCAGCATTTTATTTATAATTGAGAAGCAACTAAATGAAAGAGAAAAGAAAGTGGAACACTGAAATAGGTGATGTTCAAGTCTAGAACTTCAGTTAAACTGGAGTACAGTTATATTAAACAATATTAATGTTTTGAAGGGACTAGGGCAAGAAGAGTAATTTCTGGTCTTTAAGAGACAGTGTAAATCATGAAAGAAAAAAATCATCAGCCATATAAAAAGATACCTTTACTGTTTTTTAATAAAAGCCTATATTTAGAAACATTCTGAAACAGGAAAAGAAAAATGCAGAAATCCTTCAGACCCAAGCAGCTGAAACAACTGGTGAAGATCAACATATCCGCCCTGTAATGGACATAAATATTTTCTAGTAACTTGTCACTAAATCTCTGGCACAGCTGAAAACAAGATTTCCATGCATGAAAAAACACCACAACATTGAAACCAGAACTGGACTTGAAAAATTATAAAGTATTTCTGTCTAACAGCATGATAGGATCTAATAAGTGTATAAGTGTTTCCATAAGATTTTTTTTCTCTTAAGATAAAAACATCCTAAAGGTTGAAGGGAAATGAAAGTGTTTGGAATAGCTTATTGGTGTTTATCCAGTTATTACTTTCCTGACTAAATATTGCATAAATATAGATATAAAATATAAAGTCTAGAAACTTTTCTATTAAAATTTTACATCAGTAGGCCCTTGATGAAATAAAGATTAGAAGTTTGACGTGATTCTAAGAAATTTGTGTGGTTTCTCTGATGCACAAAATAAATATGTAAGCTGTTGAATGGTATCAGGACTTTGCATTGAAATACTTTTATCTGACTCAAGATAAGTATGCAAAAGAAATTCTAAGTTTTTAGGAAAAGAAATCCCTATCTGGGTGTTACTTTAAATAGTGCTCTGATTGAAATGATGATGATGGTTAGAAAAATAAATCTGACTGATTTCCAGATTTTTTCCAAAATGCAATGCCCTTTAAAAGGGAAAATTTGACAGGGAGAAAAAAGATTTTTAATACAGATCTTATTTCATCTGAAGTTACGAAGAAACTACCTACACCCCATTATTAACTACTATAAATAACATAACTTCTGAAAAAATCCAGCTACTTGTAAGTAGGAGCTAAGCTGTGTCCTGCAGTTTGCAGGTCTGGGTGCAGGGTGAATTTTTTCAGTTTAGCAGCAAAAGCAAAAAATTATAAAAACTCAAATAAAACAGAAATGGATTGTTGAGGGGATGAACTTTTCTACTGATATTTCATTAACACCTCAGCATGACATAAGACACATAGACTTACTCTCTCTGGCATCCCCTGGGAGCAGAAGAGGGAATTGAATTTACTTTGTCATAGAGAATGAGGCTAAGCCTGGGTAGAGGATGAGAAGAATGATGCAGAGCTTTGGATTTCCCAGGGAAATCAGGTTAAAGCCATTGTCTTCAACATGACTGGAATCTCAGTTTTAGGTAAATAAATTTTTCATTTTTATTTAACTAGCATGTGGGGGTCAGGGATACACATTTACCACCTCCACACAACCAGGACCCATGGCTGCCCATCCTTCCTTCAAAAAGCAGCTACAAAGATGAAACCAGCCACAGTTTAGAAGAGCTGTTCTGGAACTCCAGGCTGGTTTTAGGCATATGGTGGCCAGCTGTCATCAGGCTTATGCTGGCATGCCAGGATTTGTAATGTTGTGCACAGTGCAAGTTTGTCATATATTACTTTTAGAACAAATTTAGGGGGAATAGAATAGAAAGCAGAAAGAGCAACTATTTTTAAGATGCTGTTTATCATATTTTTTCCAGGCTGAACATTCTCAGAGTTGACATAATCTTGAGCATTTGATTTCAAGTTACTCATTTTTCCTGCTCTCCAATATAATTGGAGAAATACAGTGATCATCCTACAGATACACCTGCACCAGTCAGCAAGAGACAACTTCTGGATCAATATCTCTGCTCTCTCAGGGACATGGCTCATGCAAGCATGTATATTTCCAAGGAGGAGATTGTATCTCACAAACAGTATTCCTAAAAAATATTGTCCCACCTTCCTCAGAGGTGGGACACAACGGTTTATCGGTGATGAGGCTAATGTGTTCCATTCTCTGTAGAAGATATATGTTAGGGAACTATTTCACTTCGCTTTCCATGTACACAGAATCAGCAAAGACTGGCCAGTGTCAGAAGTAAAAGACTGGAAAGGAAATGCAGGCATCATCTATTCAATCTCATCCTCCTGCTCTACAGCAAGAGTCTCTTGGGAGAAGGTTGTCATACTGCTTCTTAAAAACCTGCCAGCTGCAAGGATGTCAGAGCTTTCATACATAGGCTGTTCCAGTGCTTAATTGTCCAGGGCTTGACCATTGACAACTGCTTCCTAATACATTAAGCCCCCACTGCTGTTACTGAGTATTCATAATTCCTCAAGGAACCATGGGGAAAATCAGTCTTTATACTCCTCATTGCAATATTTCATGTAATTGAAGAATTCATAGTCTTCAGATTTTTGGTCTCTAAATGGAAGAATTCAGCTTTTCCCCCTACATTTCTGCAAAGCTTAGCAATTTCCAAACCCTTCAGCATTTTTGTTGTTCAACTTGAGATTCTCACTAATTCCTCTAGCTCCTTCCTGATGAAGCACTTCAGCCATGATATCATTCAAGGGAAACAATCACTGCTGGGGCTTATGGGTGACATCTCAGACCGTGCCCCTTTTCTTGCAGCACCTGTATATTATTAATTTGACTTATTTTATTGCTGTGCTGTTGCTCAAAACTTTCTTCAGTGCTGCTGCCAGCACAGTAATTTCCCAGTTTATGTTTGTGTATTTGCTGTTTTTCCTTTCTAAATGACATCCTTTATACTTTTTCAATGCTGTCAATACAGAAACACCAAGACTTACTAGAATTTTGTATTGCCCATGCAACATTGCCATAAAGCATCACCTGATTCTTAGGTTTAAAGATCATTAATGTTTATTTACCAATACCTTGCTATTTTATTTATTATATTTGTCACTGTGCTCTGCTTTGTATATGCTTATGCTTGCTCATGCATACTTTATGAATATAGAAATTAGATCTCATTAGCTTGGTAATTAGACCAATGACAAACAGCTGTTTGTTTACTGTGCAGGGCAAGATTTCTGCAGAATTTCCTTACCTTTTATGCACAGTAGTTGTTTGGTATCTCTGTTGCAAGAAAAAAAAATTATATGGATTTGTAATATCTGCTCTTAATTGTTATTGCCAGCTCAGTACAATATCAGACAGAGAGAAATAAAAGAAAATTGAAGCATCCTTTAGACATCCAAGAAGCCATGATATGATGTGTACTAGTAAAATACTTAAATCTCCCTGCCTTATACTGGAGTTCTGTAGGCTGTACAAACATGCAGAAAGAACTTCCAAAAGACAGCAATGGAATACAGAGGGATGCACAGCAGTATTATATGTCATTTCTGAAAATTGAGTTAGATTGAATGTTAATAACATGCAGAAGCCTCTTGCAATTGAGGTTTTCAGAGCTCCTGCTTGCCCTTAGATTTCAATCCACTTTTGTCTTGGCCCCCTGCTTCCCCCATATACAGCATTCCCAGGACAAGGAGTTCCCTGTGGATTAGTGATGAATCAATCCCTATGACAGAGGAACTAGGCAGAAGAATTAATATTAATCTTTTGAAGGCTACATGATAACAGGTAATTTTTAAGATCAGAATAATACAGTGCTGCAACACCTGGAGAAATGAAGGCAACAAATCAGTGTGGGTATCCACAGTGCTCTGAAAAAGCTCCCAACTGGTGGAACTATTTCTACATTCCTGAGTTCATCGATTACAGCAGGGCACAGGAACCTGCAAAAAAACCAAACCAAACCAAACCAAACCAAAATGAAAACCCCAAAGAAAAAAGCCAGCCCAAACAAACAAAAAACCCTCCCCCCAAACAAAAATCAGAAACTTACCCTTGTTCTCATCTCTCTGAAACAGCATGTGTTGGTTGAATTAACCACCTCTTCATCCTGTAGTATTTGCTGATTATCAAAGTAGGAGGTAACCATTGGATATGCAGATGAATTCTTGTGGGGGGAAAAAAAAATTGAGGTTGCAGAGAGATCATTCCCTTTCCTGACTCCCTGGAGAGTTCCAGAAAGTAGAGCAGGGAAATGTGAGAAATCCTTGCAGAGAAGATTTCATAAAATAAACTACATTCTCATTTAAGGCAATACAGAGAAAAGATCAACCTGTTTCTAGACAGATCCTTTTTTCAGGTTTTTTATCCAGCAATAATCTGCTTAGCTAGTTGAGTCTTCAGGTGGTTAACAGCATAAACCAAATGCTCAGTTAGGTAGGGAGGCCTTTAATCACGTGTTGTCTGTATGCTTTTTCATGATGAAAAATGTCAGGGTTAGAAATGAAGGCAGCATTACCCATAAGATTATTTGCTAAAAAGTTTATCAGAATCAGGCAATTAGCTGACTATCTCATTAGTCAGATTGCCAAAATGTAATTGGTATTCTATGTTTTGTGCTGTGATTTTTTTTTTTCATTGATTTCTCTGGCCTTTTGGTTTATTTTTAGAAATAGAAAATGTGTCATTCTGGCTGCTTTTTTCATTTCTGAGAAAACAGAATGTCCCACAGTGGGAGAGTTTTCAGGTATTCATCAGCTATTCTTGAAAAAACATATGATCACACCATGGTTGCTCTGAATCTCAGTAGATGAAAGTGGGGAAATAAATTGCCGAATGCTTTAGGATGTGAGGAGTTGAGAAGAATACGTATATTTGAGTCTATTTTTTATAAATGGTAGCTGTCTTTTCTGAAAAACTTTATCCATACTGCAGGAGAAATCTTTGCTGAGTGATGTAAGATATTTTTATTTAAAATTAAAATTGTCTGAAAAAAAGTTTTTCCAAATCTCAAAGTGCTCCTGAGTATTCTCAAATATTAACAGAAAAGAAAATTTTCAGTATTGATATTTTTATTTAAATCTTGGAACAAGTCAAATACTTAGTAAGGGGGACTGTGATTTCAGGACTTTGTATTTCTAAAGTGTTTGCACTCTGGCACAATTGGCTGGCATGAATTTGACTTTTTCTTTGAAATCAGTGGAAGTCCTATTAATTATAGCATCTTTTTTACTCCTCTGCAAGTTTAATGGATACTCCTCTGGGAAGTGTGCTCATCTCCCCACACCTCAGACTCTGAAGTCCAAGTACAGGGAAAGGAGAGGCTTTTGGAGGAGAAGGCAGAGAGCCCAGAGCTGTGCTCATCCTCTGCTGAGTGAGGTCTGCTAGGAGATGTATGTAACACAAGGCTTTATGCTTGTCCAAGTCCTGCCTGAACGTGCTTCTCTCGTTTGAGCATGATTTAACAGCTATGTTCAATTCAGTTACAAAATCTGTTGTGTGAATGGCTTGGGAATGTGCTGTCAAATAGCAAATGAGAGTGACCAGGAGCTGGCCTGGAGATAAGGGGTTTCTCTGCAGCTCTCTCTGGCTTCCTGGGGATCTCTGGAATTCCCTGGCAGGATTTCAGAGGCTGTGGAAGACCTTATAAGCAGTAAAATAATTGAGAAGCATTATTTTGCTGGTATTTTCTTTCCTTGGCGTTTAATTTTCCTTGGCATTTAATTAATAATTAATACTATTTATCAGAATGTGATTGAAATTTGTACTATTAAATGCAACAAAATTTCCCCAAAATGTTCCACACCTATTGCTTTTAGTCGTATCATTCTGTTCTCTGTGCATTTCCCCCAATTACTCAAAATATGTGTGTGCACAAGTTCACAAAGTGTTCCTTTCTATCTTGAAAGCTCCTTTTCTCCTAATAAACTCATTTAAAACTTGCATTCTGTGAGAGTTGTTTATAAGATACAAAGCAAAATTAAAAGAAACTGTTTCTTAGACGATTTCTGTGACAAACCAAAATTAATTAAGTAACAATTTCAACATTAGTTAGCTGGCAAGAAAGCATGTAGTCTTTGAGACAGTGAAAATTTATAAATTTAGGAGACCAGTGACATTTGCAAAATGCGTGGAACTCAAAAAATGAATTCTTTGTTGTGATCTGTTTTCTCAAGGCTAATTAGTATTGATATTGGCTGCTATGTTGTAAGTAGACAGTTGCTGCATATCTAACAGTTGATTGCCTGCAGCAGGGGATGGAGTCATGGTTTCCTGAAAGCATGATTGTGTGGTGACTATCATTGATTTTTTTGTATTAGAATACCTCCTATGTTGTTTTCCAGGCTATGCTCCTATTTCCAAAACAGTATTTAATTCCAAACTTGCAGATTTCAATTCATATCTTGGGAGGAAGTTTAACTAGCGTTTGTGACTGCATGTAAATCAGGTAAGTTCCTTAGCTTTCATTGTCTGTGGTATGTCTCATCAGTGCAAATGGTGTAGTGCAGGATAATAGATTGGACAGGCTCCCTCCCTTTGTGATGCTGATAATGTGTGGTGGGTATGTTGGCCCTGCAGTAGATGATGCACTGGCAAAGTCCCATCTCAGTGGAGCAGCAGTACAAAGTGTGGAAGCAGAGGTCCATCTTCACTGGAGGAGGAATGCAGAGAAATTCTAAGCTAGAGGTTACACAGCTGGCATAGCCCTGGTTAGAGGCTCAGGGAAGGACCTCCAAACTGAAGGTAGGAGAACATGAGTGGAGTTGCTGTCTGCCCACTGTTTCATCTAGTAAACCAATGATAGAGACAGCTCAGTGGAAATCAGTTTTGCCACAATTCCTGATTCTAAAAGTAATCAGCAGTCAACAAGAGTAGAGCAAATTGACAGGACTCCACTGTATCTTAGAAGCAAGGTCAAATTAAGCAACATTTTACTATGAAAAGGTAATTGCTGCAACTGACTGTAGAAAGACTTCAGTCCTTATGGTCTTTGCACCATGAGATGCTGCATGTGGCCACAACTTCAAAAGAATGTATTTAAATTTCTTGTATCTTGTAGGAGGCAGGGCTGTGAAGTCAGAATTCCTGCTATTACTGTTGATGATAGATCCTGGGTACTACAGTCTGGCTGCTTGCCATTAATGAAATGATAATTAATGAAAAGGAAATCTCATTGTAGGGAGCAGAGATTGGATCAAACAAAAATCCAGGAAAGACACATTGTGAAGTCACCACATTAGGAGGGGAACGTTGGTCCAAAGAAGAGCACAGCAGGTGAAAGAGAAGAAGATGCACGAGCTGTTAATGTGGTCTTTTGGACAGCTTTACTTTGAAGGGAGTATGTAATTTATGTTCAATTATGAAGAAAGCTGTGAAAAGCCACTGCTGGAAAAAAAGGGAAATAGGGACATTTTAATTGCCATACTCCCTTCTACTTTAAGAAGTGACAGGTCACATTCCAGTGGGAGAGTTGTGGTTTCTGCTACAAGATCTGTAAACACCCCAAAAAGTTTATGGCAAGTGAAAGAACTGTGAAATTTCCCTCTGCTCTCTCCTTTCAAATTTATAACCTGAAAAATGATCCTGTACAGTGCTGTGGGAGAGATGAGTATTAAAAGCATTTTGCAAGGCAGAAAGATTTCTCTGGATTGGGATTCCTTTATGTAATGAATCTCCATCCAAGCATGACCCTAAAAAAATTATGGAAGATTTACCTTTTGATCCTTACTAGTTTAGCTCATGATTCTGTATATTTTATATCTCACACTACTCTCTGCTGATGAAAGTTTATAAAGGTCCAAAATTTTGTGGCAGGGATGACAGAACAGGAGATGAAGGATCATGTATGTTACTCCTTCTTCATATCTGCATTTGACTGGTAATGCAGTTCTTCTTGCATGCTGACTTCACGGGCTGGGCATGGTTAAAGTACTAGGAAAGGAGAAGTGTCCTTGGATGTAAGTTGAAAAAATGCAAATGATGAATTTCTAGTTGTGAAGCGAATTGAATTTCAGAGAGGGTTGGGTGGCTTTAGAGAAAATCCAGGTTGGTATCTTTGGCAAGCTCTGCATCTACAAAGGCACCCTGAAAAAAAAAAGCTCTGCATCTACAAAGGCACCCTGAAAAAAAAGGGAGAAAGTCCCTAAAAAGCTAATTACCTGATACATATTCCTAGCAGGGATTGTCTCTTTGTTTTCTGAGAGGGCATAATGGGAACCTGATTCTTGGCTGAGGTTTGAGGGCAATACAAGAATATAAATAAAATATTAATAGTTCTGCACAAAAGGAATGCCAGTATTATTGTAGACCTTTTACAAAGTAATTCATTCCATAAATTAACTCTTTTTCTTTTTGACAAAGGAATGACAGGACTCTCTTTTATATAAATAAATATCTTGGTTTTCTTTCACAGTCCATCTAAATGAATTTTAGCAATGTGTTAATTTAATATTAATCCAATTTTTAAATTATATTTGTTATATTTTCATCACATCTGATGTCAAGTTTGAATGAGCTGGTTCAAATGCCCAGATGGGAAATCAGTCCTGCCCTGAAAAGCTGGCAAACTAGACCTTACCAGTAAAAACATCTGTAGACCCCAGAACATGTGTGGACCTCCAAGGAAGACAGCACATTCCAAACCATGGGGTGAATCTGCTGTTGCCAGTGGCCTCTGTGCAGAACAACAGGAGGTTTCAGGTGAAAGATGGCTGCACTGTGGAAGTTATTTCAGCACTGTGATGTTGGCACATGCGAGGGAAAGGGAAAGAGAATCCTTTTTTTGCTTAACTGTCACGAATTGTCAAATACTTGCAAAGAATATGGAAAGGACTAGAAAACAAATTTAGAGAATGGGATAGCAGCTTTGAAATATGCTTTGTGAAAGGTGTTTGGATGGGGTAAGCACCATGGAGGGTGAAAGGAAGGTTACAAGTGGAAATGGAAGAAAACACCAAGTCCATCTCTTGCAGGTAGCTGTGTTCCTTTTCAGGTGCCATTCCAGCTGGCAAAGCTACTGCTGCATACATAGTTTCCATAGAGCTTTAGAAAGTTTCAAGGTGAAAGGTGTTAAAAATGAAAGAAGATTATTACTGCTATTATTGCTTTCCCTATGCTCTTTGCTCAGAATTATTGTCTAGAGTTTTTTCTTTCTTTCCTTCTGCAGTAATTTTCAGTCCCAAACAAATCCCTACTTTTTCTGCTCAGACTGAGATAGGACTGAGGATGGTTCTTGCCTAGAAAATACAACAAGCTAACTATGAGAATTATTATAGCATTAGAATATATATATTGTATATATAGTCAGTGGGGAAAGTAAAAAAAAAAAAATTAAGAACTACTTGATTTCCCTTGTGAATTCTAGTTTCATTTATGTGAGATGTAATTAATTCATCATTGAAAATCTATGCAGTGGAACAAGTAAAACTTGTCTTACACTGTGCTTTCCAAAGCATAAGGGAATCAGCTTCATGCAGGCTTTTGTTTTGTTTTTATGACAATCAAAGTGTGCTCCTGAGTTTATTAAGTATTCTTCATACAGAGAAACTAACCTTCATGGCAGCAAAGGTAATCAATAGTTTATTTTGCAGATTAATTTTTTATCACCATTCAAGATGATGGGTACATTTCTATCCTGTGTTCCAATGTGGAGCTGCTCTTCACCTGAGACTTGTCCCTAGATTTGGATCTACAGATGGACAAAGGCATGAGCTGCCTGACAGGGGGATAAGGGACACTTAGCACTGACTGGCTGAACTTGTGACACTCCTTATCACTTAGCAGCCCTGTGCTCGCAGTGCTCTGGAGGTGCAGGGTAGCCCTGCTGCGCCATGGCAGTGGGCAGGAGCCCTGCCTCTCTTCCCTGCAGAGCCAGAACCAGTTTATGCCTTCCCTGTACTGGGAGCTTCCTCTGGCTTGCTGGGAGGCTGAGCAGGTAACAGCACTCACCTGTGATGGGGAAAGTGGGTTTTCTCTCTGTGGCACAATGAGAGGCAGAAGAATATTTTTAATACTGGTGGAAGAATGAGTAAAGGGGATATCCATGTCCTTATACACACAAGCAAGTCCATATAGCAATTAAGTGATACTATGAATCCTAGCTATTCCAAAATTTTTCTTCACATGATAATATTATAGAATACTCAAGCCTGATGAATTTTTCTGGATATTAGCTAGCTGACCAGTAAGTATTTGCAAATTGACCCTGCTGTCTCTTCCCCAGTCATATTTTCAGGTTTAAAGAAATACTTGGGATTATTATAGAGTTTTGCAAGTAGGAATTAGACAAGGGTACAAAACTGTACAAAATCAGTTTTATTTATAGTATGTGGAAATGGAGCTAATCCCATGGTCAGTCAATTCCAGATGCTGGGGCTTTAGTTAAAATAAATCATGGTATTCACACAATAATAGCAATGAAGCAAGAAAGAAGATGCAATTTAAAAATACAGAGAAAATAATATAGTCAAAGGAAGAAAAGAAATGAGTGAAGGAAAGGAGAAGGAATGTAATACCATAAAGAAAAATCTGTTATATAAAATCTAGTTTTTAGAGATATAACAGAAACTTTTCAAATAAAACTTGTTTCAGTAATAACATAATCACACAGTGTAGGTGGAGTAAAAAAGGAAATTTTTTTGGCATCTGTTTCAATTTCTCTATGCTGGATACCGCAGAGAAATCCTTTCAAAGGATCGCTTTAGTTCATAGACAACACATATGATTTTTTTGCTGTATGCTCCAAGACTGTATCAATAAATGCGTACTTCAATAAAAATATGTCTTCAGAGAATCGTTCAGTCCTCTCCATATCCTTCCTCAGAGGGCTTTATTTCCTTCTTAACTCTTCCCCTATTTTACTTGGTAGTTTATGGACTGCTAGAAAGATGATGCCTAAGCTGTTTCCTTCTTGTAGTTCAGCCTTTCTGATTGAAAGTGCATGGAAAATGTAGGAGTGCAGAACAGTCATCTGCTCATATACTAGTGGACATGCCAGAACAGACTTAATACTGCAACAGTCAAGAGCAATGGTAGTTATTATATTGAAATTCACAGGGGAAAAATCTAATCCTTTGCTAGATTTTAGACATCCTGTCAGGGAACTGATGTTTCCAATCGCATGCTGCACCAAACTCAGGTCTGGCATACAATTTTCTTCAAGAAATTCCTAAAGTAAGTAATCAGCTAAACTTCTGTATTTCTGTAACAGCTGGCATTTTTCTGTAGAAGTCTATGTGTTAAATTTCATGGGCCAAATGAGCCTCAACAGTCAAAGCCAAAAATGTTATACCTGGGTATTAAAACAATATGAAAGGATTCTATCTCAGAAATCTTTATCTGTTCAATTCCATGGTAATCTCTAAACATTTTTCCCTCTTTAAAAAAGCAAAGAAAATTTTTTTTAAAGTATTAAACAAGTTTAAAAACCTGTTTTCAACCACAGGCGCTAGTCAGCATTGAATCTTGCACTTAATTAAAGTAAGTAAGTCAAATTCAGACCAGCTGTTCCTAACATTAGTAGTAGCTTGAAGCTCCAAGCCTAGAGTTCTGAGCACACTTAGACTAACTTTTCTGTCAAGAAGGGCTACTCTTTAGAAAATATTGGACTTTCTACTGAAAGATAAGGTAAGGCTGGCGAAGTTTTCCTCTACCTACAAAACACATGGCTAAAAATATATCTTAGGAGTTTATAATTTTGACAAGAATTGTTGCCATGTTAAAGCTTTTCTGTTTCATATGTTCTGTCTCATACTAATACCACAAATATCCAAAAAGGTCTGGTTAGGTAGAAGGCCCAGAGTTTCTGGTCTCTGTTTGGGAGATCACTCTGGAACACATCAAATGAGGAGTGCAGCTTTTCTTCTTGGTGGTGCTGGTATGAGGCATAGGAATTTCTGGCTAATGTGACAAGAAAGCTAAGTGGTATAATAAAATTGAATGGGGAAGAATAATGTCAGGGTTGATTTAAGGAATTCAATGCAGAAAAACCCAATGTACTGCTTACACAGCTTCTCCTTAGCTCCCTGAGGTCTTGCTGCAGCTTTGGATTTATCTTTTTTGTCCCTTTGCCTGAAAAAACCGGAAGTCCAAAGTTTGAGATGAGTTTCATAAACTATACATACTTTAAAACAAAATAATATAAAAGTGGGATGAAAATGCTTTATTAATAAAAAAGAAATAAAGAGGAAGTAATTTTCAGAAGGGGCAGGGGGGCAGAAGTAGTGCAGGCTTGCAGAGCTCCCCAGGCAGTGTGGTGTGCTCAGATCTTTGAGGAATGGGCAGAAGTGTTGGGTGCTTTGAGGGCCATCTGACAGGAGCTGACTCTTCTCAGCTGGCAGGGCTGTGTGTGTACCACCCTTCTTTCTGTAAGGTTTGGGCCTCTCACCCATTCTCCCCAGAGCCTTTCTCTGTGGCTGCACTGTGGGAAGGCTCAGATGCCATTAGACATCGGTGGGGTCTCTCATGATGCTATACAACTACAGCAACAATTATCATTTATGGAACAGTGCAGACTTTCTTAAGAAAATGACAAATTTTAGAGTAGGAAGAACTTTTGCTTACCATTTAGTACCACACTTGGGGAAAAAAAAAAGAAAACCAATGAAATACTATGGAAAAGTCAGGCCTTGACAAATGACAAAGCTTTGTTCAATTACAAACAGTAAAAAAAAGCAACTAGCTTTCTGAAACCAAGCCCCCAAAAATGCCCCTGGCAGTGGAGATGAGAGTAACATAAACAAGATTTAGGAAAGAAAACAAACTGGTAGTGACAGACTTTTTTGCTCTTTATGTTAAAAAAAAAAAAAAGAAAAGTAATAGTGGATTGGTGGGACACATCAGACCTTTCCCCATGTGCTCTGTGTGCTGTGTCCCAGGGTAAGCAACTGGGTGGCCTGCAGCTTCAACAGCCTTTTGGGCTCTGGGAATTACCTGGAATGTGTCTTATGGGAGAGAAAGTCAAGTAGAGCTACAGGAACATTTTATCTTGCTAGATTTAACAGTTGCAATTAATGAATTTCCAGTTTAGATCCAGATAAGCCAATCAAGGGCTGGTTATCCCCTATCAGCCTGTTGCTTTGTCCAGGATGAGCTGGCACCACTCTGCTGGCTGGGGTTTGGTGCTGGGGGTCTCAGGAGGTCTCCCCAGAGCACTGGCCCAGCTTTGTGCCATGGCTGTGCTGGGCAGGGCTGGGGCTGTTGTTTCAGTCGTGCCAATAGCACGTGGTGCAGCGCATCCTGATCTCTGGGCCTGTTGCTTTCTGAAGGAGGTCTGTCTTGTTCCCATTCCAGACTGACCAGCTCCTTGTAGCAGCTGCTCTGGGGTTGTTTGATCTCCCCCAAATAATCTGTCTTTTGATGAAGTGTGACCCCTTGATAGAAGCAGCAGTTTCATTCCTCACACTGTCCCCTGTGACCTGTGGCTGCTCTGCTGATTCATCACCATATATTATATGAGACAATTGTTTCCATATTTAAGTCAGTAATCAGCCTTTTTTGCCATAAATCTGAGTTTGATTTCATTTTCAACTTCACTATGCAGCCAAGACATTTCTCATGTGCTCTCCTCTTCCTCAAAAGAACTTGTATTTATTTTTTTTAAGAGAGGATGGTGAGAGAAATGAATTAGACAAGGTGTTTATGAGACATGCCAGTCTAAAAAATGCTGTGTTTTACATTGTTTGAATATTGTTTGATTTACTACTTTATTTACTACATAGCAGTTGAAAAACAACCTGACCCATCAACCCCAGGAGTATTTTTTATATAGCTGTGAAAAGACGGGTGCCTTTTGCTCTATCTGGAAGACTATTTGGCTATTCTCAGAGTTGCATAGTGTGAAGATTATAAGCAGAAGATCTCTGTGCAGGGAAAGCTGTCTGCTGTCACACTTGGCAGAAAGCAGAGACTTGCAAAAAGCGGGAAAGAAGTGAGGGAACAAAGGAGATATTTCCATAGTCCATATTTAAATGTTCCTTAGAAGTCTTAGCTAGGTGGTTATCTCATTAGAACAGCAGCTAGTTTTATCCACTTACCACTTTACCAGGACTAAAAATGTTTTTATATATATTATCAGCCAAATACAAGGGTTCAAAATTTTCCATTGTTTTATGTAGCTAATCATCTCATTAAAAAGGTCTCATACTAGCCAGTTAAGCCAACTCCAATAAGCCTCCAAAGTCTTAGATGACATTTCAGATAATATAGTGTAATTTGACATTGAGCTGTGGGAATTTAACTGGGGGAGAAACCTTCAAACTAGCAATTTAGCCAGGGCTAGGAGTAATTGTAATTACAGATTTTTAGGCTGAGCTATGTGAATCATCCCAGAAAGATACAGGGCAGAGCTGGGAGTCTGTTTCTAGCAAGTCATGTGCATGAGCAGGGAAAAACTAGGAGCTGTCTGCTGCCCTGTTTTTCTGTAGGTGGTGACAAGAGGTGTCTGGAAAATTTTTGGCTGTGTCAATGTGCAGACAGTGATAGGAACTGCACACTAGCTTGTGACCACTTGCAAGCAGGCAATGCTGTGGATACCAGTTTTTGGCTACCTCTCTGGGTGTAAGGGGAAAGAAGAGACAGAGGCATGCTTTCTCTGGTGGGGCACAGTATTGCATGGACCCAAACCTGAAGAAAATTATCAGTGGAGAATGGAAAATGCAAAAACCCTCTTTGGGAATGACTGGACTGGGCTGCATGCTCTAAGGAGGTTGGCCTGAGGTAGATTTCTCATTTCTTTCAAGCAACATCAGTGAATCAGTGACATCCAGAGATCTGGAGGCAGGTACAGCCCAATTCCATTGTTTTTTTACTGCAAGACATGTAGATGTGGCACTTAAGGACAAGATCCAGTGGTGACTTGGCAGGGATAGATTTATGGTGGGACTCAATGATCTTAAAGGTCTTGTCCAACTTCAATGATTCTATTATTAAAGGAAAAGAAGACAAACAAGTGACTTAAGCCCATCATGAAGATCATCACTTACAGGATTTTTCTGGCAGACATTACCTTGACAACAGATTTATGCTGATAATAAAATAAACTCTATGGAGTCTTTGTTCCTCACTTAAGAGGGAGGAAGGAAAATGGGAACACCCTATTGGAACTTCTGTGAGCAGCTACAGAGTAAGAAGCAGAAAATATTTGGCTGCAAAAGCTGTTGCAAAGCACACCATGGCACTCCATATCTATCATACGTGCAAATTTGCTGTTGATATATATGGAGAGGGTGATGACGCTTTGTGAATGGAAACCCGATATTCCTCAGGCTGGTGAAAGAATAAGAAAAATCTGAGAAAAGTCATGAATAACAGTAGCTGTGAATGTCATGTTTTAGATTATATTTAAATCTGTCTTTCCATTTGCTGTGTTCACAATGCTCAAGACACAGAAGTTAATCACAGATTGTGCTGCCATTTTTTAATTGTCTTTTTCTAAGATAAGCAATATTTATTAGCTATGATGTAAGGCATATAAACTCTCATGAAGCTTCTGATGCTAGTTTACCTCTTTAGCCCTCAGTAAGGTGCCACGTGGGTAGTTTTATTTGATTTATCTACATGTAATTCCTCCACGCTCTGTATTTTTTTTTTTTTCAGGGCATTACAGAAAATAGCTTACAGGATTCTTCTCAACTGATCTTTTAAATCAGCTGTTTCCAAATCATGCTGTTATTCTGATCTTCAAACCCAGGATCTCTTTATGGCTCTCTGCTGGTTGAGTTTCGATTATGGTTTCTATATTCTCCAAAAATTTAATCAGTTTTTTTCAAAGCAATGGAATTTCAGTGGATAACTCTGCCATGTCTAGATTATCCTGCCTTTCTACAACTTTATTTTCCCTAAATGTGAAAGTTCTTGATTGTGGGAGTCATAGAACCAAATTCATCATTAAATAAACAATTTTAGTTCATAATTTACAGCCTTCCTGCTGGTAATGGAGATATACTTCTTGCATGTGAACCCATGTGTGTTGGAGTTCCTGCAGTAGGCAGGTTATTTCTGTTTGAAAATGGCACGTCTTGTCAACCAGCTCGATCTTCTGAAACACAGCAGCAGTCATCCCAGTCTGGGAGCTCACAACCTGTAGCCTAAAATCCACTTTTGGCTCTTCAAGGGCAGGCAGGAGAATAGAATGAGACATTTCTAATCGTAAAATGCTTTTGCATGACCACAATCTGACTTCTGCATTTGCCAAACGCTTCCTTTGCAGCAACATTTCATTTTTGGGTAACATTCCATTTCAGTTAACCGTGCTGATCAGCATCTTGGGGCTCTTATTTCATGAAATAAAACTTAGCACAAGTTACAGCTACTAAAAAAGGAGAGAGGAAAGAGAGTAACTTCTGCTTACATGAATTGGACAATTATCTCTTTAACAAAAAGAGGAATTTAGTGTTCAGCTTTACAAATATGGTAACAATTATTTATAATCATGAAACTGATTTGAAATGCTTACTGAGTGGTAGATGGTTTCATATTCATTGCCTTTATTGTTCTGTCTTGCCCATGAATCAAAGCAGAATTTCAGGCTGTCTTTTCTGCCTGGTTCATTATCTACAGACTGTGGCATATCAAGAGAATGTGCTTACTTTCATGTAAAGTATAAAGAAATCAAACTTCAAGCTGTTTCCATTTTGAGGATTTAAAAACAGGACCCAATTCTTAGTTTTTTCTCTTTTTATTTTTTCTTGCAAAGTATTTTACAACATTAATAAGGATTTCTGATAAGCAGCATTGCTACTGATATTGCCAGACACAACTGATGAAAAGTAGCACTAAATTGTTCATTAGATTTGGTTCAGATAATTTCTGTGTGAGAAATGTATTTATGAAAGACTGGCTTTCCCCAAAAGATGGTACATTTCAGGAAATATTTTGGTGTATCTGGACTTGATCAGGTTTCTTGGCAGAGAAGCTGTGGTAGTGTGCCATCAAGGGAGGAGTTAATTCTTATCTGAAGTAGAGCCTATGCTTTCTTAAATAGAGAGAAAGGCTTATATTGGTGGTGCCTACTGCATTTCCTACTACTGTGACAGAAATCTCCTCAAAAGAATCCCAGCAAGTTAGCAAACCATGAACCTCAAGCTCTCTCCTCTCTCTACTCTTATACTGTCAATCCTTAATCAAGCTGTGCTTCTTCAAGTGTTTTCCCATTTGATATTCTAGAGTTTCTCCCCACTTTATATCCAGCTAACTAGTCCATGGTTTCCTGTTATGTCTCCAGGCACTTTTAAAAGAACTTTGTTATGTTAGCCACTTTCCAGTCCCCAGGGGTCTCTTTTGAATTAAATGAGCTTGTGAACGTGCCTGCTAATTCCTTAGTTTCTCTCTCCACTTCTTTACCAAGTATGGATATTTGTCTGGCCATGGTTTTTAAGACTGTCTAAGCATTTTTGTAAAACCACTTCCATTAGAGACTTAACAACAAAAAAAATCTTTCTCCTTTACCAGCAAACTCCTCACCTCTTCATAGAAGAGGCAAGCACAATACATTCTTCACTTTTATTTTGTGTTTACCTCATATTATTAAAAAGGATTTGCATTCCCTTGTCCCTGTTCAGTGCACAGTAAATCTGCTGTGAGTGAGGAAGGAGTAGATAGAATAGGCACAATCATCTCATTATCTGTCTATAACAGTATCTTTCACTGTACCTCGTGGTGTTCACATTTTGTTTTCCTTGTTGTGAATGAGAAATGCTGTGAGGCAGGAGTGATTAGTGACATTCTCTGTCAGCCCAGCCACCTCTCTGCCGCAGAGCCCCGGTGCCACCTGCTCAGCTGTGCCTGTCACACCAGGCTGGCCCCTGCCTGGGAGGGCAAGGCAGCCCAGGGCCCTTTCTGTGATGAGCTGGGACAAGGCCAGGCCCTTTGTGGGAGACTGGGCTGATGGTCACACCATGGGGTGGCCTGTCTAGTCCACTGATACAGACTTGTTCTTTAAAGCTCTAGTTTTTAAAAATTTATTTTAGCTTATGAATATTTTGTTGCATTTTTTTTATCGTCACTTAGAGCCTAATTAGATGTTTCATCTTTTCATGGATAACCTTTTCCTCTTTGTGCTCTATGAAAAGTACAACTTACCAATGTAAATATCAAAGTAATAAAGCAAAAATCAAAGTTACAGTTGCTTGTGAGAAGTGTACTGGCATTAGTGCACTGTCATGGGTTCTCATGATGAACATCTGAGCATTATTTTAGATAGGAAAGTGGGGTAAGTAATATATTGGTGAGGAACAACTGATGAGAAGGAGTAAATATAATCTGTCTAATACAGGCAAGATCTGTTTGAGTTTCTGAATACCATTTAGATGTAAGGGAAAAATATATGCTCACATGTGGTTATGGTCAAGATATCCTGAAGTATGGATTTTTTTCTATAAGCTATTTCTCACACACATTTAAAGCTGTCAATTCTTATGTGTTTTTCTTACTTACTGATACTTGTACAATTATACTTCTGTAATATGACAACGTTCATTTTTGCAAAAACATATTCCATATCTTTATTAATCAAAGAGACAGGGGAATAAATCTAAATTTTCATAATGAATTGATGCTAAAATGGAAGGATGAAACATACTAGAAAGACAAAGAAATAATGAAATAGAACCTACAGATAATCAAACCATACCCCATAAATATTAAAACTAGATTCCTCTTGGAAACATGCAAGCAATGTGTTTGCAGAAAAATTTTGAAAAGCAGAAAATGTCCTGCAATACTGAAGAGGAAAGAGAAAAAAGGGGTGGAATTATAAACAGAGGATTCTGTGTAACCCTTCAGTGGGCACTGGGATCAGAGAAAGCCCTTTAAGTTTTGGTCAGTATATCTGAAAGCACTCCATTACAGAGGTAACAAGTTTTTCATTCCTGCCTGCGGTGCAGCTACATCTGGAAAAGTGATTTAGGTTCTGAAAAATGCAATGTCTGGGAAAAAAAAATAGAAATTGCATATGCCTCTCATCTTATGCCTTCTTGTGTATGTGCAGCTTTCTGGGAACATCTAAGAACTGGATCTGAATCTGCTTATTGTCATTGTCTGGGCTCCAAAAAACTTATGAATGTATTTTACTTGACTTAAAAATCTTCATGCTGTTTTAAAATCTGAACAGGATTGAGTGCATTCTAAATGTCTAACTTTCATGTTAGTTTTGGTGTTTTCTTAATGAGGCAAATGGCCACAAATATCTAATTCTGCACATTTTGAAGTGATAGTCTTGCCCACCATTCCCCTATCACCAGTGCAGAGAGAAGGCAGTGGGATAAGAGGACACTAAGCCCCACAATCCTTGTTTCAAAGCCTTGTGCTGGGTGCATCCCATGCTGGAGGCCCCTGTGCAGGCTGGCTCCTCTGCACAGGCTGCTGGCAGGGTCTGGGGCACCATTCTGGGGTACGTGCGTGCAGGACAGCCTGTGCCCCCAGCTGTCCCTGCTGTCCCACCAGTGTCACTGCAGCCGCAGCCAGGAGCAGGCACAGAGCCTCTGCAGCCCTGGCAGAGAGCCCAGCCTGGGCTCCAGCTGCGTTAATTTTTTAATTTGTCTGATTGTCCATGCTTTACTCATCTGTCCTTTGCAGCAAGGATGTGGCCTCAGAGCTGCCAAGTGAAAAGCCCTGACAGCCCCATTTAAGCACAGTTTACAGGATTTCAGGCAAAGGGAGTTAGAGTACTGGTTGCTGTAAATGACAAGATTTCCAGTAACTGCAGATGTATCCCTACAACTCCTGAGAACACAATTAATCATTTCACTTTACCAAAACAATTGTGAATTGGCCTTGAACTTTGAAAGGAAAATGACACTTAATAATTAAAGCCGTTAGATTGTTTCATATCAACACAGGATTGCTCTTCTTTTTTTTTTTTACTACTTACAAGTGGATGTTTTTCTTCTTATGCCTGGATTCCTTGATTTCCCTGTTTAGTATTAAAAAAAAGTAAATAAATCTGGTGTAAAGGCTGGAAGATGTTGCAGCGCTCCTTCTCCAATAATTGGATGTCCATTTGAGCTTAGAATGGAACACAGTGCCTCAGCTGATGGCCATTGATCAGTTTATGATGTGAAAAACCTTGCCAGAGATGAAGTATCAATGCATCAGCCAGAGAAAATATTATTTTATTTGGGGTTTTTTTGGTCACTTCTGCTGTCTTTTCCCACTGATGGATTTCTGACTCTTTGCCAGCTCATGTAGAAAACAGCCAAACACCACAACAAAAGAATTGTCTCTTGTTGAAGGTTTAGGAATGACAAATGCTTAAAGTTCATCTAAGCAGGGAATAAGGGAGAGAAGTTAGTATCTACTCAGTCTGACATTAAGTTTAAAATATGAACATCCAAAATGCCACTGGAGGCAGTAGCATATAGAGGGGAAACTATCTGAAGCTGATAATTAGGGAGGACATGCCCATTGGGACTACCAGTCATTTTCAGCAAATATACTGAGCACTTTATTTGTGTCCAAATGTAGCCTAACTGTAGTTATAGAAAGCCTGTACATGTTTGATTTATCCAGGGTGGAAATGGGACAAAGAAGAATTGAATGGAGGGCGGAACACTGAGGGAAAAGGACTAAGAATATGGATACATGAAGGCCTGGTGAAATAATAAAGAAAAATAATGGAATTTAAACCTTCTAGAACTGTTGAACTTGGATTTAGAAATGTCTGCAAAGTGTAGACAGAGTGGTGAATCTCAACTGGAAGTGATGGCAGAAAGTGCTGGTCATTCTCTGTAAAGTAGCACCCTCAACTTGCATACTGCATTTCATAAATGCCCCTAATTCTCTTAGCATGAGGTTAGCTAACTCAGTTTGTATCATACTGTGGCCTTCAGCTGAGATACCCATGTGTTATCTATAATATTGTAAAGGTTGGTGCTCACAGGAGCCTCTTGGGAACATTTACACGTTTAAGTCTCTTAGGTACAGAGACCTTAGGGCAAGAGTGTCTTCATTTATTTTAGCGTTGAAAGGTTGGCAGCACAATTTTAGTGATGCTGAAGAGTGCACAGGGTTTCATCAGCTTCACAGGATTTTTGATGCAGTGCATTGTTTCCCATTTAAGTAAAATACTGTCAGGGATGAGAACAAATGAAAACAAAGTACAAGTTATAAACTGTCTTGTAACTGAATTGCACATACTTTCAGTGATTTTGAAAGTAAATTTGATATATGAATTCTGTTAAATTACTTAATCTGCACAAGTATTTTTATCTGTTAAAGTTTTACTACTTATGTGCTTTTTGGTTTGAGGGGATTCTAGCCATGTGTGTTTGAAATTCTGTTCTCAACACTTAACTATAGATATTTGCCCATTTTATTTGGTTTAATTCCTTAAACTAACTCCAGAATGTCTTTTCAAACCTGTTGACTTTGTCCCAACTCCAGGAAAATGAATGCTTTCTTTGTAATCCCACTCTTGTGCAGATTGGAGAAGTAATTGAAACCTCTCATGGGCAATAGACCAGCCATTTTACATACCTCTCTTATCTGTGTAAACATTTCCTGATCTGCTTTCTTCTCCATCCCTTGGGGTCAATAACAGTTCCTTATGATCTCTTTATTTTAAAATAGTCAGATCCCTCCCTCCCTTCCAAAATTGTGAGCAGAATTAATGAATATTTTCTTTACTGTTCATTTTTCACTCCCTTCCTTTCCCTTTTATTGTACCCTGCTCTCCCACTCATAGGAACACTTGTGGGTTTGTTGTTTTTTTTCTGTTGGAGCTGGGCAGCCCCTACCTTTAATTTTTGTAACCTGCAAATATTTCTTTTTCTTTCATAATGATTTTTTCATTGCTGTTTTCAGTCTTTATTTCCCCTCTTGAATGTTTCAGAGAACTACTGTAAAAAAAAAAAACATTAAAGACATTGACATAAGCCTTCAATTTACTCTCTTGTCAGTAGGCATTTGAGACTAATGTTCTTTCTGCCATGCTAAGGATGGACAGGTGGCTTTGACTCCTGACTAATAAGTCTGGGCACACAGTTGATTATCAGCAAGGTCTAAGTGACAGTAGTCTGATGATGTTGATCAGTAAAATGGTTGTCATACCAAGCTGTGTGCAAAAGTTTCTGAACTGACATAGATAAAAATTTTGACTAAGATAAATTTATGAGTTATTAGTTCAGCCTGTGGTTTGTTTGGGATTTGTCATTCTTGAAGGTGTCATCAATTTCAGTTCTGATCATTTGCAAGGCTCTGGGCAGAGGGCTTCTCTTTCTGTGCTCCGCTCCACACCTCCAGCTCCTGACGGTGAAACTCATGGGGTTTTCAATGACCTCTGCTGGTTTGCCACTTCTTCCCCTCCACATTGCTTGCTTTTCATATGTGGGTATAATTTAGGATGCTGAGGGGTTTAGGAAAGCATCAAATCTCATGGTCACCTTCTGCTCCTGGTGTCAGCAGCAGTCACCAGTGCCTCCAGCTGTGTGGAGGAAGCTGCAGGAAGAGTATGAAAGAGCAATATCTCCTGGGAACTTGACAGTCTTTCTGCTTCTCCTATTGCCACTGCCATACTCCTGAGTGTGGTTCAGACTATAAATGCACTAGATTAAAACAGATCGGGGTTTGCCCATTTTATTGGGGCTTGTAAATCATGTTAATGGTTATAATGATAAAATAGCTCTCCTCCTTCAGAATTTTCTGTTGAAAACTCTACTGAGGCTGCTGTGTTACTGATACTTTCCTGGGCCTCAGATGTTTTCGCCAAGAATAAAATGGTCAAGTCATTTACATATATTGATCGAGTCACATTTTATATAAAACATCATAACATTTATGATCCCCATTTAGTTAATTATAGATTTTATTAAAACAGTTAGAAAGATATTAAAGTATATTCTGAACTTCTTACAGGCATTGAATTTTAAGGCAATAGAGTTGATGACTTTTACAGCTTTCCAGTCTTAAAGTAGTATGTTGAATTGAGAGATGAGCTGGATGAGACAGTGCCTTGAGCTGGTATCTGTTGACATTGAGCTGTGCTATGTGGGTGTAAATGCTGCCACATCTGAGCTTCACACCTGTGCCACGTAGGTGTGAATAACTGCAAAAGCTGTGCAGGGGCTGCAGTTCAGGTTTTAAGAGCTTCAGCTTGCAGACCTTTGTAAGAATTGTGTTAGCCACCTCAGGAAGTTCTTCTTCAAATTCTCTCAGTTTAGCCACCTACATCTTTAGTTCTCGTGTATATATAGATAATTTTTCTTGGATGCAATTTTTAATTGCCAGTTCAACTGACTGCAGGACTACCAAATCATAATTAGGCATTTTTGTTCAGCATTTTTATTCAGGCAGGAAACAATACTGGGTTGTACTGATGAGCACTAGAAAAGTTTCTCTTACCGGCCATGAGCTTTAAATTTGCACTTATATCTCTGTGTGGTGCTGGTGTGTTTTCATGAGGTGTTTTTTATGCCCCATTCTTAAAAAAACCTGTGAGGGCTATTGCTGGTGGGAGAGACATTGTATTAAAGTTTGCTTCAAATTCACAGTGAGAAGGAAAAGACTTAGCAGTTCTGCTAGAGAAAGATTGTGGGAAACTGTCTGGGTTACAAAGACCTAAGATAAACCTAATGGCTCAGCCATGCAGTGCTTAAGGGCAGGGCAGCAATGAAAAAAGGAGAAATATGAATTCAGGCCCCAAGTGATACTTAACAGCTTTCATGCCAAAAGCTGTAAGATTCATTCTCTACTTCTTTGGTTTTGTTTCCTAATTTTTTACCTTTATTGCACTGTAATAAAGCTTAGAGCTTTTTCATCATAAACTGTTTAGGTTTCAGAATATCTAAATTTCTTTCTTTACTCACTCTAACTTTTTCAAGGGATTCCAATATATTAAATGAAATTTGCACTTACAGAAAGTTATGCTGGTTTGTGCCTCAGGTACTTTATAATGATATCTGTAATGACTTTCTCAACAATTTTCTTAAGTACTTAAGTGAGGATCATGAGTTAATAATTCTCTGGATCTTCCTTATCGTCTTTACAAGAACACTGATGATCTTCAGATTCTTCCTATTATAGCTGTAATGATAAATTAAATCGCATTTACTTGGGGGTTGTTTTTTTCCTGGGAAGTAATTCAACTAATAAAAATAGAACATTTTAGTTGGAAAAGACTTAGCATGAGCATCTAGTCCAAGTGACCAATTCAAATTTGCTGCATTCCATTGTAAAATCAGTTATTTCTTCAGCTGCTGTTCAGTTTTGCATCAAATGTGAAATAACTAGGAGAAAGGCTGTGACTATAAAGCTGAAATTCTGATTTATTCAGTCATTAACAAAAAAAGCCCCATGCCATTTCGATGATAATAGAGTGAAAATCCAACTGGTGTTTTCTTTCTCAAACTTGTTTTCCATAGAGATTGCTGCTCTTAGGCAAGCACCTATTTAAACCTTTGAAATGTATAATCTTAACTTCATACAGCTCTAGGAACCTAAATTTGTTAATGTTTCATCCCTACTTGCAACAGTATTACAATTTAAGTTTCAGTAACATAAAAAGCATTTGTGAAGCAAATGCTAAGAAAATATCTTTCTGGGAATGATGTTACAGGTATGAAATAAGGTTTAGATTTTTTTTTTATTATTATCATCAAAGCTGTTCTTTACTGCTGCTTTTCAGACTGTTAATAAAAGAACCTGATATAAATCTTATGAGATATAGCAGTAGGTGGTCAAAAATAATTCCAATGTATTTCTTCTACATGCAATTAAGAAAAAAGGAAATCAAACATTTCAGCTGCAGTCATAGACGAGTTAACCTCGAGAAAGAGGTCTGATTATTGAAAGCAAAACCAATCAAAGTTGTAAACTTAGTGTGATAATGAATGCTGATATACTTGTTCAACATTAATAGTCCAAAACCATTAAATAGCCTGACTGCTTGAGGATTGTCTAGGTAGGATTGACCTTGGGACAGCGTGGCATACAAAGGCTCATTTTCACTTTTTCCCATTTCACATCGGTCAAACTTGCAATATGTGTCTCGTTTGTGCTTCCCCTTGGACTTCTGTCAGACCTGGTGGTTTTACTGAAGCTTTTATTTTAATTAGGGTACTATGTCCCAACAGTGGCTCATAAAAAGTATCAGAAGAGATGGAGAAAACATCCCCCACGCATTGTAGAGCAAATGTGCAAGAGCTTTCCTAGGGTAGTGGTGTGAGCTGGTGTCCCCTGCGAGGCGGAGGATGGAGTGGCCTCTGCACAAATGGCTCCTGGTTCTGTGAGTGTGGGTAGCCCCCGCTGCTTGCTCTGCTGCCACATGCAGATCCTGCCAGCTGTGTCTGGCATGAGGTGTTGCTGAACAGCAGAGAGCCACCGCACTGTGCAGGACCTGGCAAGGGCTAGCAAACCTCTCTAGCTGGCAAAGTCCCTCTAACTGCGTCCCTCTGAGCTCTGACCCATAGGCATACAACATGTAAGCCCATCAAAAGCCTGTCTCAGTTCTTGAAAGAACAGAAAGAGAGACAGAGGATCACTTGTTTTTGAACACAAGCAAATAAGAAGGCAGTCAGCATCATGAGCCACAGTTGAAATGTTAGGTGGCTATGCATCATCCCCTTTAGGATGGAATGAATATAACTATCTACTAAAACAAAAAATACCAAACAAAAATGAAACAAAACAAGCTACCCCTCTGACCCTTAGCTTATGGCTTAGCTAGAGCTGGGTTTATTTTATTTACTTGGGTTTTTTTATTACTGTATTTACGCTATTATTCTTTTATGCAAGCAGCATCTTATTGTGAAAGTCCTTTATTTTGAATAAGTGTTGACCTAAAATAATACTGAAGTTTTGATTTATTTCTTTGTGATTCTTTTTCAAGTGCTGTATATCACATTTTGGTGTTTATTTACCTCTGCATTCTTTTTTGAGCCACTGGCACCGTAGCTGACGGATGAGAATCAAATGAAGTGTGCTAAGTGTTGTTGCTGTAGGCTTTCATCTCCCTACATTTTGTGGTATGATTTATCCTGGTAATACATCATGTGCCTCATTTGCTTTTATTTATTTTGTTTAGTGTTGTCACAAATAATATTGTTTGCCCATCTACCATTAGTACAAAGCAGTTGTAAGTTAATTAAATTAACAGAATCTGTGTAACTCAACTGTCCCAAATTTGATTAGGAATGTCAGTGTTGTACCAAGCCACTTACTACAGATGAACTTAATTTATTAAGAGCTTTGAAGGATCTTTGCTAACTATAGTAAATTGTTGTGTGTAGTATTTGCAATTATTTTAATGAAATGGTTAAAAATGACTTTTTTTTGTATCTCAATCATGGTTGGTGTTTTATGTCTCTAAAACTGATAGTTTTAGTATCTGTTTTGTTCTGAGTCACTGGCATGCATCCTCTTAAATGCCTTTCCTCTCTCTCTTCCTGAAATGGGATGTCTTGTGAGTAGGAGGTATTGAAAGATAATCTTAAACTGCTTTAAAGACTAGGATTTAGTGATCCCCCTCATTATGATTTTGGGTATTAATTTAGGGGTTTTTTTACTACTAATTGTTTTACATAAGGTGTTTAATTACTTTTTCCACTCTTGATGCAGCACCTGCATTGCAGTGTAATGTGATAATATAATATTGAAGTGTGTACTTGAGCCAAACCCAAGATGCAGTCACTCAGGGAGAGTGAGAGGAATTCTTATGTGTTAGTCAGAGTTAGTGAGAAGACAACAAAAGCTACTGTTAATGGAGAATGCAGTTTAAAACAATGCAGTTTAAACACTCAGATAAAGGAAGTTAATACCAGTATGTTTTTTTAATGGCCTGTAAAATATCTGAGGCACATTGAGACTTAAGTCCTGGCAGTAAAAGCTCAGCAAAGGTTAAAAATGACACAGGGAAATTCTGAAATGCATATGCCAGGAAGTGGCTGAGCTAGATATAAAACACTCAGATGTTCTGGACTAGCAATAATGTTTAAAAAAGAGTAGTTGAAAGAACACAGTGGACACACAGGAAAAGCAGGGAAAGGTTGATAAAAAAGCAGGGGAGGTTGATAAAAATGAGGAAACAATGATAGCTGAGAGGTGGGAAATATCATTGACAAATCAGAAGATCATTAATGTAGAGGTAATGTTGCTTGGAAAGAAGAATCATATGGATACAAGAATTAGCAACATCTGAACCAAGGTCTTTTTGGGCTGTGGATGGCCAAGGGTGGAGATGACTATCTAGAATTCCCTAGGAATGATTCATAATCCCACTTCCTTATGTCAGATTGGTAGGGTAATGTATGTTGGGAGTCATTGTACCAAAGGCAAAATGAAAATACAATACTTCAGCTGAACAAATCTATCATCAATGTTAAGACAACTTTTTTTCTTTCACCCCTGAGTTTTTGGGGTGAAAAGAATTTAATCTTTCTATTAAATTCTCAGTTTAAACCATTTGGGGATAGATATCAGCACTTGTTCCGGGTAGTTTTAATATGAGCTCCAAATACACCACCTTGCTGTAGTTGTAATGCTTTTTCCTCCTATCTGAATGTGTGTTAAATGAACCCAGAGGACATTGGTACATGTAGGTCGTAAAAAGCACGTGCAAATAAAACTGCATTCAGCACTGTTGCATAATGGAATATTAAAAGGAATTATATGTATTATTTGTTTTGGTAATTTTTTTATCTAATTTTTTTAAACATTAAAAAGAAGGGAAAGGGCTGCCTTTAATATCCTGTGTATGGCTGAAGCAAGTTCTGATGAAGTAATGCTGGACATGATGAGCTCTTTATCTCAAGACAAGTTTAAGCTCTCAAAAAGGGTTTCTCTTTTATAAAGAGTAGCTCCAGTCCCACAATCCAATATATAAAAGTGGTGTCTTTGCTCTATAGCAATCTGGAGCAATATTGTAAAACTCATCTTGAGTAAAACAGAAATGGTTTTTAACAGATTTCCCTGACTTTGTACAGTCTGTATGTTCATAACAGGCAATTTTTTGCTATGATATGTATTTCCCAGCACATATGTAATGAATCACACCATTTACACATTTTCTAAAAAAAAACAAAAAAGAGAAGAATTTAGTTTTGGGGTTTAACATTTAGATTTTTGTTCAGCCACTTGGCATATTTCTGCGCAGAGTATAAGAAAAAATTTAATTTTAACATGTATGGCTTGCTAATGAACCCTATATGAAAAATTTAATGCCACCTTGTACTAAATATATGGCATCCAACAACACTGAATACCATAACATACCTTGCTGAAAATAGTTAGAGAATTATAATGCATACTTAGCAGGCTAACTCTAAAGCACAATTTTCTTCACTTTATAAGCATTGAAGTCTTATGCATAACATCCCCAATACCGCTCTAATACAGTCTCTGCCACCTGTGGTTCATCAAGATAGAGGTCAAGGTGTAGAACCATTTAACTTAAATTCTTACACCAAGTTATTAGATAGAAAAAGAAAAGAAGGAAACAGGCAATGGAGATGTGTTCTACATGACCAGAATAAAATAATTTTACTTAAAAGCGGTGATAGGTAAAACAGAAAAGGACAGCATCTTACAAGCCATTAGATTGTTTTAGCAGAGCTTCAGCTCTATTCCTTTTAGCCTGCATGAAGTCATATAACTTAAGGAAAAAAAAGAGGAATTGTAAAAGGGAATGTGTGTATAAAGACAATCTACTAGTAACTACAGATAAGGGCCTGCTAAGATTTTTTACATTAAACTTTTACAGTCACTGGTTTCTTTGTGTGAATATTAAATTCACATCACTCTCATCACACAGTTTGGTACAGTGTAATAGTGCAATACCTGACCCCTAAATTGCTTGCATTTTGCAACTACCTTACTTTCTATTTTTCTTATTGTATAACTTTTCTTTACTTCTCTCCATAAGTAGAAAATTAAAAGAGAAGTGTGTATAATGGAGGATGGGGTAGTGAATGGAAACAGGAGCAATTAGCCTTTTCTTGTGAACTTATAAATAAATCTGTTGTAAGATATGTATTTCAGACCAAAAATGTAAGTAATTTAGTTACAGGCAAAGAATCAAAATTTCATCACCCTTCTTCCCTCTGCTCTTCCTCTACCCCCTATATAATCTTCCCCAGCAAATTATCATTGTTGAAAACAGAACTTTTAAAGAAACTCTGTATGTGACTGTAGCGATATTTTTGTCTGCCGTGACAGCTGAGATAATAATTCCATTTTAACTTTACAGTGCTGTATACCAGAAATATATTAGATATGATAAGGGGCCCGGCTGCAAGGGAAGTACCCTTGCTAGGCAATTCCCATTTCAAAAGTAGTGTTTTTTTTGAACAGCTCATTGCCTCTTCACAGTCAGTTAAAAAGATCTTGTATTTATCGTTCTGCCTCTGCGCCCACCTTTAGAGAAATACTTGGTCAGGAGTGTATTCACTTATATGTGACTGTGATGATGTATTTGAGTTCTTACAGCGTCAGGATCACCTAACAGACCAGAGCTTCCAGTGTAACTGCTGGACACTAAGAGGCATCTGTGTCTGAAGGTAGAAATCAGCTGCTGCTCTGGGGAAACTTCCAAGTTTCCATAGAAGAAAGTTTTCCCATGTTTTTTTCCCATTTGCTCCCCAGTATATAGTAATGGTATAGAGCAATTCAGAACACTGGGCACTCCAGACCTATAAAGAAAGCACCTAAAACCTAGTTATGGAATTCCACACCCTCACAGAAGGATGGAGTAACTTGCCTCCATGGGAAGGTTAGGGTATGTGTATGGTGCTTGTGCAGACATGCAGCATGTGTGTAAGGAAAGGCCTAAGGAGAGGCTCAGCAGTGAGAACCAACATGATTGGAAGGCAGATGTGATTTTATTTGAAACATGACCACATTTTTTTGAGTTTATGAAAGTACCATAAGCTACAGGGTCATTAGCAACATACTGTATTTTCTTACTTCTCTCAGTAAATGTTTTAATACAGAAAATTCTCCCTTTTTTCTGCACTCATGGGAACCTCCCAAGCACTTGCTACTGCACCATTTGTCTAGAGAAAAAAGGAAGAACAAGAAATTTGGGATGGAAAGCCCATTTGGAATAAATAAAGAAATCTGAAGCGATAGGTCAGCAATATTCCCCAATGGGTACTGGAAGGGCTGATGTCAGGAGTACTTCCAGCTCCTGTATGTTACTGCTTCTCCTGGTGTCACAACAGCAGCAGGGTTCTGGCACAGTTTTCTTCCCTGATTACATCCTAGCCTAAAAATCTGCTGTTTTGCTTGAAAGATGAACTGCTTTGCACCATAAGTGGAACACTGTCATTCATCAAATTGGGTTGGGAGAGATAAGTCCTATATGACTTCACACACTTGTCCCTTTTTGCAGTCACTCCCCTGCTCCTTCTGTCAGTCAGTGCAGGTCTGACAGATTGGTTATTCTGTGCCCATCACTCCGTGTCCTTCAGTGTGAGCTCCTGGTAACAGCTGATCATAGCAAACCCCAGTGCCCAGCAAGTACAGTGCACTAGGCCTTTCTCTGGCCATCTGTGCCAATGTGACTATTGCTCCATTGAGCTGTCGCTTCAGTGGTATGAAGCCTGGCATTCTGGGCTAGAATTATTGCTGGGCTGAGAATAGTCAGGGGTTTGTTGCATTAGTCTCAGCCAGGAGTGACAAAAATTTTTCCTTTTTACTGAACTGATAAAACTTGATCAAAATTGCCAAGTGTGCACAGTTAAATGGCGGAAATATAATTCCAGCCTGCACCCCAGTCCAGCAAGGGCTTATGAATGCATTTGTGTGCCTAGGGAGCAGTGTTTTCCTGGAGATGATTGGGCTTCCTTACAGCACAGAAAACAAAGCTCAGCTCTAAGGCTTTCCAGAACCTGAGCTTTGGCGCTTTTTCACTCCTGAGACGTAATTACAACCTTGCACTGCAGTCACTGCTGAAAGCTCAGTTACTGAAATCAAACTAAATGAAGACATGCTGCTAGAGCCTAAAGGAACCCAGTTGTCTGATTGGAGATGTTTTTGTCTGTCCTTAGGCAGCAACAACCACAGGTATGAACTGTGCACACCAGACTTCCCTGCTCTATAATTTTGTAAGCAGATGTGCCAAGAGATGGATTATTTGCAGTCTTCTGTTTGACACTATAAGGGCCATTGAAGTCAATATATATATATATTTATGTATATATGAGGCATATTGAATAAAATGAATGTAAAAGTTGACTAAAATCATATTCAGTAGAATATTATTTTGCTAGGAATTATTTTAATAGCTGTGACTTACTGAATGTGATAGGTTTCCTTAAAAATATTTTGAATGATACATCAGGTCAGCTGCCCTCATCATACCATGACTCACGTTTGATATTCTGCTGTGATCTGTCAGTGTTATAAATTAGCTGATTATATCACTGTTTCACTTATTAAATTTTAACTTCATTCTACTTTTTGTCTTGCTTAAACAAAATAACGTAAAGAAACATAATCAAAGATTTTTTTTAATCTTCCTTTTGATTCTGCTTTCAGTCTCTGACAGAACTATGCTCACATCAGCAGTGTGCCAAACACAGACTCAAAGTATGAGAACGTTTGTTTAAAATTGGAGAAAGTAGCTTTCCAAGACATGATACATTTTGTTGTATAAATAGAGTTTTTCAGTGAAAAAAAGAGAAAACCACTCCCCCCATGAAGTCAATAGGCAACCGCAAACTTAGAAAACATTAGAAATGTAAAGGAGAGACAAAAATTAATGAGCTGAATCTCATCTGTTTGTCCTTTTGCTACACATGGTAATGGGCACTTATCTGACTACCTGTGGATATGAACAGGTATTTGAAATGATGAAGAACTCTCCATTCCATGGTAATGACCACAACCCATGACATTTCTAACCTTACCAGCAGGTTAGAAACTATTTGTGTTCTCTTCCATTAAGAATTTTACCCCTTCTGACACATCTGTTTAGTCCTGTTTGAAAGAGAAAATCACATTAGGATGACCTAAAACCCACAAGTAAAGACTACCTTCTCCTAACTCATTTGCATACGTTTAAGTATTTATGAGCCACCTGCTGGGGATATGAGTTGGTTATCAATCTAATAACACCCAATGTTCCTTGAACTCTTTGTAAGCACCAAGGCACATATGCCTTAACACTAAATGAAACCAAGGAGCTGATAGTAAAATATTGAATATGTGATTTGTTTTTTTCTAGAGTTCTCAAAACTATCTGAGCAAAGTAAAGAATAAACAGTCTTTATGGATCTCAACCTGGAACAACTGTGTAATATATTTCACTCAGCATGCTTTAACATTTTGCATCAGAAATGTCATTCTTTCTTTATAAGTAGGGCTACAATCTAGCTGTATTTTTAAGGCTTACAGTGGTTTTCATTTAAGCATTTCAATAGACTCACAAACATTTACCCATATTCTCTGGATTTTAAGAATTAATTTTGGTTGTGTTGTCCTTTCTTTTATTTTTGTGCTGTTGTTTTCAATTTCAAAGAGTAAGAGATATTGCTTGATGACAAAGGCTGAAGTTAATATTGTTGTATTTAATATCCTTTCAGTGCTTACAATGTAAAGACTGCAATCTAGATGAAATTACTGTTGATGCTAGTGAATAAGTTATTCATAGTTTTTCAGAAGGAGTTGTGCTTCCTACTCGAATACCTCATGAGTTGTTTATTTTACATATTTGGATGTAAATTATCAGCTATTTTAATCTAGGAATATATCAGAAACAAAACTGTAGGGCAGTCTAGTTTAGTGCAGCTTTGTCAAACTTACCAGTGTTCAGCTTATTTTCTCAAATTACATGGGTCAAATAGCAAGAAAATTGTTTAGGATACATACAGAAAAAATATATTCAGAGATCTAATTCAGTTTCTGACCACTAATGACAAGTGGGGTCTGTAATTCACCAAAATACTGTTACTGTTGTCCTTAGCAATCAGCCTTTACTTTATGTAGGGAAAGTATTATGGATTTAAGGCTTATTTCAGTGCCTGGTAAATTCTCATATCTAGAAAGATGCCAATTGTGGTAAAAATAGGACATTTTTCAGGATATTGTTAAAGTTCAATTTATATTGTGGTGCATCAGATTTTGAGCTCCATATTTAGTAAGAAATAACCTGGGACTGAAAGAGGAGGACAAAGGAAAAAATGTACATTTCAAACTATTTCGTTCAAGTTCTTATTGTTGGATTTTTTTCCCCCATACTTTTGACTTCTGTAGTCCTGACGTGAGATTTCCCAAGTAATTTATTTTGTAATCTATCCATGGACTAGATTCTAATCTTCCTTGCTCCTAGCCTTGAATGCAAATAAATGCAGATGGCAAATAACTGAGAAGTTTTTATTGGAGTAACTGCTTAGTTTTTGCTACTTGACCCATTGTCCTCCAACAGATAAAAATGTCCTGGGAAAAAAACCCAAGGATGATGACAGATTCTGAAACCGTATGGAACAGATTTACATGTGTAGTGCTATATCACATCACAGCTTTGCAAATCTTGCTAATAGAATGGTGTTATCTAATTCCTGAAAGCTATATTTTTCTTAAAACCTGCAGAAGCATGGCTTGAATATAACACAAATTTAAATTCCTTCTATATTTAGCTTAGACCTGGCAAAAGTCAACCAGTAACAATTCTAGAAATATGGATAGCTGATAGAAATTTTTCACCATTTAAAACTGGTAGTAACATGGTAGAACTTGCCATCTGACACAGAAGCATACAGAAATTCTCTGGGTGGTTTGATAACCAAAATTGCTCTGAAGTCTAAATTGTATTTACAGCCCTTATTAAAATATGCAAGAATTATTAATAAATAAAAAATTAGTAGCATTACTTTTTAGAGCTTTTTCTATAACCTCAAAACTGCAATAAAATAAAAATAGTTGAGCAAGTGGGAGAAAAAATGCTGCATGTTTTATGACAATGTTGGTTCTTAAATATCAGTATTTATTTTTTTATATAGTTTTGTTTACATGTAGAAAAATAAAAATATTTGTCATCCACTGGAATAGGACATGCTTCAGATTTATTTTGGCCTTTCAGAGAGTGATATGCCTTTGGAAAACAAATAGAAGTTTGGGAGTTCAGAATTCATTATATTAGTTATGCCTTAGTTCAGCAAAGCATTTGTATGAGTACTATACTTCACTGATTGCAGAAGAACCAAATTTAAGCAGTTAAGTGATTTACAGAGTCAAACCACAGTTTCTTTAAAGGCCAACAACCTAGACAAATGTAACCAAAAATGGTATTTGGGAAAGGAAGCTACCACTAACAACAAACAGTGAACTACAGGTAAATCAATATTTTTTTCATGAAAAGTATCATGGAGTATTGCATGGGAAAAGAGAAGAATAACGATTACTGTAGTACAATAAGGATACAAAGAGGGTTAAGGGGCTATTTAGATATTTAAATTAGGTTCAAAACTGTAGGTCACAAAAAATGACAGTGGCTTCAGGTCTTGTATTAGCTCCCCATTAAAAAAACAGCCTCTACTGTAAATCACCACCCTGAGTTACAAGTTAATAAGTTGCTGTTAATAAGTGGACAGGCTTTGTGGTGCCTTGAGCTGCTCAGGCTTCAGAGTGCAGGGTGCAAACGCATGGCTGGGGTAACTTGGGGTAACTTGGGGAGCAATTAGCAGCCTGCCAGCTGCTCTGACCTCGGTGGATAAGCTGTGTGGAATTTTACCCACCTGTGTTCACAGGGTGACTCACTTCCCTTTCATCAGCAGGTAAGCAGGCTCATATCAAATTTATTGGGAAGTAATATCAGTTCCATGGGCAAATGAGCTCTGTGAGCTACTCCTTCACACTGTAATTTGCCTCATGTTGACATTTTTGTGTATTCATCATCTGGAGTCACTCACTTTTGTTTTCTTTCATGACAAATGATAAATCAGTTGATAATTTTTTCTATTTAATTTAAAATAATTTCATAATAAATGTATGTTTTAGGAGTTTAGAGATATTTTCAGAAATGAGAAGGTGTATATAACTAGTGAAAATTTCTACTGCTTTCCTGCTATGGTTAGTTGAGCATGAGGCTGGCAATAAAGACATAAATAAAATGAATATTCGTAAGTAATAAATATTAATTACGCAAGGCTTGTGTTCCAATGTGCTGTTGCTTGTAACAGGTCCCACCTGCATGGCAGAGTGCACTTGTTAAATGAGAATTGCTATTGGAAAAACACCTAGTGGGATTTCACTAGAGAAAACTCTTTCATCTGCATTAGATGTTTACATTTTTTGACTCCAGCTTGAACCAAACAGAATTTTTAAGTCTGAGTTTCTTCCTCAAAGCCTGGTATGATTTAACTGATGTCTTCGATTCTAGGTATTCAGCATGCAAGTGCATGAACAAATTACCTGCTGGTTAGTATTTAAATCACACTCATAAAATAAAGGCAATATGAGAAAAGGTCACCCACGGGTACTTCTTCTAATGTATGCACATATCTGTAGCCAGGTCTTTCATTTTGCTTCTGTGGCTCTAACAGCAGCTGTTCCCTGGTGGGACTGTGTGTGGGGTTTGGTTTTATGGGGAGCAGTGAGAGGCCTGTGAGGGCTGTAATGTCCCTTTGGGATGTCCCTGGTTGTCATGGCTAGACCTAGGCAGCATGTAGGTGTACCTCATCATATATCTGTTTGTCTCAGAGGTTCTGTTATACTACAAAAAAGTAGTCCTTTTGCCATTAAAGATAAAAAGAAGAAAAAGGATTGTTCCAAGTAATTTCTTGGCAGTTCCAGAGCTGTAGTGTACTAAGGGATTCCAACTCTAATACATGCTATTGGCTTATTTGCTAGCTCACAGCTCCTCCTGGGTGGGGAACAGGTCACAGACTGTGTCTGGCCCTCTGCTGAGCACACGAGTGCAGGTTTATTGCACAGTCCCATCTCCAACCTACAGTGTGAAGAATGGGACTGCTCAGAGAGAGATCAGTGTTGATTTTGTCCTTTTGGCCAAGGCAAATTGCAGAAGCATGAAGTTATGACAAAAAACCAGCAAGACCACAAAAGCAGGCAGAGAGGTTTAAGAAAGCCCCAAAATCCAAAACCCCAAACCAAACCAAGACATAAAAAAATCCCCAAACCAATAAGAGACCCAAAGAAAACCATATGTAATTTAAAAGGTTTGGTGAATTCACTTAAAATGAAACAAACAAAATTGAAGTTTAGGAATTATACTTTTAGCCAGGAAAACAATCATGCACACATCAGATACATACACAAGGCACAGAAGAATGGGCAGGATATTCTGAAAATTTTTAAGAAGTCTGAAAATGCTTAATTCAACCCTACTTGGTTGCTAGCATGTTTTTCTGACTCTTGTGATGTTTATTTTAATTTTTGAGAGAGATATGACAGCAAAACTGGCAAGCTGTTTCCTTCCCAAAGCTCTCTCAGCTCTACCTTTTTCGAACCTTTGTACTTTGATTAATACTTGCTTATTTCTGGTAAAGCACTATGGATCATAATTCAATAAAGATGGCATTTACTGCCATCTGTCTTAACAGTCTTTGAATAGAAAATGTGAAAGGTGAAAGGTTTACTGGTAGGGCTTATTGCCTCAAGCATACATAGAATAAGAAGCATTAGATATGGTACACAGTAATCCTTGCAAAAAATTATTATCTTTTATTCCCCATCTTCTCCATCACAGCTGTACCTTCTTTGAACCATTCTTTTACCAAAACAATTTTTTTAAAAGATAAAAACACAGCAACGTTGGACTGTAGTCACTGCCTTTCAATGAAGTGCTACACTCAGGACATGGAGGGGGTGGCCACCATGATTCCAGACTGTTTGACCACTTTTACACATGGGAAAACAAATGGAAATACTGTATACTGCCTTAATGCTTATTCTGAAAGGTGAATGTTTTGGGTTGAACACCTCACTATAATACATATTCTTCTCTTTCCAGCAATTCACTGCAAGTATTAAAGTGAGGTGTTTTGGGTTGAACACCTCACTATAATACATATTCTTCTCTTTCCAGCAATTCACTGCAAGTATTAAAAAAAAAAAAAACCAAACCAAAAATAGGTTTATTTTTTTATTCAAACTATACTTAACATATTAGCTTCTTTAATTATTGGTATAATTCATTTGAACTGAATGAGAATGTTTAGTGTAACTGAGTAGGATCATAAATCCATGATAAATTATCCTAATAATTCTTATTCCTGTAGTGTATATGGAGATAGCCTACAGTTTAAAAGAGACAGGGGAAATTTCTGGTAGCTTTAAACTAAAAAACAACATACAACTGAAGCTTGATTTTTGCCCACTCAATTTTTTTTCCACCACCTATTTTAAATATCAGTCTGGAATGAGGCAAGTCTGATTTTGAATTGTCTGGAGTGCAGAAAACGTGAAACATGTTTTCAAAAGATGATGTATAAAAAGCCTATGTCATTACTTTGCTAAAAGTAATGAAATCATAAAGATCAAATTGTTCTCATTCTTAACAGCCAAAATACAAAGCATAATGCAATTTTTTGACCACAATGTAGAGAAATTATAGCAAGTGTCTTGTTTTTAATTGTCACTGGGCATGATTAATAGAAGCCATAAAATAACACTATTTTCTTTTTTGTGTGTCTCTGTTTCTCACAATGGGAAAAGTATTGACACTCTCCTCTTCCATGTTTTTCATACAGTCCAAGCCAGCATGAGTGTGATCTACTCATCACAATCCCTGATGGTGCTGTCAGTGATATCAGCTTGATTCTAGGCCACTTGCCTTCCAGAGTACTCTCTAGCAACAGATCAAAATCAGATCAAAGGTCAGACAGTGAATTTTGAGTTGAGGTTTCTATTCTAACTGTCATGAAACCCCCCAAATAACCTGAATTTTATTGTAAATTTTAAGTAATTGTCAACCCAAAATATCTGAGTGGCTTTTTACTTGATAATCTCCTTAGACTCAGCACTATGATACGAGTGTTGATACGAGATCCCCTTCCAGGGCATCCTTATCTGTCCCCTTGACCCTGAGAAGGATGTACACTTGCACACTGTTCAGCCTGTGCAAAGTGGAATTGACATCTCAGATGACAGCATGTAGTTTGTATTCTGGAATTACCTTCCTCTTCTTTCATCATTTTGAAGGCCATTTAAATTCTTTCACGTTACTGCATGATAAATGCTTTGGGATTATTTTAAAATATATTGCAAGGTGCATCTTAGCTTTACAGCCTACAGCTAATTAAAAGGGGATAACACAAAGGACAGGGATATGTATGAGTTGCAGAGGCTGTTGGTGAAATGTTGTATGAAAAGATCCAAAGGATCCAAACCAAGCTTCCTTAGGACAGGGGAAAGCTTAGATGAAGCAGAGATAGATCCTCTCTTTGTGTTAGTTTTCTTTTCTCTGTATCCTAAGTTTTGGATCAGATCTAGAAAATTATCATCCAATTAAAAAGGCTTCACTGATAAGGACAGACAATGTGTGGGCCACAGGCATCAGTGTTCAGACCATGCTGAGGCCTGCTGTAAGTGTGTGTAGCTCTGCTCGTGTCAGTGGAGTTACATCTGCTTGCACTGCCTCTAATATAGTCTGCAGCCTGCAAGAAGCATTGTGGGTACACTGAATGCTGCGTGGTGGCAATAAATGAAGGAATTTACTCATACAAAGTGTCTTCCATCTGAGGATGCTCAAGCACTTGGCAAGCATTATTTTCTTTCATGGGAGAGGAAAGAATCTAAAGGGCTACCCAGATATCTATTCTTGATCCGTTTGAGAACAGCAAAGATTATGCATTGTGGGAGGGGGGTAATTTCTTTTTAAAATGTAATGATATATTTAGACATTAACGGTATAATTTTATATCATCAAGAGCTGAAAATGTTCTGTCCTGCCCAAATGTATTTTGGAAAGATGATCTGTGGTATACATGAGTTTGCAAACAGCATGAATATGTTAGCCTTTGCTGCTTTATCCTCTGCCAAAAATGTAGAGACGATAGCATCTGTTTCCACTACCCACGCTATCCAAATCATTAAAAACTCACAAGAGTTGGAAAAGAAGTTCTGAAAGCTTTCACATGTCTGTCTTTGCTAGGAAAATCACTCTCTTGTAACCATGTGTTCAGGCAGTCTTTTTTGCTTGTGGTTCCTGAATTTCAGGTGATAATGAGTGATGCCTGGAAAGGTGGTGTTAAAATTTAGATAATGAAAGATCTCAAACACAATTGAATCCTGAGTGCATGCTTTAATAAGTGCTGCTTCAGCAAGTTTTGAAATCATAACTACATTTTTCTCTCAATGCAATTAGATGTGGAAAAAGCCCCTTCAGACACATAGGTAGCTGAGTTCACTGTTAGGTCTTGCTAGTATGGATCTTGGATGTCTGGATGACTGACTTGTTCTCTCCAGTGCTGGAGGAAAAAAAAATGTTAGCTTTAGAACAGATGAAGGTTTGGAATGGATTCACTTTTTTCCCCCAATAGTTTGCTAGTAGCTATTAGGAGCCTTATAAGATAATCAAAGTACATTTCCTCTACCCATCTCTTTCCCACATTCCCTTTATTTCTCCCATACACCACTGGTAAGTTATAGGTGGAAGGAACTCTATGTACTAAATTAACCAAAATACAGGAAATAGTGGCCTCTTACTTGTCTTATCTTATTATTTTTAAACCATATTGCTCTTGCACAATGCAGAACGATTTGAAAATGTAAAGAAGCAAAATCCAAAATGACATCAGTTTGTTTCACTTTCTTCCAACTCTACCACAAATCTGTGTTTTGCTGTTGCAGAGCAGGATTCCTTACTGTTAGTATCGATAACAGTGCAGATAATGATTTCTGAGCAAGCAGAAGTGGCTTCATTTTGTTGTTTTTTTTTTGGTCTAAAGTGTAGAATTTAAGGATATTAAATAGCAAAAACCCACATAATTGATGCTTGTGCCATTAGATGTGCAGTAACCGTTTGAAGTTCTCTTAGTGATTCAATAGAATGTGAAGTAGGAGTTTGAGAAGAAAGCTACAAAAGGGACTCGGGTATGAGGACACTGAAGAATTTGAGGAATGCAAAGTAAAATAACAACTTATGTAACTAAACCAAAGCTTGTAACATTCAGCCAAACTTAGGGAAGTCAGTAAGATATAAAACCTAAAATTCTATTAATGTAATATCTAAATATTTTTAAATGTTGAAAATTTTGGTTTTATTCTTCTTGACTTCTGTGCCCCCAGGAAGGTTTGAACTGCTTTATAATCTCTGATGCTATTTCATGCTGTTCTTTTCAAAACTGGCAAAATTTTCAGTTGCAGATAGAATTTTACCTGGCTTTTTTCTGTGTCTGAAACCTCGTAATAGAAATAGGTTATATGGACATATTAACTTTGTTATGTTAACCTCTAATTTCATGCCCTCTGTCTTTTCACTCAATAACACACCATAACAGACTTTGTGATACAAATAACAAGAGACTCTTTGCAATCTGGACAGAAAAAATATCAACACCCCACTCACCTCGCCTCCACCATTTTTGCACAGCAGTGTGGCCTAGAATGTGCAAAAATGGTGACTCCTGTCACTAGAAACAATGCTGAATATTATAAACAAGTATTTTTTGTCAGGTTTGAAATAACTTCTGGTGTGAGGGTTTAAAGCTCATGGTATCTGTCTTGGGACCGACCTGGTTTCTGTACAGTGTGAGAAATTCATTGGCTTTTTTCAGTTTCAGTTTCATGAGTAAGAGGAAAATACTCTCAGGGTTCTCCTGATTCTTAGTGGGAAAGCAGAAACAGTCTGTTGTGCAATGTGTATTTGTGGCCTCGGGGCTTCCATACTTTCTAGTCAATTAAAAAGTTTTAAGTTGAACAAGTTTTGTCCCTATCAGTGACAATGCAGGATATCCTGGAATATTCAAAGAAAAATTTCGCTCTCCAGATGAGTCACATTTTTAATGTCTGTTAAGTATGTTTTCTGTAATGATGCCATTCCCTGGTCTTAAAAATGGAGAGCCAGACAGGGTTGAAAAATAAGGGGTTTTTACCTCAGTATGTGATAAGGATCATTACTGGTGCACCACTTTGCCAAGGTGGGATATGACCCAATGCACACACACGACAATTCTTGTATACAATTTATAGACCTTCCAAATTAGCTTATCCCAAATAGGAGACCTGGATGAATGGCATTATATTCCCTTATTTGAGAAATTCCCCATGGATGGGCCAAATCTACATTTATTTACATATTTACAGGATATGTTCCAGACAGGACCTTGGTTTCCCAGGATAGTGTAGGGTTTTCCAGCCTCCTACTACAAGGCCTTTAGGATGTTTGCTCTCCTGGCCTAACAGAACACTAGGGCTGTGCTAAGTTATTAGACTTAAGGAGTTACAAGTCTGCATGCTAAGAATACTGAGGATACATAAAAGTTATACAAAAGGCATATAAAAGAAAGGGCAAAAAATCATCTTGGCATCAATAACTTAGGGAAAGCTAATGTGGTTATAAGCCACATATTCAAAATCTGTTTTTCTTGCTGGGCCTGTGTTTTGAGGCAGAACCATAGGAAGGGCCTGGTGCTGACCTAGCAGCAGTCCTTCGATGGTGGGATTTCCCCTCAGCCCTCTGCAATCATCTTGTAGTCATTTCCTGGACTACACAGTAAACTTGCCTGACTTTCATCTACTCTCAAATTAGGAGCATTTTGGGTCTTTTAATATTGAAGAATGGCAAGAAGCTGGCTTGAATTTTTGTGTCTTTTTCTTGTAAGAGTGGATTTTGCCACAACAAATGGTTGTATCTATCCCATGTTGCAGAACAGAAGCCTTAAATCTAGCAATGATGTTTCCTATTCTTCCTCTCTCTCAAGAAATCTTCAAGCATTGTGTACCTACTATGTTTAGCTGTATTGTACTGATATAACTTTAACAGCTTGGTGTTTCTGCTAATTTTATCCTGAAGGCAGCTAACAATACTGAAAGTATATTTCCTGCATGTAGGCTCCAGAGTTAATTATCCTTTGGTATAAAAAAAAAGGTTTTGTGTCATAATGTGTTCAAAATGAATAAACCTGCCCTTTTAAAGTGAACAAACTGTCAGGAGATATTACACTCATCTAATTAGAACCAGCAGACTGTTTACCTGTGTTTTCTTCAGCTGTACTGCTGAATAGATGTAGTTTCACAGGATTCAGAGCTGTTGTATGCCGTGTGAAGATAAGTCTTGCATCATTTATTCTGAATTTCTACCCATGGAGACTATGTACAGGCACCCAACATTTCCTTAGGGTCACGACAAAATTTTTTTATTGTGCCCATTCCCAAAGGAAAAATTTAGCTCACTTTTTGTGGAGTTTTAAATATTTCAGGTAGGTATGACTAAAAAAAATTAAGTATTGGATAGAAATTGGATATGAATGTGGTAGCAACCGGGCAACAGAAGTTTCTTGTGCAATATCTTGGGTAAGATGTGCAAAATCTTACATATATAAATGATGGAGTGGAGGATGAAGAGGATGAAGCAGCTCACACTGAGAGTCTTTGCAGGGAATTTCTGTTGCAAACAAGCACAACTCCCTGCAAAATATCCTGAAAAATCAGTGTTACAAAAATGCCAAAAGGAATTAAGTAGGCACTTTTACAATGAGATGAAATAATTCTACAGGTTCTTCTTCCACTTGTAAATGGCTTGTGGATGCATGGAGAGGTAAGATAATAGTTGAAAATAAAAGGGTGTTTTCTCCTATTGTGAGTTGCCATTACGGGCACATGTTTCTCTCCACCAAAACAATAAGAGAAATAACAAGAATACAATTTTCATTTTCCATGTTGAGAAACTCACATCAATACTGTGTGTGCAAGATAATGGTTTAAAGTAGAGAAAATATGTGCACGTTGTTCTTTCATAAAACACCAGACATGGCCATGACTTATTGGTGTGAAACGCTGTGCGTGTCCTGTGTGGCGATGTAGGAGTCTCAGAGACAGCACGCAATGTGGCAGTTACTATGGTAACAAGATGTTTTTCATTGAAGGGCCATTAAAATGGTGGCATATAAATAACATATGTACAGTACATTGTCTTTGAGAGAACTGCTCTTGTTCAGGAATTGTAAGCACATGCTTTCATTCCTCTTCCTTCTTTTTTTTTTTTTCCCCACCTCCTTATCTGAATTCTTGTATATTTTTGATCTCATATGATCAGCCTGTCTCATTTTTAGCACTTTGCCTCTTTGAAGCTATAGTGCTTGCAGACCTGATACAATATAATAAGAGGTGACTGAATAAGATGCTTCTTGTTAAGGACTACAGACAAATGGAAGTGAAATGGGTGAGAGTCTCATTCCTCAACTCTGCAGTGTGACACTCAGTTAAGATGTGTTCAGTTAAGAGTACAAGCATCAAAAGTGCAGAGCAGTTTGTCTCTGTGCATGCTCAAATGCTTTATTGTACTTTAGGCACCAAAGTAATTCAGTGAGTGGACTTCAGTTAGGTAATTTGTTGAATTAAAGCTAAATAAGGTGTGACATGTTTTCCTGAGTTGGGACTCGGTATTTCAGATCAGTATCAGATCAAGTTATTAAATATCTGTAGACAGGAAACTTTGCAGAGACTGTTTCCACATCCTCAGCTGTTTGCAAGGCTAAGGCAGCAGAGTGTGGTTATTCCACTGCAGTGCCATCAGTAGGGAAGGCTGATATCTCTTTTCTAACTGTCCTGCTATCCAGAGTAATGTAGTGAGCACTGGAGAGGTGTTTTGTGTACTGAAAATTGAAGAATTATAATTTATATGAGAAATTTGTCAAGCTGTTTTAATATTCAGTAAAAATATCTTCAGTTTTCTGTGACATGCACTGGCTAACATGACTGTTGCTCACTTGGATGAAGTAGCTGGCACTGTTAAAGGAGGATTTCAGACCTTTCAATATTGCTTGCTACTCTGAAAAAGGAATGAAGTATACTGAGGGTGGAGATGCATTTCAGCATTAGTAGACAATTGCAAAGAAAATTATAAAATAACCCTCCAACTGTTGAAAGTGACCTGTGGTAACAAGAATGATAATCTAACTTTTCATCAAGTCAGTGCTGTGTAAGAGGAAGAATAGTGAAATTGAAAGCACGTCTGCTGAGCCTGGCATCCCATGGATTAGAACACAGGATTTTTGGCAGGATAAATTTGACATACTGTGAGGTAGAATCAGACAAGTGTCTTACACCATGGAGATGAATTCATAGGGGTAGATGTAGGTCCAAGTTAGTAAAGCCATACACTGTACAATTCCTCTACCATCCATCTCTTCTAGTGGCTAATTTTACCCACTATTTCCAAAAGCAAAATAAATGGAAAACTCCTAGGAAAGGTTATCAGAAACTGAAATTGGACAGAGTAGTTCGTGTAGCCAAATATCAACCCTTCTGCTTCCTCTGGTTCTCTTACTGCCACAAAAATTCTTGTGTTTACTGCTTACTGTTGGCTTTTTCCCCTTTGTTTTGAATTCTTTCCAAACTTTCTTTTTCAGAGAGCACCTCAGTAGTATTTCTGAGGAATGAATGCTTGCAGAGGCACTCACCAATGTGCAATAGGAACGTTTGCTAATTGGGAACAATTCAGTCCCAAAGTTCCTGTTAGCAGAATTCCACTGCCAATTATCCCAAATCACTGTGGTGCAGCAGGTACATAAATGAAAGAAATGGAAGAGTTGTGGCAGACTCATGTGTGAGTGAGCTGTGGCACTCAGGAAGATGGTGTCTGGGTGATGCTCAACACATTTTTTACATTAGATATTATGGAATAAGTGGTTGTGCTGCAGCTTCAAAGAGGATTTAGCCACTGCTAGTGAGAAATGCATAATTCCCAAGGGACAGTGGAGATGGGAACCTGCTTTTGCGTTTTCCTGTCCTGCATTAGAAATTAAAGCTGAGTTGAATAATAATCGGATATGGATCTGACTTGAAACAACTATTCAGTTTCATTGATTGCATGGTAGAAATGGCAGTATTTTCTCTAAGGAATTACCAGTATTAGGATTCTGGTAGGGAATAGTTTCTATAGAAAATTATATTCTTAGCAATAGGTTTATTTCCAATTCTAAAAACAGGAGACTGAGAAACTTCTGTGACAGTGTGTGATAAATATAGGCAAACACTGAATTTCTGTAAAAGTTCTTTGTATATGCAGTCAAAACAAAGATATACATTGAAAAGCTCAAGCATTATCAAGGTTGTAAATTCAATAATTTAAGAGCTGGAATTCAAGGTTTAGAGAGCAATCTGAACTTGATACTAGTCTTGTATCAGAAACCATATAGTCTTGATAGTGTTTTTAACAATCCAATTACTGTTTTCCTAAAGGTTCCTCTTTTGAATATTTATGTGTCTCTCTCTGTACAAATATATCTGTAGCTATATAGATATATCTCCATAAATTTAGCGCTAATAATGTTGCATTCTTGGACTAATTAAGAAGCTAAAGCTCAACAATCCTTTACTCATCTTTTCACAGGGAGCTGGAGAGTCTTCACTGACATCCATCTCATAAAATGTGGATGTCTGCTATGTGTATAAGGTAGTTCTCCATCCTCCTAGATGAACAAGTTTATGTCAACTTTTGTGACAGAAGAGTGACTCGGTAGGATTCATGTGAACTGGGTTAACTCTTGAACCTGCCTCAGCATCACTTTCTGGGCATGGGTAATTCAGTCAGCTCCTGTCTCTTTCTCAGATGGCTGGTGGGGAATAAGAAATATTGGGGAAAAGTCTCCCTGTGCTAATGGTGCTTCAGGATGATGACAGCAGAATCATTAAGAGGCAAAACTAGGCTGATGTTGCTGCTTTTTTATAATGACATACAAGAGAAAACAAAATAAAAAAATTCATTAGACCAATTAGAGACATGTCTTCATAATCTCCCATTAAATCTTGTAGGGATCAAAAAATAATAAATCCTACTTTTTATTGTTGAAAAGGAATATTTTTCTAATCACAATGCTTCATAAATGTGTACTTGACACTAATACAGGATCACACTCATGGTCTTGCACAGCTGCTGCCGGCTCTCACTCCTGTGCTCAGCCAGTCCTCTCTGCTGGCCTGCCCAGGGCTCTGTTGTGGGCCCAGCATGGAATTCAGGCGTGCCCACAGTGACAGCTGAAGGCAGTGCACAGGAGCTCACAGAGTGGTTGTGCTTTGCCAGGGAGGGTCCTTCCCATCCTTTGCTCCTTGGCCCTTCTCAGCCTGTTTGTGGCATCAGCAATGCTCTTTTTGCCTCTGCTGTGTTTGTGTGCTGGTGTTCCTTGGTCCAGGCCCAGCTCTAAGTGAGTGGGGCACCAGCTGCCCATGGGAGTTGGCTGATGTGTGGTGGTGTCCAGTGTCGTGAGCAGGGATGTGGCTGAGCTGCTCACTCTCTTTAAGGGTAATCTCAGCACTGGATGCTCCTTTTGTTCTCTGGAGAAGCCTCTCTGATGTCACCAGCAGCACTGTGTGTCTCAGGGACATTACAGCTCAGAGCTTTGACACAATCTTTTGGTTCTTGCTGTGCATTCCTGCTGCTTCTGCAGTGGCAGAAGTATCCCAGGGTTCTGCTGCTGGTTTCACATTTCAGCTCTCAGGCTTTCTCTTTCTAAAGTTACATTTGTATTGATCCTTCCAACTTATTTATAAGAATACTGCATAAATAATTTCTCTTCCTTCCACAAGCTTTTTCTCATAACCAACTTCAAGAGAAAGACCAAAAAAGAGATGTATTGTGTTTTCCAGATGAAGAAACCTGTCATTTATTTTTAAAGTGCATATCACATTTTCCATACTTCTCCAATAACTAGCATTAAAAATTTCATCTCGGAGGAGACTCTTTAGGCTCCTGAGAAAATGCATAAATTCGTAGAAAGTGCTTTTCCTTAGAACAGACACAGTTCATGTGCAGAGAGCTTTCATTTGCCTTCATCTAAATACATGATGTCCATTTAAAGTTGCACAAAGCAATGAAGAATGAAACCAATGTTTTTTTGTTTCTAAAAAACTGGATTCAATTTTAGGACACAGCTTATTTTGTATAGCAAATGCAGGGCAAGCTTGTTAAGCTGTACAATCTAGCAGACCTATGTTTTACATGGTGGCTGAAGAAATGACAAAGATACCTTGGGGGAAGGATAAATAATTAAAAATATACAAACTTTAAAAACACACTGAGTACTCTTTGGCATCCTATGAATATGAGATCACAAGTAAGATGTTTAAATGGAATATAATCCTTGAACCTGATATACACAGAAGGAACAACTTTGATACCTCTGTAGAACGGGGCAGAAAATATATTTGTCTGTGGCATGGCTCTGCTTAATGGAGTAATTTAAATTTAACTTTAGCTTCATGTATTCCAGTTATTTCAGAGATGGATGAGAGAAATTCATCTCATCTCTTTATATGTTTGCTACTGCTGCTTATGAAAAAAATGATATGCTGCTTATATAAATAGATAGTATTTAACTTTATTTTCTTCAGTCCTTTTACTTCTTTCTTGCCAACAGAAATATATGGTGTACTAGTTTTTTTTCTGGTCTAAATTGGACTTTTTTTTAGCTGCATGCTCCTTGTAATGCAAAACACTAGGCAGTGATCCATGCAGGCTTCCATTTATAATATTAATACAAGCCATGTTCCATGCTAATACATCACATTAATATTAAAGCAAGAAGTGTAAGACTAGTGAGTGCTTAATCATTTGCAATTAGTACCTAACAGCTAATTCAGTAGAGGGCTTTTAGAAAGAAAAAAGTGTCTATATGGAGGGGGAGAAGGGGGGAGCAGTAGTTTGCTAAATGCTGGTTGATTTAACTTTAAGTATTTAATACTGTGAAAACTTAGTAATTAGAAGAGTTCTTGTCACCAGTCAACTTTTCCTTAATTGATAATTTAAAAATAAAATAAGATAAAACCTTATTCTCCTTAGGAAAGACAGCAATGACAGCATAAATCATAAAGTTCCTTTACTAATTCAGTTGAAGATTGTTCTAACTGTTCTTGAATCATTTAGGATTATATGCTCAAGGTCAGAATCTTGCATTTACTGAAATGCAGAGCACCATATTCCTTTTCTTAAGTTGTTTGTGGATCTAGAAAATGAATCTAATCAGCCTATAGCTAAAGTCTCTGGCTTAGATTGCTAAAAAACTTATTTCCAAAATCTTGTGAGAGAAGGGGGTTGTTAGATACTAAGTGAAGCAAATTCCTGGTACTCTTCCTGTGGGTGTGTGTAGTGTTTTGTTGCTTTTCTGTTGTTCTGATATCTCAACAGCCTGAGATTGCTTGCACTTGGCTTGTCTGTTTGGGACACCTAAATTTCCCAGGTGGAGAAATGTATAGATAAGAGTCAAAGTGCCTATAACCCTAGTGTTCAGAAAAATTATATACAGAAATTATCAACTAAATGTCCACAGATTATCTCTTTGTCTTGTTTCTCATCCCAGAAGACCTGCATGCTGTCCAGTTGTGTTAATGTTTGCTATAATTTTTAGTTTTTTCTTCAAAATTTCTTTATGAAAAAGGGTGAAGGGTGCTCAGAGCCAGACTCTGCCAGCAGGACTCTCATCTCTGTTCCTAGATTAGCTTTTGATTTTCTGTGCTCCTTTGTCTAAGACCTAACACTTTCAGTTGAAAGAACCTGTATATGTAACAAGAGAAAAAAATGCATTTTCTCTGTCTAGAGATTTGGATGTGTGTTCTTAGGAAGGGATTAAGTTTTTTTGGATACTGTTGCTATATACCTGTATATATCATACCCTGTTTTTATGAATCATAGATAAAAATTATTGCTGCTTGTTGTCTGTAAAGAATAAGTGACATTGTTAAGGTAGAAGTAGCTTCACTGTCAACAGCTTTGAGGAGAATTATGTATAATTTCATGTATTATGAGTAATCTGAGGAAATTTACTGAGTAGATAGGAGCTAAAATGTCTTACCTCCCACCTCCCTCCTCTTTTTCTCTCCATCCCTGGTGATTGTCTGGCCTGAACTCATGTTATGTTTTCTATCCTTTTCCTTTTGTCATGGCAGTTTGCATTTCATTCCTTTTTCCAATTGCTTATGCCTTGTCTGTATAATAACCTCAGGACCCCCTGCCATTTTTCCTTCATGCACTGCTCACCTCGTGCGCAGTCTGACCTGAGGAGAAGCCGCCTGTCGCAGCTCATTGATCCTGGCAGTGGGAAGCGCAGGCTGCACAGGAGCAGAGCTTGCTGTACAGAACGGAGCCCATTCCTCCCTGACCCCACTAATGCTGGCCCTTTCCAAACAGCTCTCATGTATTGGCTAATGTTCACCCATACTGTAACAGCGGAAGGGAGCTGATGACTGCCAGACATCCATGTGCTGCTGCTAAGGGAACACAGACGCTTTCAGGAGAGTTTATTTCCTTTTCTCTCACAGGTCTTCCAATGTAGAGATGCTGAATAGTATTTTTCAAATACAGCATCCTAAACTTTGACAGTCAAATAACACTTAAAAATCTGAAAGGGATGAGGAAAGAGAGAAGCTAACAAACATCACTGTGCAGAATATATTTCCAGTTTCTTGCTATAAAAAGATTGAAGAGCCATATAATGATAGAGAACAGTAAAAGCTGTATCTGGCTCATTTGGAGGCTTAAAGGAGAAGGCTCTTATTATGCAACAACCAAATAGATAATCTATATAAAAATTAGCAAATGGCTCCAGCAAGGATGGTGAAAGCTTTAGAGTAGTGTGTGAATGATCTTTCCCTCTCTGTCTGCCCTTTCTCATTAGAAGTTGTTTATCCTTGCTTGTAGAAAAGCAAGAGGGAACAGAATGATCAAGAAAAGAGCAACACTGAGGAGGTGCTAGATTAAATTAACAAGATTCTCTACTTTCCTTTCTCCACTGTGCTTTAGAGAAAGATTGGAAAAACTGGTGGGGGGGAAAAGAAAGAAAAAGGAAGAAGAAAGTAAGTTTAGTCAGCAGCACAGAAAGAGAGCAACTGTAGAGGGGGGAAAGAGCAACAAAAGATGAAACAAATAATAGGAGACCTGACTAGAGAAAAGATGAAACAGAAGAAAGCAAGAGAGAATCAAAGCAGAAAGAAGTAGAGAAGAAGGACGTGCAAGGGGAAAAAGATTCAAAGATGCTGTTAGGAATATCTCACCAACACAGGAGAGGAGTGACATGGGCTTTTATTGGAGGGGAAAGGGAGAAAGGATGACCGGAGTATGAGTTCAGTAAGAGGTGACCAGTATTAAAATTCATCCATGTGTGTAACCTGTTTGCACCTCTCTAAGCCTTTGCCTGCTCTCCTGCTCCATCCCCTTGCTGTCAGCAGAGAAGGCAGCAGTGACACTCAGGGCCTGGGCCAAGCTGATAGGCAAGGTGAAAAGAAATTTCTTTGGAAAGGAAAGGACAAACCTCTCAAAAAGAAGCCATTCACTTGTCAAATTAGTGGCTTTAATGAAAGTGGATAGAGACTAATGAAAGGTTAAACCTGTAAATTGCAATCTAACAAATGGGTTCACAGAAGACGGATCTCTTTTCATAGTAAGAAAAGAAATAATACTGACAAAATATTATTACCTTGGAGAGAACGTGACCAAGCCACAATTCCCTCAGAAGGCAGTGTGCTCTCCTGCTGTTCTGCTGAGCTGGGCACTCCTGCTTCTCCTGAAGGATTGACAGACAAACAGCTCTTCATTGATCACTGTACTTGCAGAGTGCTTTGATCGTTACACTGAGTCTTCAGGAATATATACTATAATGATATCTCTGCCAGAAACCAGGCAGTTCAAAATAAAATCATTAAGTTCAGTCAAAACTCTTATGTTTACATTTTTTGCAGAGTTTAGGAATTATATAGGACGTAAACTTATACAGCTCATTATGTGTGAAAAAAAATACAGTAAAATCATAAATAAAAGTAAGATAGGGATATGGGTTCTGTCATCTTTTCTATCCTGCTTTTATTTATCTGGGACTTTTTTTAATGGCTTTAGTGATTGTTAGGGAAGGGCAGTAGAGGACTACTCAGTCTGACCTTCAGACCTGTGAGAGTGTAAAAAAAGATAGCATTGGAGAGCTAACAGGGCATGTACCATGCTGGGATTTGGCTGAACTTTGTATCTTAACGTTCATCTCTTTTAGAGACTTCTTTCTTATATGTTTTGTTTTTCCTTTATTCTTCCAGGATTCCTTCCTAAAAATTTTTCATATCTCATGTGCTGCTTCACAAGGACTAGTTCCACCAACACTGGCCTTGTCACAAGTAGGATGTAATAGGATTTTCAGTTTTGAGTTCTTTGAAGCAGTGAATTTTTGTTCTTACTCCTTCTTGGTGAAGGGCACTCTAAGTAATTAGGAATAATAAAAAATTGACTTGTTCAGGTGGAAAGCCTGACTTCAAGAGGTTACATTCTGCTATCTAATTATTTAATTTCACCCTACACCATCAACTGCTTGCACATGGTGTGCCTTCCTTAAGGTTTGCTTATGTTGCTGTTCAAAAGTTTCAGGCAAATCAAGAAACTTCCTTTCCAATTTGTACAAGAGAGATCATGAATATTCTTTTCTTCCAAATAAGATGCATTTTTAAGTAGGACATGAATATAATAAATTTGTTGTGCAAGGGTTATACTTCCAATTTTTCAGCAGTTTGGGTATTTAATAATTTGGTGTCACATCAGGAAGTTTTAATTTGAGTGTTTTATTGTGCCATACATTTAGTAGCAATCTGATACTGGAGAGAGGAAATTGCTGCAGTCCCTATTTTTCATGGTTTGTTTGAATGAATAATTAACTATCACACATGATTAATTTAAAATATTTAATAATAAAGTATTTCAGTGCACCTCATGTAACATCCTGTATCCCTTTCACAGTGTGCTGCATATAAGGAATATGTCAGTAAGGAATGGATGCAGAAGAGCAGGACTGTGGGGCACAGCAGCCAAGGCACGGAGGGCAGCACAATGCCCTTCTTGTACCCAACTGGGGCACAGCTGGATCAAATGGTGGGGAGGGAGTGCAGTCAGAACAGCTTTCAAGGGTTCCAAAAAGATCTTTAAACAGTAAGATATGTGGCAATTTTAGAGAGAATATGAGGGAGAGAATATATAAAATAATGAGTTGGTTAGGCAAATTTTGTAAGGAAGTAAAGTTTGATCTTGTTGCTTTAGGAGTATTAGAAGATCCAGCTGATGGCCAGCTGAATGACTAGTGTGTAGTTTTGTAGTCTGGGTGTACACTCAAAGTTATGTCATGTACTTATGCCCTAGGTTTTCTGTGTGCAGAAGAAATATTGATATCTCTAAGCATTTTGAGATGTGGAAGAAAGCTCCGAGAATTCAGGGTATTGAGTGGCATTACCAGTTTGTATCTGAGGGATTGCAGCTTGCAGAGTTCTGTGCATTTATAAGAAATGGAGTTTGAAGCTGGTGCCAAACGCAGAGCAACAATATTAAGAGATGAAGTGTGGTTTAACAGACATGGATGGTCTGGTGCTCTCTACTTGTGATGGAATACTCACAAAGAGAGCATCACTTCTTAAAACAAAATCCTCTTACACGGTACCTTGAAAGCAAAAAGGAGAAAGTAATTGAGAATAAGAATGAGAAAGAGAAGTGAGAAGGAGTAGAAGAGACAAAAAAATGTGCCTCTGCAGAAACTGCCTGGAGGGCTCAGTTTTATGGCATTTTCTGTGCAGTCCCTGGGAGGAGCCCAGGAGGAGCTCTTGGGCAGCCCATCAGGCTCTGCTGTCCCGAGAGCTCTCAGCTGTGCAGGGACTCCCACCTCCTTTCTCAGATGTACAGGGGCAGCAGCCAGCAGAAGTATAATCTCAAAACTTTTCAAAAAAGCTTATATTATACCACATCCTTCCACTAATGATGAGGGCTTCCTGAAAACTTACTGAAGAGCAAATTCATCACAGGATTTCTGGGCAAGAAAACAGACTTTTTAAGCATAATCCACATTAATATCCAAAAATTTGATGCTGTAGCAGTCTGAGTTACTAAAACTCCCACTGATTTCTGTATAGAGCTGAGTGTTTCTCAAGAGGTGCACAGCAGCTTGCAGCAATGAACCAAAGCTGGGCTCTATTTCAGTCTTGCTCCCTGTGTGGAATATGTCTCCTTGGCATTTCCTGCTGACTAGTTGGTGACTTTTAAGCAGGTGCAGAAAAAACTCAGTTGCACTTTTCTTATAATAGTTTTCTCATTAAACTTTTTCCTTTTTGAATAACTGAAAATTATTTTTAATTGGTCATCCTAAATCAGGCGTTTAAATCCAGTTTTCTTTTTACAAGAGGATTCTGTGTTCAAGCCAGTGTGGTTTATTCCAAACTCTTTCTTGCTCCTAGCTTGTCAGCTGCAAGTCAGTATATCCAAAAAATCTAACTCCGTTGTTTTGATTGCATTTTTTGAATAATGGTGTGGGTTTTTTAACATTTTTGACACTTCTGATTAGGCCAATAAGAAGCACAAACAAAGTTAGCCAAGGTAGAGGCACTCATGCAGTTACATGAAATTTTCCTTTTCTTTCCCGCTGAAATAAATTTGGAGTCTCCCTTTTCACTCAGTGTGGACAGAACAGAGTGGAGCATTGGGATTTGCCTGTAAATGATCTTTGGTTCATAAGAATATTGTGCAAAATGTGAACCTGATCCAAACCTTGTGAATTCTTGGGGAATGTTTTCCATTTACTTCAGTCAGTTTTGGTGCAGGCCCTTTTTGGAGGAGTGAGAAGGTATCTGAGCTGTTGCTGGTGAAGAGTTCTTCAAGGACATGTAGCCCACAAAAACTGACTCTTGCTATCAGGCAGGCAGAGTGTGTGGTGCCAGAATTGCTGGGGAATCTGCTGAACAATTTCTCAGAAACTCTGTTAATGGATTTTCTTTAGATCTCTCCTCATATTTGAAAGTTATCCTGGATGTCTTGTAAACAAAAGCTATCAGCTTTTAACTCCCTGGCAAAGTAATGAATGCAACTGTAACTTTGTCACAGAGAAACCTAGACTGAAATAATTGCAGTAAAATTTTTTGAGTGCCAGATATGATAATGATGGATAGCAGGGCAGAAAAAAAGAGGTTTCCTAATATATGAGGAAGTCTTTGCAAGTCACAAGGAAAAAAGTCTTTAAAAGTCAAAGTACAATCTCTTTAATGTAACTTGCTTTCCCATGTTATCTGTTTATGCATTATGGAATTTTTAAAAATAAATTATATAAATATTTATGCAAATGATGATTTATTATTCAGTAATCAATCTTTGTTGGATACATTATAGCATAATCAGTTGTATGTTAAAAAGCATTTAATTTCATGCTTAATTAACATATTACAAATTGAGGAGAGAAAATTAAATTATTATGGACAGTTTGCAAATGTAATACATACAGTGTACTTCAATAATTGCATGAATATTGGATGTAATGTGATGTGTTACTGCCACTCTCTTTTGTGCTCACTCTTTAGTGATAGAGTGGAAGGAATGGGCTCCAAGGCACGTGTTCTGCACTGCCCTGAAGCAGCATCAGATTCCCATTAACATCAAAGGGAGCTGTGTGTAGAGGCAGGGAACAGTATATGGCCCAGTCTGTGTAAATTAGATCAGCTCCAAGTAGGCATCTGGAGTTTTAAAACACATCTACCTTTTGGGGAGCAATTTCCTGTAACTTGATTATTTTGGCAAATAGCTGCATGGTTTGGGCCCAATCCTCCTCTTTGTTTTGTCAGTGGCAAAATTCCCACTGACTTCAATGAGAACAGGACAAGATGCCAAAAAACGTGTGTGTACTTGTAGAGTTTGCCTACACCAAATTTCAAAGAGCTGTGACTTTTGCAGAAGTTCCTGCCACAGAATATCGTTGCCTTATTTTGTGCTATCTTTGCACTTTACATAATAAATTGCTGCTTTCTGTAAGGGCAGTAATGATTTCTTGAGCAACCACAGAGACAAGATGTAGTGGTTCATAATATTTTCTTTGGGATCCTTGACTCCCTGGGAATTTGAAACCAGCTGTTTGCATTGTGTTTACAGTGGTTAGGACCTAAGATTTCTCTATAGGTTAGAAACTTGACTTTTGTCTAATTAAAAGTATTTCATAATGGAAAATGTGATACAATTTACAGAACTGGGGTTAGAAAAACAAAGGGCAGAATGGGACTGCTTGCTTTTATTCAGCTGAACCATGCAAATTGGCTTCCAACTGAACTGTTGCTTTAGCTGAATAACTGGGTAATCTTTTCTGTTTAGAGATAAATAATAATACATGTTACTGAATTCCACTGACAAATAAATAATTTAATGATTGAGATTATATAAACATGCATATGGAAAAAAAAGCCTTGAGAAGTAAAGCTCCCTTCCTTCGATAACAGGACAGTTTTGTAAACCACTTAAAGCTGTGATAAAATCCTACTTGACTGGTCCATGAGCAGATGTGACAAGTTGAATTTATTTCCTCTCTTACCAGGAAGCTTTGCAGGAAACTCTTAACATATGGTGCTTTTCACTTCCATCTAGAGCTATAAATGTTATTGGAAAAGGATGTTCCCAGGAGCAGCAAGTTTCTGACGTTTCTGCCAAATGGACTCCAAATGATCCTTCTGTGGTTCAGAATTCCCCAAGTTCTTAGGAGCTGGCAGCCAAGAATCTCTGATCTAAACACAACTCACTAATTTAATTATTTTATTATAGATCTGTGGAAAGCTCTTGCAGACCAGTGACTTTGCATCTGTATTGGATCTAGCTAGACAGGAAGTGCAAGTTAGAAGAGTATAAATATTTTGTTTCTTAACTGCTTTTTGCTTGAAAACTTGGAAGCCATTTCACACACAAATCAGTCACGCAAGTGTGAATGCAGAGGAATGGGAAATAGGCATAAAAGGAACATCAGCTTGTATTTGGTTTGTATTTTGAATGTTTGTATTTCCTAGGAAGACCAAGTAATGTGTGTCCAGTAGGTAGAACTACTAATGAAAATTTCAACATAATATTGTAGAGCTGCACTTGAGCTGTCCCCTTGCCCCTGCTCCAAAAAGGTAACTAAGTACTTGTATAGAGAGTAAGTAATTGAATCCCTTTTCTTGAGATGATAGTACACAAGAAGTTCAGAAGAAGCAGAAAAATACATGCTTTGTTTAATGTGGTTCTAGAAAAATTCACTTTCAGAAAATAATGGCTAAATTTTGTTACCTTTCTTTCGGTCTATTAGCCACTGGCTACTCAGTAATACTTATTCTGAGAGCATGAACTTACACTGTAGAACAGTTTCACTTGCAGGTTCTGTTGGAGGATTAAAAAAGAAGGAAGAATGTTGTGTTTCAGGCAGGATCTGTCTTGGAATGGCATTAGAAAGAGAAGGAATACCAGCTAGAGCTGGTAACTGTAGAACAGTTTCACTTGTAGGTTCTGTTGGAGGATTAAAAAAGAAGGAAGAATGTTGTGTTTCAGGCAGGATCTGTCTTGGAATGGCATTAGAAAGAGGAGGAATACCAGCTAGAGCTGGTAACTCAGGAAACCCAAACAAACCCTTCCCCCTCCAGTTACCAGAGCCTGGGCATGACTGGTGGCAGCCTTTGGTGTCACCCTGAGTGAGTCTCCAGTCCTGGGGGGCACCAGGGGTTTCTTTTTTCGGTCAGCACAGCTGGGAATAAAAATTTAGGCAGAGGCTGATGCTGACAGGAGGGTTTTGAGTTCCTTGGACATGGGCATTTTGCCATGAAAGTGAAAGGCTAAAGGCATGTCTCTCACACATACAGGATTTGATTAAAGGAAGGATATTAACTTAAAATGCAGATTTGTCTTGGGTGTGACAGTGGGATTGAGCTGTCCCTCTCCCCCCAGTAATGGGGGTTTGTACTAGGTGGGAGGAAAGAGGGCATCCAGAGAACTGCTCTGCCTCTGCAATCCATGAGCTTTTTGTCAGTGTGTAGGAGTGAAAAAGAATTAGTGGATCTAACTGCCAAAGACCTTATTCTGATAACTGTGTTTTTCGTACAAATATGAAATAGAAGACCTCACACCAAAGAAAATAGTGATTTATTTGGTGTCACAAGACTTGGGATAGGTCTGAGGATTATATTTATGGTTTATGAAGGATGGAAAGCAAAAATGGTGCTGAGCAGTGTTGCTGAAATTTGTGCTGGTGCTCTCTAGACCAGGAAGAATTGGAACTGCTGAAAGGCAGCATATAAAACAGGGGATGAAGAAGTATGATAAAACATTGAAATCAGGAATTGTAAGCTGAATGTGAGTAGATAGAACAACATTTTAAAAAAATGTCCAAGGAATCTCCATGAGAAAGGGGAATTCTACCTGTGCCCACTGGAAAAATGAGTACATTATATTGCTGAAGACAAGAGCTATCTTAAGGGGGAAGAACTGGGGGAGAATCTAAGACCATATAAAAATGATAAAAATCACAGTTATGCTCTCACTGTGTGTCCAGTTAAGACTGTAAAATGTTGATTTTTTCCTCCTTGAAAGTGTCAACCTCTTAAACAGTGGTGGAAAAATACAGAGAAAACATCTACCCATACAGGATTAGATTCTGACAGGGCTCTACTAATGCAACTGCAGTGGCTTATCTTGCCCTTCGAAATGGAGGAGATCTCCATTGATTATGTTAATTGGTAATGAATATTCTGCAAGCAAATTATGGCATCCCCTTTGAACTGCCTCAGCTGCAGAGGGAAAACCCAAGCTATGCTCATGCACATCCTGAGCCCAGCTTTCAGCATCAAATGAAAACAAAATTCATCACAGCACACAGCTTAGTGCTTGTGTGCCTGGACACCATGGAACAGCAGGAGTTCCTAATTCTCCAGGCTTTGCTGATGGGTGATTGAGTCTGATTCAGTTCTCTAGATAAAACTTCCCAGGTCACACTCCCACACTGTTGTTGACCAAAGTGTATTACAGTTATAATAGCATGGATTTATACTTCATATATCTGGTGCCAGAGTTGTGTACAGATGAATCAAAAATCTTTGATATCTTTCTGAACTAAAGATTATTATTTTGGCAATTAATAAATGGTACCAAACATTAACAGCTTCAAAACATATGACATCATAATATTCCTTAACAATTTAGCTATCGTAAATAGCTTTAGTTAACCACTTGGTTTAGACTCAGTCGCTTACACTATGTTAAATAAACACTTAAGAGAAAGCAACTATTTTTTTTTCATTTGCATCAATACAGCCTCACTGAATTCACTGCAGTGCATCTAAAAATACAATCTGGGCAGTAATTTAGCAAATTTTCTTATGTAGTAGAGCTCTTAAACCTCAGTAAAATATTTTAATAATCAATTGCTATGTAATTAATATGCAATTGCCATTTTAGTAAATCTAAATTAAATTCCCATTTTAGACAACTCAAAGTGTGAATTAGCATTCTCTATTGATAAGTAGTATTATAATAGGCTTTCAATCTTGAGTTGAAAAAAAATCAATTGCACATTAAGTTTGATTCAGTATAAAATTCATCACACATTTCCAGTGCAGTATAAATTCCTTCTTGCATCTTCTCGTGGTGCATATGTCTGTTCTTGGCCAGAATATCTTTGTAAGGGGACAGATTGCATTTCCCCTTGGTAGCTTTCACAAGAAGGACTGCACTACTTCCTCTTTCCCTTCAAAATGCTGTAGAAAAGAGGAAGAAATAGAGTGGACAGATTCTTTTGGCTGAGTTCAAGCTTTGGGCAGATGTTCTAGAAGAACTCCACCACCTTGTCCCTCTGCTGTGCAGGGAGCAATGGAGAGCTGATGGGGAGTGGTGAAGGAAGAAAGAGGCAAAGATGTGAGGGAAAATCAAGTGTGTTTAGGCAGACAGAAAAGAAAGATCTGCAAAAGGCACAGCAAAAATTAAGTACAGGGGAGATGTCAGAGGATTTTTTAGAATAAAGAGCTAGGATAAATTTGCACAGAGGGAGAATTGAGATGGCTGTGTGCAGTGGGAAGGTAGAAACATCACGTGCTTTACCTCCCTGACAGAGCTCATTGTATGAGCTATAGTCATTGACCCCAAGGAGTGCATTGACCACTTGTTCTGCATCCTATCCACCCCCATGGATTTCAACCCAAGTCTGAGTCGTGTTAAGGAGTCACATATTTCAGCTGTAGCCAATACTTTCTGCTAAATCTGTCTGTCATAATGATGTCTCAGCAGGACTGGGCCTCATTCTTCTGTCACAGATAGGAGCAAATCCAATCGAAGCAAATTGGAGCCAATTGGTGTTTCTGTTATGCAGTGGCAGGAGAATTGAACTCATTGTCACTAAAGATATATCAGTACTTCCTATTAATGTCAGTTTTCAGTTTTATAACATTTTGTTAAAAGTTCCCTCGGGCTGTATTTGCTATACAGATTTTCAGAGAAGGAAGATATATTTTATATTGAGAGTTCGTTTGGTTTATTCTTAGAGGATGCTTATGTTCAGAACTTACAGGGATATGAAATTCAACAAATGAAGACACTGCCTCCTTTATTGTAACTGGTCTACAAAGGGACAATTGACCCAAATTTTCATTGAATATTTGTATTAGGTTTTGAACCAATTTAACTAAAATTAATATTTCTTTGCTAAGCTCAATACTTGGCAGTATAGTCATGACTTAGATTTTATAATAGATGACTTTTTAAATATTATATGCTCTGTATTAATACCAAATGTCCATGTTTTGCTAGAAAAGGACTATATTTTGCCATTGGGCATGAACATGCAACTTTTGCTAATTTAAATAAAGGTTAAAAGGACAATTTCAAGTACTATAACAGATTTTCATTTGCCATTTTTTTGTTTCTTATTCTAAATGGGTCTTAAAATATCCTAGTTAGTTTAATATGTTAGAAGATATATTATTTTGTGACAATTCTACTTTGGTTTTTGTTTTTGTATCTATTTTCATTGCTGTCATTATTGCTATCTCTTGCACTGTTTATTTATGCTGTCATTTTCCTTCAGGCTAGTTGTGGTGTAATTGTTCTGCCTTAAGCATCATTTTTCCCCGTGGCATGAGGATGAACATAGTGAACAGTGCAAACTACAGATTGTTGTTGCTGACATTCTGTTTAGCAACAACAGAAATAAGCCTGTGGCCCCTCTCATGGTGAGCTTTTCCACGTGTTTTTCTCCTCTTAGGCTTGCTGATGTAAATCAAGAGTAATACTACTTATTCCAGTGAAATGTGATGTTTCTCAGTGAAGGGACGTTTGAGGGACGTTTGTGCCATAATCACTAGTCATGCAGAAATAATAATTATTGGAAGTGCTTCTCTTTCCCCGTGATTTTGTCACAGTTTGAGTGTGTTTGGTGTGACACAGAATTCTGCTGTTCCCATTAAAGGAGGAACCCCAGCCAAGAGTGTAGAACACAGGGAAACAAAACACTTATCTTTGCAACTCCTCTTGTCTGCCTTTAAAGACTGAGTCCATAAGTCATAATATCGTTGTTAATAAAAAGGGGTGGAATTTGGGTTTTGTTGGTTTGTTTGGGTTTTTTTAGATTAGCCTTTTACTGAAAGATTGCCCAATGCTTACACTTTTACTATCATACACCTTCACACCAGATACTTTCACTGGAGGTACTTTTGCAGGACATGCATATTTATTCATATATTTATCTCTTGTACATCAATTTATTAGTCTTGTTTTAATCATCTGGCCATGCTGTGGGCAAGTCAGCACACACCAGTCTTTTTTCAGTTCTACAGAGAATTAGATTCTCTATTCCTATCCCTAGCATGTCTCAGTTTTTCCCAAATATTAGGTTAATAAGACATCATGTGCTTTCTATTTAACTTGTGGGATGTCTTTCTTTGCTAATTTTTTGTGAATAACTGTGATTCTCTAGCTTTCTTCCAGTGCTTCCTTTGTTAGCATCTGATTCACAATATAGAAGATGTTAGTTTTGACCAGGCACAGAGACAAGACATGCATTTTAATATATTTAGTTGAATAAGCAGAATCCTGAAAAATAGATTTTTTTTTTGGTGCAAACACTTGTCTTCATAAATTCAGAGTTTGCTTTCCATGAGAATTTGCAGATACATCTTTTAAATTCACAAACCTTGATTCTCCTAGACTTGTTTGTTGAAATATTTGGAAGGTGATAAACAGAAAGAAGTTTTAACACGCTAATTAAAAGATAGACATTAAAGATATACAATCACTTTGCAGAGACATTTCTTCATTATTTGCTTAGTTATAATTTGAACTCTTTGCCAGCAAGATGAGAGCCAGACCCCTAACTCATTTTAAATAAATTACTGAACAAATGATAATGACTTTTGGTCATTATCAGCATGGGCTTAAATTCATGCTGGTTTTCATCAGATGAAAGACTGTGTCACACTAGGATTCCCTTGAGCCATCCAGTCCCTTAGCTATCAGCAGCACTTTAATTTTCTCTTAGAGACAGTATTATATGAGCACTCAGCCTGGTTCTCTCAGAAAATGTGTAATTTTTCATACTTTCAAACACAGATGTTCCACCAAGTTTCATCCAGAGAGGCTAAATCTACATTTTAAAGCAAGGACACCCTAGATGTTACTTTTGAAATAACATACAACATGGTACAAAGAAATAAATGAATATAATTGTATAACAGAAGTCATAAACCAGGCCCAGGAGACAAGAATAACAAAATAAAAGGGAAAAAAATTCACCTTTAATTACAATGGTGAAGCCTCTGAGCCTGTGAAAACATTCATATGTAGAATTCTGATGTATACAGAATTCTTAAAGGAGAATTTGCTAAACATCTCTCTTGAATATAATCTTGCAGGTGAGAAAAATTTTGTGGGTTTTTTCATTCTCGCAAATTATATAATATCATTCTAAGAAAACACTTTCTGGCATTGTACATATTTTATCTGTGGAAATCACAACCAGGCCTTTAAAGAAAATTATTTTGCATGAAATACTTTAGTTTAAAGCTCAATCTTAAATCTCAGTGTTCATCTTATTTTTTTCTTTTCACTATCAGAACCTAATATTTTTCCCTTTTTTCTTGATTTATCTCATTATTATTATCATGACACCAAAATCCTTCAGAATTTGTGATCCTAGTCTCCAGGACATCAAAAAAAAAATTGAAAATTTCCTGAAGATTTGTGAACAGTTTTTTGTTTTTTTTCACGTGGAGTCTGGCAGAGAAATACCAAGCTGCTTGTATGAGAGTTGCCAACAGAGCCAAGGCAGGGACACATTCCCAGGGCCCATTTTCCATTGCCCTGCAACCTGTGGGGGCCAACAGCAGCTGCAGCAGCCACAGACTGAGTAGCAGGTATGCTATATTTTTTATATTTTTTATATTTTTTTCCTGAAAAAACAGAGAAATTAAGTGAAATCACAGGGACACACCTGGACTAAGAATATTTGGGACTCCTACTGCAGGCTCACAGGAGATAATGAACGTGCCTACCTGCTCAAGGCGTTGTGCTCAAACATCACACTGTTCACTGATTGATGTAGACAGGGACTTAATGGGGAAGTTGGGCTCTTTGGGTTTGCGTTTAGTCTCCTCACTATTCTACATAATGTCACTGTTAAACTTGTCACAATTCTTTGTAGATACATTTGAAATGTTGCCAGCATTTACAAAGAGATTAATCTCTCCTTCCTCTCTGCATGAGTTTTCTTGAGAAAAACAGTTAACATATTTGCTCTTCTTTCAAGCAGATTTTATCTTGCCCTATATAGAAATATCATGAGACATCAACAAAGGATATCTTTATGCTATATAACAAACACATATCAGTTTAATATTGTGCTTGTGAACATCTGACACTTTAGAAGTAGCAGAACTGTGATTCAGGTTCTCAAAAGAAAATGATACAAGGTAGCAGGCCCTAATATATTCTTCTGTGAAGAAATACCTGCAGGCAAGGATAATACACACATTCTCACGTAAGTCCTGACATCTTTCTCAGTGAGTTTGGTTTGCATGCTCTCCTTAGAAGCTGGAGAGTGCAGAGAAAGCTAAAGTTTGATGCAACCCAGAAAATCCAGTGGGCTTCTTGCTGCAACCTTTGATTTCTCCTACACATCTTCGTGGCACTCTGGATGTCACCTTGCTCAGAAACAGCGAGCGTTCCTCTGGCCATGCTGGCTGCCAGAACACCCCCAGGTGTCCAATCCAAACCAGAGACTGGCCTGCAGACACCATTTTACAGCACACACACAATGTTTAAAGCCTTATCAGGCCTGCTCTGACTATTTCTCTTTAACTACAGCATATGTAGAAAGTGCCTGATAGGGTATGTGGGAAGCAGCTGATGCCAAAAAATACTGTGTTTTAAAGCTAGAATCACAAGTTCCTGAACTACTTTGGTCCTGCAACACCCCTGTGGTACTTTCTGAGGGTTTTTGGGGAGTACAATGGGATGGAAGAACCTCAAAATGGAGAAAAATCTAGAGGTTAGAATTACTTAAGATGGCTGTTCATCATGCCAGATTACCATATGAAAAATGTGTCTGGTTACTCTTTTCTTGCTTTGTACATAACTTTGGTTTTTGTACTGAACTTGAATGGAGTGTGTCATTATGGAGAAAACCATGTCTTAAAGCTCTTGAACAATGAGGATGATGATGGAATGTCAAGCTTTCTTTTCTTTACAGCAATAATTATTACTAGTGACTTTTCAGAATTCTTTTATAATACTTGGGCTGTGGGTGAGGTAATAACCAGGGGAAAAAACTATCAGCACATTCAGTCAGACAAAGTACAATAATTTTTCTCACTGGACTTAAACTGGGAAATAAAAGAGATCAAACATCTCTGGTAAGATTTTTTTACTCCACCAAAGTCACTGCTGTAACTTCTTTTGCTTCATCAAGGGAGTATCACACATCTACCATATTTGTCTATTTACCTGCGAAGTCAATCAGACAGAAAGGGTAGGCTGCTAATAAAAAAAATTATGGTTTTTAAACCTACTTAAGGACATGGAAATTAAAAATATGTTATAGATTATTCTCACTTTGCAGAAACACTATAATTTTCAATTTTAACTTCAGACTTTTCAGTTGCTTTTTTCAAAAATGTGGAAAAAAAAGGGTTTGTAATGACTTTAGTGTTTCATTGTTTAAACTACTGAGTTATGTGAGAATGCATGTTGGATAGAGTAAGAGAGATTATGTTTTCTTTAGTATCTATTTGTTTTATCATTACTATTCTTTCCTTGTCTGGAAGTGCAGAAAATTATAGGATTTTTTTGGTTTTTAGGTAAACGCCATTATTTAAATGCATAAATTTGCTTAAGCCCCAATGGGTTACTCTGACTTGTAAGGCTATTACTTTTCCAGTTGCAAGCAATAATGATACTGCAAAGATATTCCAGTGGAGAAAATATTTAAATAAACTCTCTTCATCCAAAAATGAGATGCAGCATATTTACATTTTTATTTGATGAAGCCTGTTCCTGCTATCTTTGTTCTTAATTTGGTCTCAAAAGAATTAGTAGTAAGAGGAAAAATAGTCTGTAAATATGTATGAAATCAAATTTAGAGGGTAGGCTAAAAGGTATTGACTGCCAGCAGCGCTGAACAGCAGGAGGCAAAATTTCCTCCATAGTTTTCTTCTTGGCTGGAAACACACTGCCTTCCATCTAGATTATTTAATCCTCAAAATGCACATCAAAGCTTCTCATCGGGTGGTGTATGTCTTTACAGGCAGTTGAATGTCAAAGATCTAGCTTAAAGATTTTTGAAAAATGTAAAACATAATAGATCCCAGATAATAACACAGCAGTGAAGCTCCTCTACTATTCCTTCCAGCAAAGGACTGATATTGAAGGTTGTAGCTAATCCTTGTGGCAAAAGAGCAAATTTCCTACGTGACAATTTGTGACATCCCTCCAACAGATAGAAATAAAATGATCGAGTCATGTTACTGGACTAATATTAGCTTGTTAACAATTCCCTTCTCTCTTTACACTTGTGGCTTGCCAGAACAATAAGATATGAGTTATCTCAGTCCTCCAGCCCAATTAGACAGTGGAAAAATGAATGCAAAATATGTATGAAACATTTTCCGCTTGTATATTCCTAACAGGATGCAGGCTTCAACACTGTCCCTCTAAATTAATTCAGTCTCTGGCAAGAGCTTATTCCTTGAAAGGATTGCATCAATTCTCATGAATGATTATCCCCTTCTCAGGGAGTATCTTAAAAACCTTTTTAACAATTTTGGTTTGTATTTCTGAGCTTGAATTTTGCTCTGACATGAGTACATAGAATAGCCAGGCATTTGTAAGGAGCCCCACAAGGAGACTACAGGAATGTGGTAGCTGAAGAGTGTTTTGCATTTTGGTGATATCCCTACTACAGGAGCTTACCTCATAACAGCTGCCAAAATCAAAGTGAAAGGTATAAAAAAGAAGTGAGAAATAATAAAAAAGCCTCTTCATTCTGCAATGAAGATTCCTGTTCTTCCCTTCCTTAATATTTGTTTAAATACCAGTGATACAATATTTCCTATAGATGGCTCAGCTGTGACACAGAAATAAGGCTGATTATCTAGGGGTTTCATTTTGTGTCTGTTAAGACAGAATTATTTTTTTAAATTCTGGTTAGTCTTGTTCCCATCTCTATCCATGACCTTCCTTTCTATTTTTTGAGCTATCTTCTCCTTGTAGTAGCGTTTCCTTTCAAGCAGTCTTATCTCCGGTGGTGTCAGTGCTCTCTCTGTTTCTGCTCCCTGTGGATGACTGAAGTGGCAGGGCTGCAGAGGCAGCCTGGCCCTGCTGGGGCTCAGTGCTGCAGGCAGTCTTGGGAATCTGGAACCAACAGGTAAAATACTGTCAAGGTGTGCCTTTGTTTCTGCCTTTTCTTCTCACTTGGTAGGCAAATGAATCAGCATTTGCTCTGCTTTCAGAGCACAGGGCAGTCAAACAGCATCCTCAATACACAACCTTTGACTCAAGTGTGAGAGATGCTCATTAAAGTCAAAGAATGATTCACTACAATACATGGCCTTTCACTTCTAGCTGAAAACTGATCTTATGAGATGCAAAGCCACAAGTTCTCTTTACCTGACTGACTGATTTAGAGTCCTATTTTGTCTTAAGAGGTGCCTAGTGCTACTTGGGCTGAGACTGTAATAGGGCATTACTTTAATATTCAGAATTATACAAATTCAACAGCAGTGCCCAATGAACTCATCAGTCATCAAATAGTGATCCATCTTTAAAGTAATCCTGTGCTAATTATTTACAGTTAAAAGAAGCTAGAGGATTGAATAAATGCATCATGCTAGGCACTGCAACTAATGTACTGCATCCAAGCAATGAGAAATGTGTCTTTATCACCTTTAAGCATGAATTTAACTTTTTTTTTTTAAGTTTCCATTTAAATATTTCAAATGATTTTTAAAGTATTTTTAGTGGTTTTGACATATTTTTATTATTAATATTTATTGCTCATTTGATTCTAGTATAACTGACTGTAGAAGTAATGCTTCTTATATTCATAACCTGCTTCTTTAGATGTGATTGCTTAGTCATAAAAGTGATTTGTTTAGAAAAGCCCTTTTTTTATCCTGTTCACTAAGTTCTGTCACTAAATGCAGAATAAATATAGAGCTTGTAGAAGTTTATAGAGGACTTTTTCTTGTAAAAAAATAATTACAAAATTAAAGCCTTATAACAAAAAAGTAAGGAGATTTTCCACTAAATGATAAATTGATGTTGATTTTGGTGGGAAAATACAATCCCTGATTGTTTCTTGTGGCATCCTCTGTGAGCAGATTTTATAACAATTCTGTATATTCTGAAGACAGAAACTTGATGTCAGGGCCTTGTCCCCTCTGATCAGCAAAGTGGTTTGTCTGGAGAGCTTTCATCTATAGAAGCATCAGTAACTCATCAGAATATTTGTAGGGTTTTTCTGAAAAAGAAGCAACTGTCTGTCAAGAAAAATCTGGAGTTTTCCTTAACTTCCCCTAGGAACATGTAACCCAGTTCCCCAAGGCCAATTCCCAAAACCTTCTGCGCAAAACAAATGCACTGTTCCTCTAGACTCTGGCTATTTGCAGCACAGAGCAGCAGGACATTGCCTGGTTCTTCCCATGTGTGAAGCCATATGAGTGACATCCATTAATGAAGCACATACTGAGTCTCACTGAGGGTAGCAAAAAGAAATTTCTGAAGTGGAAGTTCCCAAATGGTGTTCTAGATTTGAAACCTCACTTCTTGATTCATTAAATGTCAATAGGTTGTTAACCCACACAGAGAGGTGAAGAATAGCACTTAGATACCAGGTAGATCATAACTGTGCATATAAACAAACAATCCAGTTGCTTAAGGGTTATAGAAATTTAAATGCAAATAGCAGTTGGTAATAATACCCTAGAGACTAACATGTAGTCAATTTCTGGAGGATGCAGCACTGTAAACTTAGTTTTTGCTGCTGGTTTCCTTAGAAACTGGAACAAAATGTTGTTCAGGACACAAAATAATATCCTGTTTCAGTGACTGAGGATCTTAAACTAAAAAGTAATTGATTTTGCTCGAAACACTGGATTGTCATGTGCTCTTCTAGGAAATATTATGGCACAACATGTCTATATGTTGAAATGGTTTCAAATCTTCTACTTTAGTTCTAGTGATCTCACTGTGTAAATACTGAAAGTATTGAAAAATTAGTTTTTAAATCATTCAAGGGGTTAGTTCCCTCACTGCATTGTGAGACTTAAATACTTTACCTAATCACTCCCCAAGCATTACCACTATTCTACTTCACATCAAGAAATAAATCTTCATGGGTACCTTGGTCATGAAATGCTGCATTTAATATGCTTAGCAAGTAAATGTGTATAAAGAATATCACAAATTAACAAATAAACCTTTTTGGAATATGAGCTAAAGACAGATTAAGAACTACAGAAAACTGCAAATAGTTATGCTTACAGGAAGACTAAACTTATGTCAAGCTTTTGTTCATGAAGTTGCAGTGTACCTGAATGAAGCATTTCTTAAGACTGTTTCAAATGGACTTTGTTGCTTTCATTTATGCATGTATTTGACAAGATAAGTGTATATATAAGAATGCTTAGAACATGTCCAAATTTGAGTGCACAAATCAAATGGGTATTTGTTTGTATTTACAGAGTCTAAATGTGAAGATTTGTAATAGGGTAATGTAAGGATTTCATTTGATACTTTAGAAACAGAGTTCTCTTGTGGCTGAACAATATAGAAAGAGAAAAAAAAGTTAAAGTGAAAAAAGTAATAACTTCACGTGAATGTCAGTTTTTGTATCTCACTCTTTATTTTCCAATTTTTTTTTAGGAAAAGACTAGTATTTTCAGTTGAGAGGCTCTAGATTTTGATTTCTAAGTGAAAACAGATATTTAACGGTGTAAATTTTTTACTTTCTGAAAATTCAGTCCATGGTAGCCTAGACTGAGCACCCAGAAAATAAGTGGAGGGCTTCAGGAAATATTGTTCTGGTTTATAAATTTTTTTATGGAATAACAGTTGCTCTTTCTCCCAGCACAATTTTTAAAATATGTTTTATTAATATTCTATACATTCATCCTATGATTTTACAAATCCTATCAGAGGTATTGCCAATGAGCATACACTGCTTCCTTGTCAAATTTCTAAGAAGTTATTTGTTCAAAGAGTGTTTTTGGTTTTTTACATTCACAAAATAAGTGATACATTTTTGTTTTGTCTATTTCCTGTAAAAAGAATACAAGACAATTATTGTTGGCAAAATGAAATTGCATGCTTCATATAAACCTTTTTATCACTGTGGTTTTGTGGAAATCATTATTTCATGGGTGTTAAACACAGATGAAAGATTATTCACAATTACTTCTACAAAAAAAGGATTTTATAAAAGGCACTTCCTCAAATTTTCTTTTAATATATTACAATTTACCGTTTGTTTACGTGGATACTTTTTCATGTCATCTTAGGATGTGTATCTTTCCCTTCTCTCCCTCCATGCATGCAACTTTTATCCAAAAAATACTCCTTTTTTAATTCCAAGTGCTCTCTACACCCAGAATTTCATTGTCTAGCAGTTTTCTTACAAGGACATTGTAAAAGAATCAATAAGCTGCAAATATACTATTATACATTCAGATGCTGTTCAGGTATTAATGTTATGGCAAAGAAAAGTTGGAGCATTCATGAATTTAAATATTTTTCATATAAACTATGTAAATATAATGATTAACAATCAGCTACATTCACTATTCAAGACATGCAATGTAGCATTTTCCTAATTACACTTACCAGTGTGGGAGGATATGACTGCAGAGAAAGATTAAACTATTTGTATTTATTCAGTGTTGCTTTATAGCATTAACCAGGAAACTCACTTTTGCAGCACTGAATGCACGAATCCAGGATAACCTGAAGAATTTGATTAGGGTGGTAGCAGCCTGTGCCAAGCCAGGGATGGCAAGCTCAGCTCATTCTGAATCAGCAGTCATTTTAGCTGCCTCTCTCATCTGTTATTTCACTGCTGATAGTGTGATTTAAAACACAGACAAAATTACTGCTTAATATTATGGCTTTATCTAAAGCTCTTTGAGTAAACCAACCAAACAAACAAACAAACAGAAAAACCCCACCTGGTAGGCAGGTTTCTGTATTCAGCTGTTCATGTTTTATTAAAATAAACATGTAGTTTGCAAGCAGTGAAAGTAATGAAACCTGGTGTGCTGTAGCTCTGTGTCTAGTGATGGGATTCCGTGAAGACTTGCAGGGCACTGCTCAAACTGAAGATTTCCCTGAAATTAGGGCATGTGTAATGTCCCTTCTGTCCCAATAATCTCTGGTGCCTATTGAAAGATGAGATCATATTTCAGTCTTTCCCAGAGCAGATGTCCTAATTGTTTGGGTTTTTTTTACAATTTCTTTTAAGATCAACCTATTCATACAATATTTAAAGAACCCTAGTATCTGTATAGCTACATCAGATATGCATCAGATAGGTGAAAATAGGAAAAAAACCTGAAATCTTACTGAGGACAGGAAAAACATGCAAACAGAGGAGCACTCCTTTACTCTGCCTGTGCATTCTGGTCCATACCAAAAGCAGAATTGACAGCAGGGATGGCTTCTTGGTCTGAGTTCCTCAGGAGAGGAAGCACAGGGACCTGTGGGATGAGGTCCTGAGGAGAGCCACAAAGAGGATTAAGGAGATGCAGCACCTCCCCTATGAGGCTGAGAGATGGGGTTATTCAGCCTGGAGAAGGGAAGGCTGCAGGGAGACCTTACTGTGGCCTTTCAGTACTTGAAGGGGGGCTGTGAGAAAGATGGGAGGGCCTGTTGTGATAGGACATGGGTAATGGGTCAAACTAAAAGAGTGTCAATTTAGATTATATGTAAGGATGAAGTTTTTTATGATGAGAGTGGTAAAATATTGGAATTGGTTGCCAAGAGAGGCAGCAGATATGACATGTCTAGAAACATTCACAGGTTGAATGGGGCTCTGGGGGCAACTAATTTCCTTGAAGATATCCCTGCCTAGGGCAGGGGTTGGACTGCATGACTGCAAGGAGTATCCCTTCCAACCCAAACCAGGCTATAGACCTAAGTCTGTTACACTCTAATGGCCATTTGTGGGGCCCCTTCCCAGCAATGCCAGAGTTGGAATTGTCCCTCTGACTTTATTTTAGCAGCCACCAAGCTACAAGAGTTCAGTGGAAAATTTATGATGTCTAATGGAGCTGTAATTGCTGCCAGCTCATTCTGAGGGTTTCTTCACCTTGTCATCCCTGTCCTTCTGTACTCTGATGTCAAAGTATCGGTCTGGGCCTGTTTGTCTCCCATGCTGTTCACAGTAAAGCTTTGAGAAATCTACTACTTATGATTCATTATTGTCTTGAGAAATTTACTGAAACAATTTTATTAGTTTCTGTAACAGACTTAGATGTTTCAGTTTTTCAGAAAACAGATGCTGGAATTTCGGTGTAATTGAGTAATGGCTTACTTCATAGGGAAAATGATGTGTGGTTTATGCTTATGGTGTAAAAAAGGGCAGCAGATACCGCAGTATATTACTTTATTAATTTGTAGTATATTTGCACAAATTAGCAAGGATGTTTTGGTTCAAATACCCTGATGAATTGTTGTGTAGTCAGACTGTGCTAAAATAATTCCAAAATTACCGTTTGACGATGTTGACACTTGGGTGATGCTGTGATGTTTACATCACAGCAAACATGCCTTTAATCAAGTGAGTGCAGTGCTTTGAGAATATTACACTGAGCAGGTGATTTTAGAGGCTAAAGAGTGAGAGCTGGGAGTGATCCCCAAAACTGGCCATTTTTTGTTTGCTGACCACACTGAAGTTGTAAGTGTGAGGAGATTGTTCTAGTAGGACTTAGCAAAAATGCCTGTTTGACTTAATGGTGAAGACTAACAAATATTTTTCTAGCTGTTTATTCTATTTTCTGATATTTACTATTTATAGAAACATATTTTATGTAAAAGCTGAAAACAACTGGTAGATATGTTTCTAGAAGGGCAATTAATAACAGTGTTTTAGTACCTGGGCTTTACTCTCAAGCATAGATTCAAATGGAAGATAAATGTGTTGGAAAGAGAAGATGGGGGAAAATTGTGTTAACTATTTTTACCCATCTATCTGCTGAATTTCCACTTTTGCTGTTTAAGATGAAGTAGCTGGTTGGTTCCTTCTTTTTTAAATTTTTAGAGCTTTTAGAATTCTGCTAAAAAAGCTGCCAATGCCACATTCTGCTTTATTTGTTTGGAGTTTAAAAACCCTCAGTGTTTTTAGCACCACAAATTCAACAAATGGATTCTTAGAAATGTTAGTGCAAAAATAAAGAAAGCAAAACAGAGCCAGAGAAAGAATGCTACTTGGAAATTTTATTAAAAAATATAGGAAGATTATCAAAGTGTTTAAGAGTCTACAAAAATAAAGAAGGCAAAGTAATATGTTTGCATAGTTTGGCATATTGCTCTCTAGAAAAAGGACGGAATTTGCAATCATTGCATTCTCTCCTGCAAATTTGAACATTACTGTCCCCTTGTGATTTACAGTCTTATTCTTTTCCCTTGCATTTAGACAGTAAGTTATTTGAACTGTGGACTTTCTAAACTTTAAATATCAGAGTCCTTTTTAAAACCTTTATATGGTAAGATTTTAAGGCAATTCCTTAATGCTGAATAGAAGTGGTTTTTGTCTGATCCTTCCTGGTGTCTCACTCTCTAGATGAGGCCCCATCAGAGGGTCTCAACACCTGACAAAAATGATTCTGTATCACAAACCAGTCTTGCTTTGAGAAATATGAATCCCAGATTTCCTGCCAAGTCAGAGCATTGCATTAAGAGTTCCACTGAGCTGTAGATGAACAGTGCTAAGAGATCTGCATGGGTACTAAGTGTGTGACTGAGGCTGCAAAAAAGCATCTGCTTTCTTTGCTGTGTCCTGGAAAGATAAACACCTTCAATGGTACCTGTGACCTACTCCATCTCACATGCCCCATCTCCTGATGTAGTGATGGCATGTTGATTTCCTTTTTGGACTCAGAGTTGTGCAGCTCTTCTCAACTCTGCTTTTCACAGTCATTCATGATATACTTTGCAGGACCTTTGTCTACCAGGCCTGTGCTGTCATGTGCCCCTACCTCAGCTGAAGTTTCCTGCTCAGTTTGCTGATCAGTTGGTTCATGCATTTGTCGCTGCAGATCTTAATCCTCCCCAATCTTTCAGAGTCACTTCCCCCTGTAACTCTGATTGTCTGACCATGAAAATACACCCATCTGACCCTGAAAGTCTTCCTTAGCCTTCTGAGAGACACCTACTTCAAAAAACTGTTCTTCCCAGATCCACTGTGTTTTCTTTCTTTCAGTTCTTGCTAGTAGTGCTGCGTCGTCTCCCCTTCATCTTTTTTTTGCAATATCTGCTGATCCCATTTCCTGGAAAAAGTATCCATCATTTTCATTTGACAAATGCTTCCTCTTTTTTTAAAAAATACAGTAATTTTTACCCATTTTCCAATCAGATAAATTGTCTGTACCAATAACAGACAGCAAGCTTCACATCCCCTTCTCCTTGTTCAAGACCCCTGTTGGAGCAAATCATTCTGCAGCAAATTAAATTATCCTCCACAGTCTGTTTAGACAGAGTTAATGTGCATCACTTGAGTTTTCTCAGACAGCAGGGGGTTCTCAGGCCACAAAGTAAAATCCTCCGTTGAGTCTGTAATAAATCAAGTTAATTTAACACCTCAGACCTACAAAACTCGAATTTCCTGCTCCACTTCTAGGAGGAAAGCTCACATGAGAGCAGGTTAAGTAGCCTCCTCCTTGCAAGAAAAGCACCACAAAAATCCAAAAGAGCTGAGGCTGTTCAACAGAGGAACAGCCAAGTTCCCTATCTCAACCCTGCTACATGGCTTACCTTAAATAGAGAATAGTATTTGTTATACTTAACCTGCAGGCTTTGTATGATTTGATAATTTTGGACATCATAGCTTTTTCAAAAAAATTTCCAGAATATGAAGTAGTTTTGAAAATGAGATTTTTGTTTACTCATTTTTAATGATGAGGAAGGGGAAAGCACTTCATTTTTATGGTTGCTGTGGCTGTGTATGTGTAGTTGTTTTTAATGCAGCTGATTCACTTGGGTGTGGCACTGTGGCATTCAATATTAAATTCCTTTGGAAGTTCTAGTATTTTCAGACATGTACAACAATTTTTATTTAGAATTCATGCCAAAAAGGAAGATAATTTTCATTGTTCCTTTTAATTCTGGGCAGCTTAAATTTACATGGGAACCTTCTGAGCAGGCTGATATAAAAGGGTGAAGTCTCTATGAGATGAACAAGAACTTACATGAATAACTCCCTATCATTAATAATAGGAGTTGTGTTCTTTTTCCGTACGTAGTCTGTTGAAAATTGTATCCCTAAAGAAGTTGACAACAAATATGCTTTCCCTGTTTAAGTTGCAAAGCACAGTAACATCAAGGTCACTTGCTCCATTTGACGGAAGAAAAAAAGCAGTGTATAAAATATGGATAGAATGTCAATCAAACCCGGGTTTGTAGTATACACTATGGTAATGTGAGTCATATTGCTTTTTTATTTTTAAACACAACTAGATATGGTAGTTTGGCAGCAGTGTTTTCACAAAGACAGCGCCTTCAAACTCTTTCATAGCAAGACTGGAAATCCTGCCAGGTAAAAAAAAAAATGTTATTGAAAACCTTTCTTCCCTTATAGGCCCATTTTGACAGGAAATCTTTGAGAGACAGCAGCAATGAAGTGCCCAGAGATTTCATCTGTCTTCTTTTGCTTCAGGAAATGCTGAGCACAGGCTCCCCTATTAGGCAAAATACACGAAATACCAAATCCCCTTAACAATAATCTTCAGACTACTCTTAGGTTGACAGCTTTCTGTGTCCTAGTCTGTCAAACAGGGCTGGTTACTGAGACTCTTATTACTGGGACCAATGTGAAAGTTTTTGACATTACTTTGAGGGGAAAAAACATATTGTCACTGCTTTCAAGTTATCTCATCCAATCAGTTTTGTGGGGACTTAATCAGAATAAAATATATCTTACTGGAAATATATCACTTCACAGTGATTTTTCTTCTGCTCCACAGTGGTGACATAAAGATCCAGTTTGAAAGCATTGTCTTTCATTCTGTGTGATTCAGTAAAATTCGGAAAATTTTAGCTGCTGTATTATAATTTCCAATAATATTTTTTGTTTGTTTTTGACAGATGCCAAATTTAAAATTTAAATAATATTTCAAGAATGAAAATGACAGCTTGCAGTAATTCTGCAGGTGTCCAAGCAGATGTACTTCCAAATATAATTAGATGAAATATGTACAGATTGCAGGAAATATGAAAAAATTGACATCAAATTTTCATGAGTAAACTGTGTATGTTTGGGCATTTTAGCTAGTTTAAAACTATTAGTTATTAAAAAACATTCATACACTTTTAGAACAAAGAATGCACATGAAATTTAAAAGAGTTCAAGACAAAATCCCAAGCTTGTATTTGAACAAAGAGTAAGGAAGAAAAAAGAAGCTGAAGTGTCTGACACCAGTAAAGTCTTAAGGAGCTTCCTTGAGAAATTTTGTCAACCAGGCAAGTAATAGAGAGGGGTATAGAAGAAACATTCCAAAACATGGAATCTGCCCTCAAACTATTATTGAACAAAGTGATTTTGCTAGTTTATTAATAACTTATACTAGAGGCAGAGAAAAGAGAAAGGGAAATTGAATATGTGTATTTATTTCCAATAACGTATATGAATTTCACTGAGTGCAGAGGTGAATATAAGAATGAAAGCTGATTTCTGAAGTTTTTCTTGCTTGAATGTGTGTCTTTGTTCCCTACTAGCAAAATACTTTCCTGGAGTGGGTGTAGATATTAAAAATTCTTTCCTTCTTTTATCATCTAATGCTTCACTTCAGAACCATTACAACAAAAGCTGGATACCACAGATACTGGAAAACTGGCAAGTGACTTAGTAAAGATTCAAAACAAGCATGCCGAAAATAGTACAAAATAAGACATGTATCTCTCTAAATCTCTAAATTTTCTTTTGTTTTCTCAGTGGTTGAATGGTTGTTGAATCAAATAAACAAGTAGTCTTAAATATGAGAATAGGAAATGAGGATTCTCATTCATCCCTTGAATATAACCATGTGTCTTAACCTGTTTGAATTTAAAATCTTCCTCTCTCTATTCATTATCTACAACCCAAATAATCTCAGTTTCTTCTCCCAGTGCAGTGATGTAGCTTTATCAGAAGATGTTTCAGACCCTTTGTCATATAGCAGCCTATGGCATATTGTATGTCACTTGAGAAATAGAAGGTGTGATCCTCAATATGCTAAAGCAGAAGAGAGAATTGAACCTGGATTTCCAATTTATTGAGAAAGAACTTTAATCACCAAGGTATCATACAAAGTAGTAGGCAGACTTGCTTCCTTCAGTATTTATCTCAAAAGAAAGTTGTGTTCATGCCACTTCTCATAAAGAGAACATAAAGAATTTTAAAACCTTAGCAAAGAACACTGGGTTATGTAAAAAACCCAGTCCACACCCTGTATTCCTCTCCCTCTGCAATGCCATCAGCTGTTTAAAAGCAAAAGTGATCTGAAGAGCCTGCTGAATTTGAAGTGAACAAAGACAAGCCTCATCAGTAAGGTATAGGGCATGAGATGTGTTCTTCAGCTTTTCCCCTTGGGCCTGATTTCCACTCAGCTGAAGGAAATGAGCAGTTTGTCATTGTCCCTAGAGCACACACGTGGCACAGTGACAGGCTGGGAGGAGGAAAGATGTGGTGATTGCAGCCTTGCTGCCCATTCCAGCCAGAGAAGGAAGGGAGAGCACTGTTTTCTCTCCTTTATCTTTCTTTTCCTTCCTTACTTAGATCACTGGTAGTAAAGATTTGTTGGCCATTTTGGCTGTCCTCCAGCCTATTTCCTACAGCAGTTCCCTGGGAGGTTTTTTTCAAGTTTCTGTTATCTTAAGCTATGGGACAGTTGACATACTGTTCTGGCAAGGGATTCCTCAGGTTAATCAGCACCAGCTTCAGCACTGTGTTTGGGCATTAAGTTACGGAGAGGGTTTTTTTTTTTTTTAATTTTACTTAAATTTAAGTATCAAATCCAGGAACAATTTATCTGCCTAATTTATCTAAACTAATGTTATCTTCATTACTGGTTAATCTTTCAGGGATCTTTTTATAAGTTCTTTCACAAATGCACCTCTGATTTCTTGAACTTCAATCTGGTAACAGAATCATATGTAAAACTGTCACTAAGGCAGTATTTATATCCTTACTTCTTTCTACCTCTCAGTGGAACAAACTGCTATCCAGACTCTTCTGTGGAGGGAGCTTCCTGTTTCCTCATTGTTTAAATATACAAAGTAAAATGGTTTAAAAAACACTAAATGTAGAACTTCACATTGTCTTCCACCACATTATATTTGTTTGTGTAGGAGTCTTGGCTTGACTATTCTAGTTTTTGGTTTTTGCTACTTTTATCTTTTTCCATATACATCACAATTCCTTTTTCTCCAGTCTATTGGTTTTCAAGTAAACCCTTTAATGTGACATGTTTATATATGCTTCCATTGTATCTTCTATTTTATTTACACATTTTAGATCAAATGTTTTAATTAACTTAAAAATAATTATAATGTAGCTATATGAATGCAGACTGCACATTGCAAAAACAATACGTGTTCTTCCTCTTTCATGGAGTCCTGTGATGGAATGGATAATTTTTTAACACCGTAAAAAAAATATGGGAAAGATTTCAAACAGTGGAAAAGCTAAACAAAGATTTGGGGGCAGCTGGATGTGTGCCTCCTCCCTCTTCACTTCCTGGAGATATGTCTGTGATGCTTTTGAAGCTGTAAAGATGTGAAACAAATCTTATGGCAGATGCTATCATTCCAAGTTGAGCTGAGTCTTTTTCAGCCCACTAACTTAAATGGTTTTTGGATTAGGCCCTAAAGAAAAGGATGTCATCTCTGAGATGTGAAATGGTTTTTCAGAACATCCAAGGATAAGTATTGCAAACAGATTTGATTTCATACAGAATCTTTCTTTTCTCATTACAATGGATTTATCTAAACTGTCAGAAAATGTCAGATCTTCTATTTGTGCCCCATAGGATTCTTTATTTCAGCATCTTATTCCTTTTTCTACACTTTCTCCTTGCTGCAACACCTAGTGTTTTTGCTAAAATTTTAGATATTTTCACTAATATCTTTGACCTCTGCAAACACAGGCTGTCTTCTTGTTATTTTCAAATAATACACTACTTACAGAAAACTCTTTTCTGTGTTCTGAAATACACTTTCAAGTGCGTGTTAAAGGGACAGTTTCACTGTAATCCTCAACAATTCTAACTGATGAAATCTTGCATCAGTTTGACCAGGTGAACAAAGTTTACAGATGCCAGAGATTCCTTGCTCATGTTAAAAGGCATGAGGTGCCACAAGAGGCCTCTGAGCACTGGCGTTATTCATTCAGCGTCAGACTCCTCTGCAAACAATGGCAGGAACCTTTGTCACTGCTCCCTCTACACTAGTCAGATTTTTTTTCCCCTATCCTACACCTCTTTTGCCACAGTATACAGGGTGTCCTTGTTGCAGAAGCCTAAATAATAAAAGGTTTTCTGTTATCTGTACTAAAATACTGCTGATGGTGCAGCATCACCTGTGAAGTGGGTGAGCATGGCTTGAAAAAACAAAATACTTCAGTCAGTGTGTGCATATATCAGTGTTTTCTGTTCAGAAGCAGCTGACAGCAGGATAATCCAGGAGGATAATGCAGGTGCAAAAATAAGAGAAAGAATCAGTCCAGAGAGAATTTCTCTCTACTTCTCAATTTCATAAAAAACTTATTTAAGTTCTCTGGGGTCTTAAAGATGAAAATGTTGACTTGTTTGCTGGGGAGAGACGAGACTTTCCTGCTGCTGATTAAAAGTTAGAGCAAAAGAATATTAAAGGAAGGGATACATGCAGAATGAATCAATGAGATTTTCAGTTCTCTATTGATGGCTGGGAAAGAAGGAGAGAAACTACTACTGTGAAATAACAATGTTTTAATCCAAATAGTAACCTATCTTTTCCTTGAAATGACAAATTCTGCCTTGACATTGTGAAACTTTTTTCCACATTCACAGAAAAAAGAGTAACCATTTGCATAAAAATTCGCAGACTTCTTGATGTTCCTATTTCTGCAAGAATTTGGTGTTAAAAATAGTGCATAAGAAACAATAGAAATTCTATTTCCAGCCAGGTCCTCCTATCCTGATGCAATTTTTTAATTTAGCTTTTTTCACTTCTTCAGTTTAGCATAAGATCTGTTTAGCTACTACCAGGAGTTTTGCCACTGATTTCAGTGAGACATTTTTGTTTCTTATGTATTTATGGGTCTCTCTCCTCTGCCCAATTTCCCTCATTTGGAGTCAGGCCCACTGTGATCTAGAATCATTAAAACTTTTTTCCTTGTGATGCATTTTGTAGGTGGTTGGTTGTGTCTTGGTGTTAAAGCTGAGGATTTACTGACATTTGTAATTTGTAATTTCCATTACTGCTGTTCAGTGTTTAACCCACTTTCAGGAAACTGACTTGACCTGAAATGTTCAAAGCATCAGCTGCTTCTTAATTAAAATAGGCTTTCAAAGCCATCAGGGAACTTTAAGTATCAAGCAAAACTATTTTACTGTATTGATAAATTAATATTATTAGCTCAGCTTTCAACATTTGAAAGAAAGAATTACAAGTGTCTTATTCTTATTGGACATCATCCAGTCGGGATACCTTACCCAAAGAAAAGAAATATATTTATGCTAAATAAATGAACATTAATTAAATATTAATTTGGCATTTACCTAGGTCAGGGCACCAATGCATGCAGTATAGATAGGCTCTTTTCCCAGCCCTGTCTTTAGTAATATTCTCAAGTTTTTCTAACTGGTAATTTTATGCTTGATGACAGAAGAAAGCTGTAACCTGGAGAGAAGCAAGCTCTGATCCTGCATTTTGAGTAAAAGTTCTTAGAATGAGGTATTATCAACTAGGAACTTTCCCACAGTAACTTTTTATTCTCATTTTTCTACCAAATACTATATTTTTTTTCTGATGTACAATTGAAAAAATCTTTCTGATATCCTAAAAACATAGACACTATACAAAGATATAGGAGTATAAAAGTGGAGAACTGAGATAAACAGTGCAGTGTACATGGACTGTCTGAGGGAGCTCAAAGATTTCATGAAACCATCATGTTTGCTTGAACCTGCAATAGGCTTTGCTCACCCTTAATGCTTTTGAAACAGAGCAAACGCTGAAATGTGAAATATTTGTCAGTCAGCTACATAACAAAGCATGATAGTAGTTTTTATTTTGTCTCCTGTATTATTCATAATTCTTTACAAATTCCCTGAGAAGACAGCTGAATTAGCTTAAATATGAATGTTCCTGGCTTTTATCTTCTGGATGTACCTTGATGCTAATGCTGCCACTGCTTAGTGGCAAATTCTCTTCTTATGTTCTCTTGAAGGCAAGATTCCCTTTTAACAAGAGTGATCTCAGACCTCTTGTGAGGGACAGTGCATCTGGAATTGAAACTTAAAAACTCCATGTTGGGCAAGTGCAATAGAATATTTTCATTATGTGTCTAGAAAAAAAAAATAGAAAACATATCAAAATTTCCAGTCCCAATATCTTTATCCTGTACAGAAGTAATTTTTCTTTTCCTGGTAGAGAAGCCACTGCAATATTGCCATTTTAATTACGTTTACAATTCAAAAAAATAAAATAAAAGGACTGCAATCTGCCATTGAGATAGAGATTTGCCAGTATCATTAAAGAATGAAATAGAAGTCACCTTATAAATATTATGCAATGACAAAAATACATATAGAGAAGCGTGATCTTTTGAAAAATTAAAATTAAAGGTATAATCAGGATATAGACATAAAAAACTACTGACAATCAGAATTTTCACTTTTATGTAATTATATAGGTAGAGAAAGTATTAGAGTCATAACCAAAGCAGGTAATCCCCTGGAGAAGTGCAGGAAAAATCAGATCTTCGTTGCAAACTGTGGTGGGTTGATCATGACTGGCTGCCAGACACCCAGGCAGCCAGCCACCCTCACTTCCTCTCCTCATGGGGACAAAATAAGGTGGAAAAGCTCACGGGTCATGCTGGTGGGATCAAAGACAAAATCCTGCTCCACCACATGGCCCTCATGGGCTGCAGGGCAGTCCATGCATGAGTGCCTGGGGTTCCATCCCTGCCCATGCTCCCTGGGAGCTCGCAGGGCTCTGTCCCCTTTGTTCCCCACTCTCTGGGCAGTGTTTTGCCCTTTCTCAGGCGCATTTACCCAGAGGTGCTGCCTCAGCCCTGCCCTGTCTGGCTGCACTGTGGGATCGGCCTCCCCTCACTGCGCTCCCGAGCCAGGCCGTGCATGCCTGGGCACAGACACCTGATAACAAACCATCACAAAAAAAACCCGCTTCATGGAGAAAAATACTGCTACTCTCTTTATTTAAGTGAGTTAAATTCAAAAACACTCACACATCTCAGTTTTGCTTAAATTGGTTGTGTCATTGCCACTTCCAGCCTAAAGCTGCAGCTAAATGGAGAACTTGTTTCTGCTGGTGGCCACAACCACTGTGTTCTGAGGGTGCCAGCTGGCTTTTCCCTTGCTCCCAGGTGTTGCTGAGAGAGGATGCATTCCTTTGCTTGCTCTGCCTCTGGACTTGATTAATTTAAAGCTTGCAGAGCACAAAATTCCTGGAGGATTTGCTTTCTGTCTTCCTTCTCTCCTGTGTCTTGTACAGTCACTTCACCTGTGACATGCAGGGCTCCAGGACCCAGCTTTGGCCTAGATGGACAAGAACTTTTATTAGCAACAACTTACCTGGAAGTCCCTAATATTGAACTGTTTAGCTCATTGTGTAGCTGCAGTCCTGAATTCAAGCACTTCCTGCAAGTGTGGTGTGAAAGGGATTTTATTCTAGATCTCCCAGCAATGTTTTGAAGCATTATGTTTCAAAGTATAAAAAGAAGGACAGGATGGTTGTTTAGTTTCTTTTCTTTTGTTCCTTTTCCCCCTTCCCTCCTCCCTGTTTGTGAGAGGAAACTTGCTGCAGCCTAAATGCCACTCACATATTGCTGTAAAAGGTGAGTTGTCATTACTTGATGATCTGGAGTTAATGCTTTAGTTCTTCAAGAAGAACCATACTCACTTATGCATATTTGCTGTCATCTTACTTCAGTGTCATTGGGGAGTTTGTAACACTTTCTCTGGGTTGTCTCTGATATCTTCTGGATTCTTGGTCTGTTTTTATAATTAGCTCACAAGTTACCAACAATTTCAGGATTACAATGCTTAAGTGATTTTTGTGGACTCAATCTTTCCTGCATACATTCTAAGAAAAAATAGAGTTAAATAATTTGCTAGAGTGAAAGAATGATCAAATAGAAACTCATCAGTTAGATGCAGAATATGAAATGAGTACAGCCTGAATCCATTTTTCTGGGCCAGAGATTATGAATGTAAATAGAAAATTCTCCACATCATCTGACTCAGAATCTACTGGATCAATAAAAACAGCTAATGCAGAGTAGCTTCTAATTTTCAAGTAGAAACAGAATTTCAGGTGATATATATATTGTTTCCAAAGTTTATGAGTCTGTTTATAGATTCTAACATACACTGTTATTAGTAGATGTTGTGCATGAAAACAAGTGAAAGACTATTACAGTTCTGTCCTTATTACTGTGTGTATTTTCCAAGAGCTTTATATTTGAGAATTGGTAAGTCAGCGAGCTGTCAGTGCTCACACACATTATGTACACACAGGTTTTCAATATAGATCTGTTTCAGATTAACGGAAAATAGTGTTGGTTGCTTTGGAAAACATTATTCTTCGGAATATTTATTGACTGTATGGGTCCTCCTGATTAAGCAAGGATGAATGATGTCTATCTGTCAGGCTCAGAAAGTATCATTATGTATGGATTGCTGATTGTGCCTGGAATGCTCTTCTGGAGAGACAATTCAGACATAGTGTCTTCAGAAAAAGTATGAGTTTCACATCAGAGTAAATTGCTATATGGAATGTAAATTGCAAATATGAAATTACCAGTGTTCCTAGAATCCCATGAGATTCACACATAGAAGTAGACTTCAGCTGTTAACACCAGTCCTGCTGAGCCTGCAATCTTTCCTATGGATCAGTGCAGATGGTGCTGATTTCCAGACTAAAACCACTCTACTGTTTTAAGTGACTGCTGCCATGATGCTGACAAAATGGAAACTTTAGTTAACATCTTTCTATTGTTATTCATACTAAGTCTCATGCACAGACAATGAAGGAGAAAACCAGAGATAAGCCAATCTTGAAAAAAATTTGTGATGCAAATGTGTAGTTTCCCTGCTGAGCTCTCTAAAAGTCAGCAACTGATGTACTCTACCACCTGACTTACAGCTGACTAAATCAGACCTTATTTTTGATGGTGCTAAGGTCTCCAGATGAATGTAATATCCTTTTCTTCATTACTGAAAAGAAGACGTTGGGCAGTGAAATTAGTTATTTATAATGAACATATTTAGTGCCTAAATAGTAAAAGAAATTCCAGAATTAACTCCTCAAACACTTCCAAAGATGAGGTTAGTACCAATCAGAAAGTTCCGCTCCTGTGCCTAAGTGTTAATCTGGAACCACAAGTTAAATATTGTGGCGATTTCAAAGTACAGAGTTTCTCAAGAAGAGGCAGGACAGTTGTGGCATTTAGGCATTTGACTGCTTCTTTGAAGGCTTGATGAACTGCTTTCCTGTAAGAAGATATTCAGTCTCCCTGCTTGGAATTATAAATAACATCTGTCTAGTGTGTAGACGATGGCATGGAGTATTAAAGGCTAAGGATTAGGCATTCATTAAATGATGAATCATATTCATTATGGCCTCTTTCTGTAGAACAACCCTTTCTGCTACAAACCCAAATAATCTTTATCATGAATAAAGAGAAAATGTCTTACTCAACAAATACCCAACTTATTTCCGTAGGAGTTAATTTGCTTTATTGTTCTATGTTCTCCTCCCAGTCAGAACCGTTTTGGCCTATATTCTTTGGAAACTTACTTGGCAGCATCAAGGCATTTTTATTTTTTATATTTGGCTTTATTTTTGCAAAACCAAAACTATTGGTACCAGCTGAAAAAATCAGTTAGAAATATGTAAATCCAGTCCTCAAATGCGGTTTCCTTTCCCACTCTTTTTCTACTGTCAGTTTTGTAACAGACACAAGGAATTTTATTTATTAATTAGATTGATTTGATTGACTGACTGAGACATTTGGTATGGTTGAATTGTTTGATGTATCAGAATGTATCTTGCTTTCAAATAATAGTTCCTTTGCTATGGAGCATTTAATAGAAAGTGTAATAAACCATTATAGATTGAAGGGCTGCATATTATATCAAGCGTTGGCTTCCCTTAACTTTTGTTTTTGACCACAGTGAATGACACAGTAAACATTCCTATTGAGTGACAGATTTGAGACAGCAAAATGAACTGAGAACAGAAAGTGCATAAGTCCTCAGCTAGTCTCCGTGTTTAATAGAAATGGATCAGGAAAAAAAACATTAGAAAAGCAGACTGTAGGCAGCCAGGCCAATATGAACTGTCATTTAGAATGGGTCTCTTCTGCTCTAGATAAAATATCTGGAGGACTATCAGTAGATAATTCCCTCATAACTCCCTCAGAAGTATTGTTTGCATCTAACATGTCTATCAAATCTATTTGATTCCTTCTAATATTGCAGACAATATACAGGTACAAATATGGTCATTGGAAGTTTTTCCAAAGTGAAAAGCTTACATGTTAAGGATTATTACTTGGCCTGAGAAGAAAAAGGGATTCAGGTTTTAGTGTTGAAAAAGCGATAAAAATTTACTATTTCTCTTTTAATCAGATTTTTTTTTATTATTGTGTGCTAGTTTCACAGATGGAATGGAAACAGTTGCTCTAAATGTCCTTTACAGAGACAGTTCTGTGGAGAATTGTACTTGTTTGCACCCAGTCATTGGAACTTTCTGCTGTGAAGATGTGTGTGCTGTGAAAGATGAGATCTTGTTTTCCTTGTGTGCTTCCATTTTTTGTAATATATGATTTCATATGGGGAAATAAGCTTTTTTTCTCAGTAGTGACTGGACTTAATTTTGCATATTCATTTCACATCTTGAAGATGATGAAGACCATATTTTCTTTCCTATCTTCTCTGAAACAGACAAGTAATTTTTGTTATGGAAGATTTTACCTCTCTGCCTGCATTGGTGAAGCCAGCTGAGGATGCCCCACATCCTTTATCTAATTCTGAGGCAAAACTCACAGTGACATAAATAACAGATGCACAGAGCACACATTTACTTTTACATGATGCATCGCTCCAATGAGTCTACTGAAGATTTGCATCAGATCCCTGCTCTACCCCGTCTCCTACTGCAATTTTTATTATGATACTGTAAAATATTTAGCTAAGCATTGGGGTCTAATGTCAGTGCAAAGACTACCATTGACTTCAGTGGGATTTGGAATCAGGTCATAAAGAATAGGTCATGTTTTTATTTTGCAGGAGTGTGCCGCTAAGCACATTTTTCACTGTAGTGAGTCTTGAGAAAAATACTAAATAAGGGCTGTGCTCTGTGAAGGACTTCCTTTGGAGCTCTAATGGGTGAGTCATTAACCACCTTGTACATTTAAAAGGTAACACTAACATGTCTATCTTTTTCTTAAGTCTAATTATAGCAAAAATAATTTACTGTATACAGTCTTGTTCAAAAGCATGTCTTTGAAACATGCTTTCTGAATACTTAAAAGTATTTATCTGCTAAAGCTGCCATATAGAATCCCCCTTTCATGTTTTTATTGCAAATATCATAAAAGATCTACTGCTGCTCATGTTTATGTACAAATGTGGCCACTAACCTTGCCCCACTTTCATAGATTTGTTCATCTCATGAGACACTTTGTATGCTGTAAACTGAAAAAAGATACACAATTAAAACTTGTTAAAGATAATTAAACTGAAGTGGAGAGAAAAAAAACCTGCCACACTGCTTTGTTCATAATAATAGTCTCTGAACTATAATTAAATTCTTCCTTCCAATAATTGTATACATATAAAAGAATTTTTCAGATAGCAAAACAATACGATGATTAAAAATGATTAAGAAGCTGATTCCAAAAGCAAAGATGAGCCAGGGAGGGTTGGAAAGATTTTAGGTGCCTCTAAATATACTGTACCAGCTGGGTACCAGATGGTGTTTGGCTACTTGCACCCACTAACTCAAAATATCGAAGGAGTGACTACACCATTGCCAGAATCAGTTCCCCTCCCTTAAATAAAAGTGGCACTCTTGGGAAAGACTTGGCAGTGCAGAAAAATTTCCTGACAATGAGATCTATTAGATTGTGAAGTAGTCTCCCGAAGGCAGAAGTAGATGCCAAATTGCTTGGCATGTTGGAGAGGCTGGAGGAAATCTAGAAAAATACTGTAGAGATGTGTTACTCTACTGAGGTGACTTTGTTATAAACTTGGAGCTGGGGCATTTAGATAAGAGTATTTCTGCTTTCTCCAGAATAACTTTGAAATATTTCACTTTGTCTTTCACATTAATCTAGAAAAATACTGTAGAGATGTGTTACTCTACTGAGGTGGTGACTTTGTTATAAACTTGGAGCTGGGGCATTTAGATAAGAGTATTTCTGCTTTCTCCAGAATAACTCTGGAATATTTCACTTTGTCTTTCACATTAAGCTTGTTTGCATGTAGCATCAAGGACTGAAGATATTATTTTCTTCTGGCTTGTATCTAATAAAAAAATCAGTCATTTCATGGATATAGTTGGCTTCATGATCTTGGTATTTATGTGCTTTTTAAAAAGTTATCTTGTACTAGTGTAGTGTACATACTTTCCTTCCAAAATGTTTTTAAGGCATCTTGCAGAAACAATAAGCACCACCAATATGTTATATGAGACGTGCAGACATCATCAGCTTTTGAGGATAATGAAAAATCTCTTGTAATTTGTTCCTCTTATCTGTGATCAAAGGATAATTAGAAAGAAAGAAAAGATAATTAAAAAGAAATTAACTTAACTTCAAACTCCCATTTCTGTAGGCTGTTTGAGAATCAAGCCAGAAATAAGCACACCACTATATGTAGCAGTTTGCTAGCAAGAAATCATCTCCAAATAGTTGGAAGTGTGATTGCATTAATTGTGTCCAAAATGAAAGGTTAAAGAAATCAGTAGAATCATTGTATTATGGAATACAAAAAAGGGAATGATCTGATTAACTAATGAAGGTTCCAGCCTCTACAGATGCTGCTAGGACTTGTTTGCTATTTCAGGCTAGCTCAATTAGTACATCCAAGGAAAAAGTAGAAGGAAAAGAGTGAAACGTTTTTTCTTTTCTGCTTTGTTATTGTTTATTTATTCATTTAAATGAATAAAAACCTTGGGGACCTAAAGCCTCCAGTGTCATTTGAAAGTATCATTTTCAATTTGAGCCCCAGCTGTGGACTCTTTTGTCTTTGAACTAAATGCAGCTGGGGCTGCAAGCGCCCTTGGCAGAGACAAAGCAGTTGTTTTCTGAGGCGAGGCTTTGATTCCACATCTTTTCTCCCTGCCACTACAGACTAATTTTTGCTTGTAAGTAGAATTTAGGTTTTTTATTTAAAACCGCAGACCTGCCTTGTGCTGAGGGGCTTCCATGCAGGCTGCACAGGAAGGTATAGCCCTCTCTAGAGTCTCTCCTACCTTTTGAAATCTTTGAAGTATCCCAACAGGAGCTCTTCTAAGTACAAGAAAGTCTGGTTTTAAAAATTCAGTCAGCTTACATCCAGTGTTAGTTTGTAATAATGGTGAGAAGTAGAAGTACAGTGGAGTCCTTTCCAGGCGTGTGGGTGCTCCTTGTCTCTCAGAGCTTGTTCCTCAGTCTCATTCAGTTCAGAAGCAGCATGACAAAATCACGAGACAGCTAAAGTCTGTTTTGATATTCATTTCTTTCTGACATTTGGTTTTGTCAAAAGATTGCTTAAATCCCAGTAGCACACTGCTGCTTTGTTGGTGTTGGGTATTTGCCAATCAGCACTTGAAAAGCCCTGCTCAGGACAGTTTGCACATGCTGTAAGGGGTGCTGTGCTTCAGATGTTGCTGTGCTCATATTTGAGCTCTATGATCACGAGGGAATGAATGGCAACGATCAAAAAACCTGCTGATCCAGTTTCTTCATCAGTTTTTCCCAAAGCCAGATTGCAGAGGGATATCAGAAACTAATAATAGATTACTGAGTGTACTTTGAACTGACAATTTAAAAAATAATTTCTGTCCACTGTAGCAGCAAATTCTAACTGGATTCTGCTGGTAGCATCCCACTGTTCTTACTGTACTGAAAATATTGTATGACATTCTTATAGGAGATTTTGAAACCAAAGCAATATAAAAATAAACATTAAGTCTTGCTCAGGTTCTTTTTCACTAATTAACCCTATGGAGCAATGCAGAGAACAAAAACTAAATGCAGACCCTGGCCAGCAGAGTTCCTTTTCTTCTCTGAGGAGGATGCAGGTGTCATAAGGAGCTGACACAAAGCTCACAGCATAGAGAATCCTCTCTCCTCAAACTCTGTTTGTACTGGGGGAAGAACAGAGTGATAAAAATACTGCTCTTATGCTACAGTCCTGCATTTGAAATAGCCCTGGTGTTCCCAGTAAAACTAAGAACAGAACTTAGCATACCTTTGAGGATATTCTGTCCAAAAATGTTTTTTGCTTTACAGTGATTGGCAAGGTGAGAAAAATGACATCAAATCTTTTTTCTAATTAATAATTTTTTATGGATTACTGCATATTTCCTATGAAACCACAGGAACATCCAAGTATGTAGAGACAGACTGTAGTGTGAACCCAGTGTTGCTTCTATAAAAGAATTCTGTGTACATTTAGACACACAGCATTTGAAAAAGCACCTGCCTTTGTTCTCTTTCATTCAGAGTGGGGCTCTCCTCTCATGTTACAGAGATCAGTAAGAAAAAAGCTGTCTTGCTATAACACTGCTGACTTCTGTACAGACTGAACTTGACATTTGACTTTGGTCAAGTTTTGACAGAGGAGAATGTGTCCTTCACTATTCTACTTTGCAGACTTCTAAAATATTTGTTATTTCAAAAGAGTATACTGAGTCTGTATGTCCCACTGCTTTCTGAGGGGCTGCAGATAAACAGAACTTTTTTGAGCTTTTTTTTTATTTCTAGCTTTTTTGTTATCTCTGATAATTAATTAGTTTTTAGCATATAATATTGATCAATGTCTTAGAAATCAAGTAACACTGGAATATTTACTGTAACTGAAATAATCCTACTGTTGGTTTCTAAAGAAAAGGCTTAAACTTTCTCTTTAAGCTAAACTAGTGAGCTGCAAACTGCTAAATGCTCAATAATTTCAATTTGGTAGCAACAGAAAATAATATTTTTTCCATGTAGCAGGCACATGCAAGATGCATGAATTAGTGAAGAGGATCTTAGGAGCTTGTGAAAAAGAGCTGACCCATCTAAATGAACAGCTTTTCTTCTTTGTGCTTGTGTGCACTGCACATCCTTTCGGAGCACGGTCCCAAGTTGTAGTGGTGTCCCAAATCACAGGATTAATGTGTCTATGGACAGACCTCTTATGCCTCCAGAATGAAGTACTCCTTGCTAATTTCTCTTCAAGACACCAGCTTAATTGCATTTTAAACAAATGGGCTGCTTTGCTGGCCAACTTTTAAATGAGATAACAGCAATGTTCACTCTCCAGCAGTGATGAGTGCCTTGCAGTAGATTCAAAACTCTGTTCAATAACAGGTTTAATCTCACACCAGCAGATTTACTGCAGAATAAACTGCCACTGAGCTCATAATTAGTAAAACAAAAAAACCCAACCTACTAAATATTATTTTCCAAAGCAGCAGGCTATGTTTTAGTGGAAAATTTCAGTCCTTTTCTTTGTATATTTTATTGATTTTATGTATGATATTGGGAATTCATGCTATGATTTAAGATAATGGTCTTTATCGATCACTTAAGCAGTTGTTTAGCTACACAGTAACAAAATGATGCTCCCATTCGTGGAATATGTGATACTGACAGCGGGGAGACCACAGTGCTTCCCTTCTTAATGTTTATTTCTTTTTTCCAAAAGCATATTCGCTGCTGGAAAACAGCAACTGCAAACATTTGTGCTTTAGAAACAATCTTCCCATAATTTTCTTTGTTGCAGCTATTAGTAGCCAATTGTGATTCAGTGATACCCAGCTCAACAAACAGATGTTCCAAAGTATATTCTCTGTAGCATGAAAAGAAAATATTAATGAGGTAATTGGAACTATTGTAGAAAAGAAAATGAGGAGTATCTAGTTCCTAATGTTTGAAGTAGTGCCCTTTAGTGTTTTCTTGTATTAACAGACTAAGGGAAGTTTCAGTATCTAACTGTTTGAACACCAGAAGGCAAATTTCTAAAAAGACCTTAGTCTGGGTTCAGGTTTGCATGTGCACAGTGTGTTTGTACTCAGGAAGAAGAAAGCTGGGGAATGTAATTTGAAAATTTCGTCTCCCATAATTTAAAAAAAACAAACAAGAAAAAAACCCCAACAACTCCCAAGGACATAAAGCAGTTGGGAGGACAGGGAATGAAGTCAGGGTACAGTATGGTTTTTTCTTTTCAGTGGGTTGTACATATGGTGACTGGTTTTGCTTATGGTTATTTTAGTGAATCTGTGCATAATTAGTCCACCATCTAAACTAGAAGCTAACAGTTTCTATTTCACATATATGTGCACTACTGCTCTAGATACAAGTAATTATTGATTTAATTAATTTCAAAGGTTCCTAAAAATTTACAGAAGGCACAACACATCCTGTAAAACCACCTTTTCAGAAGGTTGTTTTTCCCTGGTTAGCATTTATATACCAGAGTATTAAAAGGCTAAATTTAGTTCATTGCTTTTCCACTAGTGATTAATCTTTTTCAATAGGATTGTGATATTGCAATATGCATTATGCACAGCATTTGTGTTTAGGAAGAGAATCCATTTGGCTGTGCTAAAATGAGTATAGAGTGATTTCTCTGGCTGCTTCCACATCTTGAAGCAGTGACCTTTAGAGGAATCAGTGCTGTCCTGGCACTGTAATTGTGAGCCAATGAGCCCAAGTTTCCTTCCAAAGGAAATGTGAGTGTACCAGGGTGTGGGACACAAGGGTGGCTCATTACACACCCAGCTCACTGTGCAACTGGTGACCAGTACCAAAGGAACTGCAGAAAACAGAGTAGATGCACTTCAGACACAGGCAGGGAGATTCATCTCACCCCTAAGCCAACCAATGTATCATTTGATTGCTTGCTTTTCAGGTTTTATGAAAGTCTATTATGCCTTTAATAAGTTAGGATAGATATTGTGCAAAGCTACAAAAGACCTTGGTACCTCATTCTCTAAGAAATAATTTTCATGTTTCTATATGTGCAAGCTTTTATAATCACATGTGAAGGTACCAGTGGTGCCATAAGCAAAGAGGAAGGATTCTAACATAATCCTCCTTGTCTGTCAAACCCTGTAAAAACAATGATCAGTAATTGTAGAAGGTTACCACAGCATCAGTGCCTCTTGATATAAAAATATATAATTTCTTTTTCAAAAAGAATCTGCACTTAGTTATATGAGGTGGTGTGATTACCCCTCTTTGCCTTACAGTCTCTTTGCACCTCTACATCTGCTCTGCCCTGTAAATGCATTCATTAGCTCTCGTGCTTCTCTTCTGGGTTGTTTGAACAATGGCATTGACTTCCTGACTCTGACAAAACAGAGAAAATTTGATCTTGTTTTCTTTCCTTGGCCAAACCTGAAAACATTTCTCTAAGAAGTATTTGTAGTGCAGAAATGAGAGATAAAGTGGAGATGAAGTGGAGTGGAGATGAAGTTAATTTCAGTGAAGGGTTTCACTGAAAATCTGGAGTATTTTTAGTGTTCTTCTATTCTGAATAGCACTCCAAATTTTTGTACTCTATTTTTTGTTGTTGTTGTTGTTGTTAAATCAAATCATAGACTATACAACCTAGTGGTAGAATGCAATTAAAATACTTGGGTGTAGAAAACAATAGTTCATCAAAGTGTACAAAATTGGATACTGTAAAATTCAGCTTTTAATCTCATGAAAAATTGGGTTTTGGATATTTCTGCATGTACCTCAGGAAAGATATAAAATATTTCAGTGTACTGAAATGTTGAATTCAGACATATTCATACTGTTCTTTATTTGATTCTGCCCTTCTGTGCTTCTCTGATGATAGCCCCAAATCAGAATGATTCATACTAGTCTTGAAATTTCAAAAAGAGTCAAGGAATCAGAAATTCTTGGTTTATTTGTTGACTCCAGCATAGACCTTCTTGATGCCTATAATATTTTTGTGCTTCTGTAAAAGATAAATATCCTTACCTGTGGGTTGTAAGGGTGAGTTTCTTACTGATGGAGATCCTCAAAAATTCTGTAGAAGTCATGATCATACCATCTAGGCAGCATTACTGACAACGTTCAATACACTACTCTCTGTAATTGCAAGTGCTGATCTTTTATACCACATCTAGAATACTGTACCTAAATAATATTCAGACTCCCTCATTCTCCAGCTGAGAAAATTACCTGGTTTGGAATTGATTGATCATTGCTCTTGTCAATGGAATGCATTTTTCTGACAAACTTGATACTTTCAAGGTATGGTCCCAAATGTAAAAATGCTTTTGAATGTCTGCTTCTTTGTGCATTGTGAGCATTATTGCCATGCCTGGGTGTTCTGCAAACCTCCTGCAAAGAACTTTGTAGTCAAGAAAAAAATCACATACCTCAAGAAGAAAAAATACATACAATCTCAAGAGGAAATGAAATAAATGTATTAGTGATACTAAAAATGCTTATAGGGTGTTCCACAATTTTGTAATGTTAAAAAGGCAAACTTAGAGAGGCTTTAAGAAAAGTCTTTTGAAATATTTGTATGTGTGTGTATATATACACAGGAGAGGGGGAAGAGTAGTGTTAAGAAATTTGGAAAAAGATAAGGAGAGGTGCCCATGAAACAAGGTGAATGACTGTAGGAGATTTAGGAATATGGCTAGGAAGGATAGGGAAAGTAAATGACCTCTGCCAATGGTTTTAAACAGAAGTTTTGAACATATTCTAGAGGCATGGAAAGCATTGCTAGAAGCTAAATTGAGCTGTTACATAAAACACTGCATATGGTATAAATATGAACAATCAAATTTGTAGTACATAATATCAGTGCTACAAACTTTTGTGAAAAGTTCCTGCATGGGGGATGTGTCAGCTTTTTAAAAGGACCACAAGTGTCTTTTACTTATACTATTCTTCATGTATCAGCTGTTTGGAGTTCTAAAAAATAAAATCAAGTTCTTTTCATTTGCATCTGAACAGTGCTTTAATTGTTCTGTTAGTTACTAACTTGGCCTGAGGTCCATTTTGGTCTTACAGATGAGAAACCTTTATAGTGCTCCATACCATGGAATTGGGGTATCAGATATTTTTAACTTTCACTCCAAAAAAGCCTCAGAGAAAACTTATATTATCACTTACATATTTTCTCTGTATAGGTTACCAAGGGTGCTATTTCATTAGCCATGGTGTTGTAAGCCTGTGCAAAAGCCCATTTAGTAGAAGCTGACTGTTGAGCAAATTAATTGCTGGAAAAGATTAATATTTATTCTGTTTTCCCAGCACAGCAAAAATATGAAATATATTGTGCAAAATCCATTAAGTGGCACGAAAGGCTTTAAGCTACAATAAACTTACCCATTTTTAATATTATGTTTTTATATATATTATAAAAGAAATTCCTTTTTTTCATGTCTATGTATTAAAAAATAAATATTTTTACTGCATCCTTAGAGGAAAAAAAAATAAAATAGTATGAAATTATTTCTTTCTATGGTACAAAAAACCATGGTTCTGCCCAGTAAAAGTTTTTTTTGTTTTGCTGATTTTACAAGTTTCTTCTTATTCTGTCACACAAAAAAAAGATGAGAGAAAACAACTGAAAAGCTTCACACCATCATCTGAAATCTTTTGATGGTTTTTAGATAGAGGTATTTGCTAAGGACTGCAGTGAGCATTCTTCCTTTTCTGTTATATGGTTGTGTGCATTGAAGCCTTCTCAGAGCTGCCTTTTGCTTCAACCAAGAATTATATCTTATATATGAAATTTTCAGTAGCTGAATTGGAAATAAGGTTAAAAAAAAGCATCACAGATGGAATGTTAGAAGATAGGACACAGTAGGAGGAGATATATTAATGGCTGGTGGATAATTAGCAACAACTTCATATCTCAGTGTCACTTTTGCCATGGGATTGATGCAATGAGCCTGTGAATGCTTGCTCACAGTTGGATTTTAGTGGGTACTTTGCTGCAGTTGCAGCTGCTGTAGAACATGTGTGCGGTGCCACATAGGAACTGCTTGGTGGGATTTGGCTGCAGTGCTTTGGCTCTGTGTGAGTTTTATCTTTCTCTCATTGTATATTTGCCATCCTGGCTGGGTTATTTCCACCTTTCCTGCTCATTGCCAGATTTGCTTGGAACTTGGCCGCTGACATGAAAACTTTCTAGTTGTAGAGACAAAAGCAAATTTCTCTTTAGAAGTAGCAGTGATTGGAGGGTCACTGACTATGATGTTGTGTTCCTCTTCCTCCAGCATTTATATCAGAAAGACATCAGAAAATAAAGTGTGACTTAATATTAAAAAAAAAGAGGTTTTGATAAAAGGATTTAAGTAGAAACTTACTGATACACTAATACTAGAACATTAGGAAGGATGGGGGAATTCCTTAAACTGTATTTAGTAACATGCAAAGTCTTCAGGCCGTATGGTGTGAATATTGCCTTGTCTTTTTACAGAACTCAGCTGAACTCTGGGGCACATTAAAGAGACCATATTGAATTTCTAATGTAGCAGAATCTGAGCAGAAGTAGTGTGTTTTGCGAAGCAGTGTGTTTTGCCATTCAGGCACATTCTCGTTTTTGAGAAGAAAAATTAGGTTAAAAATAAATACTGAAATGCTCTTTTTGTAAAGCTTTTTTTTTTCTTCCAAAAATAAAGCAGAATAGAAGAGAAAAACTTACCTAAAGATGTAACTGGTATCCCAATGAAGATGTTTAGGATATATATTGAAATATAAATTTCTCTGAGTGGAACTGTGAAGAGTGTAGTTCTAGTCTTCACACTGTCAAACATCTTCAACTTCTCCAACCTGAATATTTCTGTAATTTTAAATTAATGATATATAAATAACTATTATGATTTCTTTTGTTTGCTAATAATCTACAGAGGTAGACACAGATTTAATTTGAAAATGGGTAAGAAAGGAAAGAAAATGCAGTATTCCAAGTATTTTCTAGAATCATTGCTCATAGAAGCATCAGATACTCATGTTTAATGTTGGTTTCCATCAATTATTCAGATTAGATTCAAACTCTCTGTAATGGCTTGTGTTTTTTTAAATTCTATAGAAGGTGAGTATAAACAGAGGAAAATTGTGCAGCCTATTCCATTGTACAGTAGTATTCCCTTGTACAGTAATATTTTTGTTCTAGTGTTTACATGTAGATCCCTTTTCACAAGGATTTCTAACTGAAATAAAAATCCTTCAGGATTACGTTTCCAGGGATTCAAAATTATATATTTATTTGCCACTCGTGATTCCAGCCATTTATGAATATATTATGCTGTTCTTTAAAGCTATCAAGAAACTTTAGAAGATTGTCTTAGATATTCTATTTTTTGCTATACTTATCCAATAGCAGGCTTGTTTTCTATACTGAAAATATCCTAAATCAAGATAAGCTGAGTATGCATTTTATTACATTGCTGATCTTTTGGGATAGTGTGAAAAAAAAACATTTTACATTTGTAAGAACTTCTCTTTAGCCAAAATTTCTTTAGGACTTTTAGTATGTAAAGTTACAGAGCATGCAGTGCTGTGTGGATGAAGAGCTCCCCAGGTATGCTGTGATGGGGAGACTGGAGCTGTTTGTGTCAATGGTTTGCAAATAATGGTTCTCTGGGAGAATTTTAAATTGCAGTTTTCACTCCAGACTGGTGCTTTCTAGGATGAGCTGAGTTGCTATGAGGCTTGGCACTCTTCAGTGCACCTTAGGCAGCAGTTCTTACACTTCCATTGAGATTGTAACAGCTGGCCATTACAATCAATCAAGTGACATTTCAGGGGTAATTTTTCTTTAATATTAAGAAGAAAAAAGAAGAGAAAGATATTCAATTGAAAGAATTTTTTTTCCAGAAAGAGCAAAGAATTTATTAATTTACCTTGGACTATGAAAAGCAGTCTCTTGCAAGTAAATCACAAACTGATCATGCAGTTATTTTTATTTGGAACACTCTGGTATTTTCTATTAATATGTACTCATTATCCATATCTTTGTAGAATTGTTCTACATAGGTGTTGGTTATATGTTGCACTATTCTTCTGCACGTATGAGTGCAGAACACTCAACTATAGGATGTGTAGAATAGGCTATTAGGGGTGTGATCAAAACTTCACTGTCCAAACCATTAAATAGATTTTCCTTGCTTTAAATCAAGCCTTCAAAGCAAAAAAGAAGTATTAGAGATGCTAGTGAAGAAAGAGGGATTCTAAAGAATAGATGGGACAGCCTTCAAAAATAGTAAAAAAAAAGCCTTTAAAATGTCTGGGACAGTAATTTGGTGTGAGTTAAAATTCTTGAATCTCTTAAATGGAATAGGAAGCAGGAGAGGTTTCGTTCACTGCCATTTATGACTCAACCAGCAAATACAGTTTGTACAACTTGTTTCTGATTCTCCCAAAGTCCATGAGTCTGTTGAATTAAAATATTATTTGTTCACACTGTCTCTGTTTTAGTGTTTTAATGTTCTACTTTGACTCAAGCAGCTAACCCTATATGAGCATAATCATATGTTCATTATATGATCCTGTGATTATATGTAATTAGAGTTATTAATGACACATTCTTACTGTGTTTTGGTAATTTGCTCATTGGTAACAAAGGAACAAAATCATGACAATAGAGGTTGTAATCAGAACACTTAATGCAAGGCACATCCTTAGTGGGGACTACCTGGGTAACTATGTATTTAGCTATTTTGGAACCTAATGTCTTCAGGGACATTTAATGATTACAGCACTGTGCCTAAAGGATCAGAACAGGGAAAATTATACAGAAGCTACAGTGTGATGCAACAAAAGTGGTATATCAAATCTCTTCTCTCTGTTGTTCCTGAAGTAATGCAATTGACACTCATTTTAATTAGAATTAAAGAAGCAGTAGGTTCAGAAAGTAATGCTAACCACTTGAACTTCCCACCATCAGCATCTGACACTCTTCAGGGTGAATTCTCCTTTATATGGATGCTTTTTCTCTCATAAGCATAAAGTGAGGGGATTAAAGATCCTCCTCTTATGTGAAAGATTAGTGAAGATGATCTGATGAAGCGCAGTGGATGAAAGCAGTTGGGGAGAGCTTCAGGAAGGGATCTCCTTCCTCTATCAGACAATTGTGGTCATTGCTTTGACAACACATTTTTTTCTTCTACTATTAGTGAAATTAATTCTATTTACCTCTTATTCTTTTTAGGGATCATCACAGAGTCTCTCCAGTGCAAGCGACCTTCAGGTGACAGTGTTTGCTTGACTGATTGAAATCAGTGAGAAAACATTTTGGACATTTTGTGACACCTTACACAAACAAAGAAACACAGATGGGGTTTGCATCATGGATCAACTGAAGTCTGGGATTTAACTCTCATTTTTAGAGTTTTAAAACTGAATGAAACTGAGAAATTTATCATCAGGTGCGTTTAGTACTGATTTGTAATTTGTGAAGCTTCATGCAGAACTTCACTTAATTTCTCTCAAGAAATATCCCACCACAAGGGATGAAGAAGTTTATACCAATGGTTCCAAATAAATCCCTTCATCATAAATAATTAAGTAAAACAAATAAATATTTTTTGGCATATAAAAATTGAAATATTTTCCCATGGCTTGAGATAAGCAGTTCTTATAAACTAAATTATCTACCTGTCTGTCAAGTAAATGCATCCATGTTACATATTGTCCTTGAAAACTTCTGGTTTTACACAATATTTTAGTCATGAACATGTGTAGTTGTTGGCTCGTGGAAATATTTTCATATATCATCCTTTGCTTCCCTGATTTCAGAAAACAAATTCCAATGGGAAAGCTGGAAAATGTAATCTCCATCTTCGGCTTTAATATAAGCGTGCAGGCCACCTCTTATAATATGTATTTTTAAATTAAGAAATGAAAAAGCACAATAATAAACTGTTATTTTTTCTGAGTTGTGTACAAACTCTGTTTCAGCTATCATCTCCAAATGCCAGGGATTTAAACAAAGATGTCACCTCTGGACTATTTTCTATTTATTTTGTAATATAATTGTTTCTCATTATCATTACCTCTAAGTTAATGGAATTGACTGATCCAGCTGTAGAAGAATAAACCAGAACAATTTATTAGAGGTGTTTCCCTTGCCTAAGGCCTTCCCTGCTCAGCTTTCATTTTCTTCTACCTTGTCTCTCACGGAGGCCCAGTTTCATCATGATAACCTCAGACCCCTTCCTAGCTAAGTTTCATCTTATTCTTGCAATTCCTTTTTAAATAACATCTCTCAGATGATTGTTTGGATTGATAGGGAAACATTTAAAACTCTTGTTCATGCTCCTAACATCTTATGTCTCAGCTGTCATAATAGAGTTTTTTCCTGGCCTTGACAAGTTTATCACATCCAGGTGAATGGTGCAACAAAGCCTCTCTTGCTATTGTATGATATAAGAATGCAGTGTGGTCTGTCTTCCCCTTCTGTGGAATTGTTAGCTTTGCCTCCCATTATACCTCCACTGCCCACTTGTTAGATTTTCAATCAAGCACTTTTGTGCTTTCTTCTATGGTGACCCTGTACTTTAAAGTTGCCATAAATGTTTAACGATGACCTCATTAAATTCAAGTCCTTAAAACTCTCCCTTGTTTTAATGCCTATGAAAGAAATGAGAAGAAACGTCAGGCTGTGGGTGCTCTGGGGATTTTGCAATTCTTACTTTCCCAGTTTCCTTGGGCACCTGTCTCTTCTTACATCCTACTGGTCTGCCTAGTTTGTTTTGCAGTTCCTGGGAAGTGACAGCTTTTGTCCTCATGCTTTCCAGCACAGCATAGTCCCACTCCCTGATTTGATGCCTCACAATGTGGTCAAATTAAATGCTCTTTTAATGAGTAGTGCAGTTTGGAACTGAGTTATTCAACTTGACTGGGTAAAATGCCTAGGTGGTTAAGCCTATCAGTCTTACATAAAATTGCTTTTGTGATGATATTTAATTTTTTTCATTATCTTTTTAAATTGTTCTCCTTGTGCTGGACATGCAAAGTAAGACTTGATAGGTCAGAAACAGGAAAAGCTCCAGTTATGACAGGCCTAATCTGAAGTCTATAATAGTATTCAGATGTTAGCTGAAGTAAACATTTATGCTGCCCAAAGGCTAGATTTTGGATTTAACCTTGAAATGCCTATACTCCTCTTCCAATTTGTTTTCCTTGCTTATTTGATTTGTTTGGTTGCTTTTGTTTTGTTTGTCATAATCTAGAGGGGAAACTATCTTCAGGAACATAAGGCTTCACAAATAGCTGGTAATAAAGTTTCCATCGTACAACACACTAGGGAGTTTTAAGCAGACTACTCACTCTATCCCTGAATATTCTGTATGCAGAAATATTTGGGTTTTTCCACGAGTCTGAAGACTGGGGAGTGGGATGAGACCTTGAACAAATAAGAAATTATTTGAATAGTATTCTAGCAAAATTATGGATGTCTAATGTATGCACATCCCTGATATTTTTGTCAGCAAAAATTACATTGCACTTAGGTATTAAGCCTTTTTCTCTCCAGCCTGATCTACCAATTACTGGCCTTTTCATTTTGTCAGTAATATGCAAGCTTTCTCTTAACTCTGCTGTAATTTGCAAGGACACAAAGCATGCTTGAAATTACCTACCTGACTGCACTTTGTGTGAAGGACTCCATCCTCTTGGCTGTTTTAGATTAACAGTGAATTACAGTTCACTTCAATGCAATTAGATCTAATGAGGTGCACATGGAGACCGTTGGGCCACCCTGTAACCACATTATATGGACCTGCTAGTTGCCATTTCAATCAATTGGTTTGACCTCTGAATACAAACTAGGACAAAGCACAAAGGACTGTGTGGCCCTGATGCCTATTTACCTGAATGCAGGGGGAGATGATAAAAATTGTCCTCTGTCAGGAAAATCTCTTTCTCTAGGGAACCTTTTGAAAAGAAATCCTGTTTGCAAAAGTACGGTTAATGTGGAAGAACACGTCTGGTGCAGAGAGCTTGATTTGCGAGGTGCAGTTCAAGGGGCAGGTTGAGCTCTGAGCAGGAGCCCAGGGAGACAAGGGGCCATGAGGTGCCAACCCTTGGGATCACAAAGGCACAAGGAGCAGGGCGCTGTGAGCAGGCTCTGGGAGACACAGCAGCTGCCAAAGACTCGGGGGAGCAGCGAGGCTTGAGCACAGGTAGGTGAGAGGGGATGGGTGAAAGCCCAGGGGTGCCTTTGCTGCGTGTCCAGCTCAGGTTGTTTTGGTGTTACTGTGCCATGAATAAAGGGGTTTGTGAAACTGAACAGCTAATCTGCTGAGGGAAACCTGCTCTGTGTCTGTGCAGCAAGCCAAGCCACTCCTGTTAAGAGCCTTTAGTCCCAGCAGTGACAGTCTCATGAATGGTCATTGTGGGAAGTGTCCTTTAGAGTTGAAATGATTGTAACTTTACTTATTACATGACCAATATTTCTATAAATACTTTATTTTCTGGTATGACTTGATTTGAAGTCTCACAACTGATTGTTAGGAGCCAAATATTAATTTTCATAAGAAAAAAATAATTTTATTGGATGATATTCTGGTGATGAAAAAAAAAAGGGAAACCGTATATAATATTGTTGAAAGTAGGGAAATTTTCTACAAGGCAGTTTAGTTTAACTGGATTCAATAACTGTTTGTTATTGTGTGGTAGAGAGAATATTTTCACTTAGTCTGGATCATAGTTTTCAAGTCGTTGTCAAGTGAATCTGCCATTAACACCAAAGAAAGGGCACTGGATTGTAATTTACAGAGTTGAACTTTCATTGTGAAGTCACTGTTCATGGGAAGAGTTAAATATGGGGTTAAAGCTACGAGGAATGTGTTCTGTTTCCCAGAGAAACTTTGAGCACAGCAAAATGAAAAGCATAAGTTTTGTGTTTGTGCTAATACAGAATTTAAAAACAAAAGAAAGAAAAACAATTTAAAAAGTGGATTAAAAAAAAGTAGTTTGGTCCTTCTTAGAAATTCAAAGGGTTTTTTAAGTTCTTTTATTAAAGATCTATATATACCTAGAGACTAGCAGTAGTGGCTTGTCTATTCTTTATGCAACATAATATTAATGGGCCAAAAATGTTTGGGAAGTGTACCTACCCAGTATTTGCATTGTTAAAACCTTTGTAATTATGGCCTTGTGCCTTGGAGAATAAATATTTGCAAATAATGGCTGAAACAGTTCTCATTAGTCATTTCCAGGAGACTGAAATAGCTCAGTTTTATAAGTCTCTTTGGTATATTTAAGAATTATTGTCTTACAAAGTTTGGAATATCTTCTGCACCATACCTTATGAGAGGACATGAGTCAGATGTACAACCTAACAGGAATCAGCAATGAATTCCTGGTTATGAGTCATGCTGAGGAACAATGTCTTGATCCTTGCTTGAATTTGCAAGCATGTAAACTTCCTTCTTCCTATTTCGTTTAGCTTCTGAATGAGAAAACTCCTTTTGTACTTTAATTAAAGGAAACATCCTAAGAAATCATGCTTTATTCTAGTGACATGTAAAAGAAAAGATACTGAAAAAGAAAGATAAGCTTTGCGGTAACTCAATGAAATAACGAGTATTTTATAGAAGTTGCCAGATTAGACAAAGGTATTTCTATCTCATATATTTACAAGTTTTTAAAAACCCATTTCTATTATGAGTACATATTCATTTAAATTAATTAAAACCCATCTTCGGTTTCCAATGTAGGTTATCAGTTGATAACAGATATAATTTTCAATGACCCACTGGTAATTGATAAATTCATGAAGCATGTTGGCTTGCTTGTAGACCTTTCATGCTGGAACCTCCACATTATACAGTCTGCCCATTATTCTATATAGTTACCATAATATGAACAAATCTGAGAGTTTAAAAGTTTTCTGTGCCTAGTGAAGTCCATCTAATGCCAAAACTGAAAATCAAAACATCCTGGACTATATTAACTGGGTGAAAATACTGGTAGCATATGGGATATGCATCCTCAGGGTCTACTCTAGCCACTATGATTGATAAGTGATATTGATAAGTGTTCCTGTGAGTTATAACCTGGATTAGAAATGTTTTCAATTACATCTCCCATGGATTCCTTCCTTAACTGTACTGTGAACTAACTGCTGAGGGTGGCTGCACTAAAATTGGTCTCCTATAATGCAGATTTTTGTATACTGTTCAAGTACATTGCAACTACAGTATATAAGGTATTTTACCTTATTCTGGTTTTTTCTTACCAAGAATTAAAATCCAAGTGAGTTTAGGGTAAGAGTTCCTCTTCTGTAGACGGAGTTGAGATAAAAACTTGTAAAGGATTTATGAGTAAATAGGCAACCTGAAATACCCATTGACTTGACTTGTGTTAGAACTCCCTTCCTATTTCTTTCCAAAGGCTGGTTGATGTCAAAGGCCATCTGTTTCCTGTAGTGCAGAAACGTGTAGACATTGACAGAACAGAATTTTAATCTGTTCAGTAAACTACATTTTAAATGTTTGTTTCAAGAGTCTGAATAGTAACTACTCTGGAATTTTGAGTGCAGTGATTTTGTCATTTTTTATGTGTTTAAGGTTTGAGTGTTATGCTTTATCTCAAAGTAATGAAGCATGGCATAGTCTCACTGTGCCAGCACTGGCATCTTCTCAGACTTGTTGAGGCTGCCCAAATCTCAGATAATTTCTGAATGAAGGAACTGGATTTGATGTGAAATGTCTCTCAGGTGGAGGACTTCCTTAGCAGTAGATAAGGAGTGTTCAACTGAAGCTCCTCATTCCATTTGGTTTACAGGTGTACACACAGTCCTGGTGCCACACTAGCTCTGTTAGTCTAGGAGGCTGGACCATATTGAGAGGTCAGATTATTAATTTCTGATTTAAAAAATGGTGCATTTAGGCATTTCATATTTAGATGCTTTCACTGTTAGCATCAAATAAGAGTATTTTAGTATTGCTAAACTGCATCATAGTAGTTCAAATTTGCTGATGATCACATATCCGTTACTGGCAGATATTATTTACTTTTTCACATTCCTTATCTAATTCTTGAAGCTAAGCTAAAATTTTAAAGCTATTTTCCTCTCTGACACTCAAAGTAATTTTACTTCATTTGTACCAAAAGTAATCTCTCAGTGTACTTCAATACAAATATTAAAAATTCTTACTCCTATGTCACATTAGACTGTGTAATTAAATAAAATAAATAATGAATGGAAAAATGTCCAGAATTGCTATTGTTCTGGCCCTTTTTTTTTTTTTTTATATGCTGTTTCATTGTTTGGTTTTCTATGTGGCAATAATAATAACAGGAGCATTTGCAAAACAACAGCATTTTGGCTTCAAACCCAATTAGAAGAAGAAGCACAATAACGCATTATAATATAAATCTGACATGTAGTTTTCCTTTAGGAGATATTCAGTTTTTAGCTTTAAACAAGTCCCTTAGAAGCTTTAGGGTTCTTAGGATGCCTAGAGTCAATTTTGAACAATTTTGCAAGTTACTACAGGGAAGCTTAATTCAAATTCAACAAAACACTGAAAGAGGTAGTGCTTTGGGACACTTAACTTCCTCAAAGGACCATCAGTATGAAACCTCAGATGGGGAGAAACAAGATGTAAATAAAATATGTCAACCTAAACCCATGGTAAATAGCAAAAAATAGCTCTCTCTTCCTAAGAAAGAAAAATTGTGTTTCACACTATCAGGACATACAAATATCACTGTGATAGCAGTTATGACAAAGCATTGTTTCACTGTCAGAAAGTGGCATGGAGGTCTTCTGTAGTGGAGGAGACTAAATTTTTAGTTCCAAATACAAGGTCTAATTCCCTGATTCTTATTTCAAACAGATTCTTCTAGCACTGGCCTTCAAATCTGCATTCCCAAGGGAATTTCTTCCTGTAGTACTTCCACAGAGAACACCTAATGATATGGGTGAAGAATTTTCATTTTGTGGGCTTTTAATGTTGCATGCTATCAATGACACGTGACTTATTGCCTAAGGTACACTGGTATGTTTTGTGATCTGTGACAAGCTATGACAGCTTTAATGTAGAAAACAACAAATAATGTATTGACTGTTCTCGTGATTAATTTAGGCAGAAAAACTCAGAAATTGAAAATAAATTCCTGTGCTTGCAGACTCTGTTGGAAGTACTTGGTTTTTGGCTGTCTGCTTATGATTAACAAATTATTTCACACTGAAATTTGCAGTAGGTTCACCTCCCTATTTGTATCTAGAAAACTGAGCACCATATTTTTATTAATATTCAGCAGTCCTGCTCTTCTGTGAATGCTGCTCTTTCAATATCATTCTCCAAAAGAGATGTAACTATCACACACATTTTCATTAATAGATTCAAATTTCTGAACGTAGCAAGTTAATTGTGGTGCTCTTGCTGCATAATGGAATAACATCTGATATAAAAGCATTTTGAAAATAAGATATTTAATCAGGAGGTACAAGAAAACCACTATTCTGCCCCCAAATTCCTAAAATACTGATATTTTCACCAGATTCTTAATGCAATGGTACAATTGTGACACTATGACTCTTGTGCCATACACACATGTAAGTTTTTAGAATGGCTTAATCTCGTTATTTTTAAAGTGTGTGTACTCACAGTTAATAATTACTATTATGCATGCTGCAATATAGTTGTATATTAATCCTAGGTAAAATTCTTTTGGACACATAGTGAGATTTTTAAAATCCCTTTTCTTATTGTTGACTCTATTGATATGCCTAGAATTTAACAAAAGCATTACTATATGAACTGAAAAAAAGATTCAGAATGTTTTCACTACAGAAGCCTGAAGGAGCCTGTAGTCACATATCCTGTGGATTTAATTAATGCTTTATGGAGTATTGAAATATTTCTTTCTTGCTTATTTGATTTGTTGAACTGAAAATTGTGATGAAGAGAGGTACAATTGAGAAATTATAGGTAGATTATGGAAAAGGATGATAAATATATAAGAGATAGGTAGATTTAGATTATATAAATATAAATGAAATTATTTATGAATAAATAAGTGGGTAGTAAAACACTGAAACAGGTTGCCCAGAGAGGTGGTGCGTGCCCAAACATTCCGAGTCAGGCTGGATAGGGCTCTGAGCAACCTGATCTCATGAAGGATATCCCTGCTTATTGCAGGGGGGGTGGACTCGATGAACTTTAATAGTTCCATAGTTCTCTTCCAATTCCAACTATTTCATGATCATTATGCAGGATTTTGCTTCCCCTTCTCTTGAAGAATGGAAATAGAACAGGTTTATTTGGGGGTGAGCAGCTGGTAGTGGAAGAACTCTCTGTTGCTCAAGTACACTATTTAACCAACTTTATATTTCACTGTATAGCAGGCCTCTACCTTTGCTAACAATACAAGAATAAGAAAAATCTCTTAAAAAAATATGAAACTCTTTCTGACCCTTGAAGATATGCACTATCAGAGGTTTATGTTTAGAATTTTATTAAGGAAACTTTTGAGATTTTTGTATGTGAACAATGCACTGGAGTTATTTTTCCTGTGGCAATTATTATATCTCAAGATCTTTTCAAAATAATTTTTGACCATTAAAAAAATCTTTTCATATCCTTTATCTGATCTGAAAAGAAAGCTATTTATCTTGACTACTAGATTTATGTATTTCTGAATGGAATAGAGGGGATATTTAGAAACAGTTAATATTAACAATTTTCTCTGCCAGTGTATAGAAGAACCTGTACATAAACAAGACCAGTCCTAAGTACAGCAGAAGGTATTGCTCCTGGCAAACTTTAACAGGGAAAAAGATAAGACTTGCAATATCTCATCACTGTAGCATGATACTGTGAGGTCAAAACACTTGGCCCATGTTGCTTTCCCTATTTTCTTCAGTTTGACATGCTGCACTAAAAAGATACAGACCTGCTGTCACAATCCCAGGAGATCAAGTTGTTGATTTCAAATATTTTCAGCCCTTCAGGGTAAAAGCACTGTGCTTGCAGCCTCGCCAGTGAGCCAGATGAACCCTTGGTACATTGTATTGTCACTATAGCACACCTGTCTAATGCTGACTGAATAATGTCAAGAGTAGAAAAGAGGGTTGTGCACATTGCCTTTGCTTTTTTCCTTCCCTTAGCAGCATGGTACGTGGAAAAGGGATGTGTACTGACAATTGTCATTGCACTAATTTGCTTTATATCATTTGCCTTCACACATGTTTCTGTAAACACCTATAAATGGTAATCCTCCCACCTTTTTCAGGATTCATTGATAAATAATTCACCTACAAAAGAGTATGAATGTAAAGAATAAGATTTTTGTCACAGCTGCAGTTTAGTAGTAGCATTTCTTACAATGTTAATCCTTGACACTTTGCTACTCTCATCTTCTCTTTTCTGCTCTCTCAGGAATGATCTTGTCTTTCTTTCTGTGTAGAGATAATGATATCTCTGTCACTTTCCTTTTATTGGGCCACAGGTCAGCATTTGGGAGGCTTTTCTACCTTCCTGTCCTTTGAAATTCTATAATCTCAGCTACTGAATTGCTTTTCATTCCAATTATAACGTGACTCTAACTTCTCTAGAAATTCTTTGATATCTCCTTATCTTGATTAATAATGTGCAGCAACATCTCTTGGAATGATAAAATTATTGCTCTAATATAGAAAAATATAGACCTACACAATACATGACTTCTATAAAACAGGTTAAATACAACCCGAATACCTCCTCACTTAAGAAATATAAAAATTTTTAAAAATCAATGTGTAGGATTAACTTTGCATACATGAGTCTGGCTCATACTCACCAAGGCATTAAGCTTCAGTTTTTAGTCTGAACTTTATTCACTGTAAGTTAAATATAAAGTTGCTCTAAACCAATATGATAGAAAATCTATTTTAATAGTAAGAGTCTTTAAAAGATTAAAAACAACAACAAAAAAATCTGAGACAAAACTCGGAAACCTCTTCAGAGACTTGCTGGATAGCACCCGTGGTTTGCAAAGGATGGCATCACTGAGATGTCTTTGTACCGTGGTATGGAAAAAGTGAGTCCTAGGAAGAATGGTGTAGATGATCTAAAGTCAATTGCAAGGTACCCAATCCCTTCCAGAAAATGTTAACTAGCTACTTGTAGCACCTTTCCTCCCCACTTTTTCTTCTCCTGCCATTTTGCATGCCCCAGCCATTTATTATGCTAGATAATGAAATGTTGGGATTTACTTTAGAGACAATTTTATTTAAAAAAATGCAAATGAACGTCTTTCAAAGCCAAAGAGAAAACAGCTTTCCTGAACCAAATCAATGCTGCATCCCACTGTCAAAATGGGACAGGGTGTGGCAAGGGACCTTTATTTTTTGTTTTCTTAAAAAGGGAAGTCATGTTGTTTATAATGATTTTAATAATAAAGTCTAAATCAGAACACCAAACACTTATAACTCCCTTGCATTAACAGCTCTCTATTATGCTCATGATAAACAAAAGTGACTTAGCTTAAGGGAAAAGTTCAGGTTTTCTCAGTCTTTTTTATTTTTTTTAAATCAGGAACGTTTGTACGCTGTAAGGATTTTTCTATCCCAGCTACAATATTCAGCCTGGTGGAATTCTTGTGTAAGTCAGTGTACCTTATCAAATAGAGAGGAGGATAAGAAAAATATTAAAGTTACAATTTTGGATGCATGCAAATATGCATCCACATTTAATCTTTAGGGACCAGCCTGTACGGGTAGTATAGAAAAAAATATTTTTTGTTTGATTGTGGTTTTTTTCTGTGAAAATCAATGGTTCTGTACAGACAAATGGTATGCCTTAAAAGAAAAATAACAACATTAACTCTGCAGTTGCATTTGGTCTGAAAGTAACCTAGAATGTGGAACACTTAATTTGTCAAGACATTCTGACAGGTCTCATCAAAAGTCCAGTATCAGCTTTACTAGTTTGGCTCATTAAATTGAAAATGGGCTTTGAAAAGGTCATGGGGAATTAGAGGTTACAGAACAAATAATCAAACCAATTAGCTATAACTTGAACGTTGTGAGCTGCCTAAAAGAGAAAGCAGACCTGACCTTGTCAAAGAGAGAAGGATATTAAAATTGCATACCAAGAAGGAATCCAGAAAGCTTAATACAGCTATGTACACGTTTGCTGAATATTAGGTTTTGCTGTTGCCTTTTTTTTTTTAAGAACAAAAGTACTGAACCTCTCCCACCCAAATAATGATCTTCCTGTACTAAGCTCCCTACCTATTTTAGAGGTTCCTGATTCACAGTAAAGGTTGCTTATTTATTTTGTGATATTGTACATTTAAGTCTCATGATCTGATCCTTCTCACATGCCATATTGTAAATTAGAAACAACTCTACTAAATATAATTATGTCACTGTAAAAGTGATATAAGAGGGGAAAATAGGACATTAATGTCCATGTCAATTTTGATTAAAATAATCCATTCTGTGAAATCTGAACTTGTATACCAAGTTGTCAATTTTTTTTTCTCTTCCCGTATATTGACACAAAATTCTTGTTAAGTTCTTGTATAAGTTAGCCACTTTACTCAATTTTATAACATTTTAAATTACAGTACAAGATTGCCTTGAAGAAAGCTGAAGCTATCCATGTATCAATTATTTTGTTTTAGTACTGAGCAAAAATGTTCTCCATTACTTCCTAAAAAAAAATTATTTTTTCTGGTCAAGATCTGAAGGACAATCAGACTAACATTAAATATATGGGTTGTATTTATTTTTTAATTTATTAAAGGATTGTCAGAGGGACGCTGAGTTCAGATAAGTCCCCTGAAGATTATCACTGGAGCTTATGAGTTTGACCATTGGCTGTCCTTGACTTCTCTGCTTCTCACATTGGCCAATATTTTCAGAACTGTTCTATGCCTTCTTCACTAACTTTAAAAAAATTTTTCCCAGTGTCTGCAATTAGCATTTCTGCATGAGGGCATGCTTAGAATAATGACTTGCATTTACTTCCTAGAGATTACTTTATTCTGAGAAAGGTGGATACCAAAAATTTAAACTTCTCTCTGAGCTGAGATTATTATGCTCCACTGCCCCAGGTAGAGCCTGCGTAATTCATACCAGCTCAGGATTTTGGCTCCATGGCCCTAAAGTTGTTAGGAAGCTAGAACATAGTGTGTGAAAGTGTTCACTGCTGAGAAGGGGATTTTTCTGCTGAACTAGAAGGCAGCGAATGCTCAAAGTTGCCCTAAGCAGCTGAGAACTGGCACGTTTTGCTTAAATGGAAATCACAGATAAACTCTTTGAGAAATGCAATACCTTAATCAGCACAAAAGTGGATAAATAGCAGGAGCTGGCGGCGGAAGGGAAATGCTGCCAGTGCTGCTGCACGTGTACAGCACTTGTTGTGAATCAGACTCTATTGAACATCACTGCTCAGAAAGCTGGAAAGAAAACTGAATAATGACATTGAAAGACAAAGGCTTTACCATAAGGCAACATTTGTGCTAAGTGCTTTCAAAGCGCTAAACTGTCGTGTTGGATGTTGTATTATAGAGTAGTTGATGAGTTGAAGGTGACAAAAGGTCACTTCTTTGGGGCCAGAAGTGACTTCAAAAAACAGACTTTTCAGATCCAACAATCTACTAGAGGGGCAAAACCCCATAAGGAGTAGCACAACTGAGTGGTATGTTGAGCAGTCCTGAAAAAAACCAGACCACTGGAATCTGTTTCATAGCAATGCTAAATTTATAAACTTCCTACAGCTTACTAAAATAACATTTCAGGATCTATTCAGCTCGTGATCTTACCATGCTACTCATGTTATAGATAAAAGAAAATTAAAATCTGTGTTTTTGAGGCATATGAACAGAATGACTGAATGATATTAAGCAGGACCTGCACTGAGATCCTTTGTTGAACTCAGTTTTAAAATGAAGGTAAAGAGATGGTTTCAAATAATGTTATTATGGTCTATATTAGTTTCCAAAAATAAACTGTATGTTCAATAAAATTTTCATTGCACCTTATTCCAGATCTGTAATATTTGGTTTGATTTCTAATAATCCAATAATTTAGTTTTTTGTTTTATTCTCTTTGACTAAGTGTGAAAGAAAAGCTGTGGCAAAGTGATAATTTTATATTGAGTAATAAAGGCTCCTGTTTATTTGAAGTTGGGTTGTTTTTAGAAAAACACATGGATTGTCTAATTGTCATTATTTGACTGTAATTAGAAATTATAAAAGAAAAGGTTTACCCTCTTGACATATTATAGTAAAATCTTTTTCTGGCAGTTGCATGTTTCCAAGCCCTTTTTTGGTTTTGTGTGTCTATTTTTATTAAAATATTGAAGAGTAATATATTCTCCATGATTAATATGCTAGCAATGCATATAAACTTGTGATAAAGGAACAAATTTCTTTAGGCCAAAGTAGCTGACCTACAAACAAAATGTTGTTTCAAATACCCTTTACCTACTGTCAGAATACATTCTCCATCTAGATGGAAATCAATGGTATTTGTGTCCCTATGACAACCCTTCTCTGTGGATTATATGCACTACATGGCCCCTATATTGAAGGTTTCTACTGCTTTCTGAAACTTGGAGCAAATTTTTAGGCTTTGTCCTCTGAGTTGTTTTGGATTCAGGATTTAGGAACATTCTTCCTTCAAAACCAAATAATGAATAAAATATTACCAAAGGCTTAATCTTGAAATGTAGCAAGGAGAAGTTTGCTGATTAATAGATTTTCATTTTCTATAAATTTTCGAACAAAGTGTAGGCAGAAGTCAAATGTTCTGTAGAAAGCAGAGGGATGAAGGTGATGCAGCAGCTATGCCTGCTGCCAGACTGTTCATGTGTAGTGTTTATTTAGACAGATAAATAAATAATGCTTTTAAATCAGCTTCCTCACTGGGGAAAACACTGAGGAGACTCTGGGCTATGTTTAGGTTCATGTCTACAAACAGCTAGAGACACCACCAGGCTAAATGTCTTGCCTCAGGTCAGATGTGGTTTATTAATCCAATCTGAGTGGAACCCAAGCACTTGACTTGCAGCACCTTTTCTGAATGCACGGCTTTATTTTTAAAAATGAATAACGTAATCTGTTAAAAACCACCAAAACACCCTCATGAAGTATTTATCGCAAACCAGCTTCAGATGTGGTACTTCAGATATAGCACAGGCTAATTTTGCAATAGTATTTGATACAAGCCCTTTTGATAGAGCTGTCATCTGTCAGTCTAAGGGAAATGGTGGGATCTCATCAGAGCTGTATAGGAAGGGTTGGCTTCTTCTTATGGTTTCTGCATTTGTCCTTTGTTATCAGCTGTGCAGAAAATGAGGTTTCTGGATTGTCCCATTTTAGGATACCTGGAGAAATCACATTTCCTATTTATTTATATTGGTCTAGAGATAAACTCATATCCAAGATGATGTAATAGGTCATAAATTTTTATTTAGAGAGCTGATAAAACAAAATTCAAAGAGAAAGAGATTTTTCTCCATTATTGTCATCTACCCCCTCTACCATAAAGAATATGGAACAAATGTCCAAAAATATGGACCTATGTTCTGTATTAAATGTCAGTGTTGCTGTAAAGTGCGAGGCTCTGTTGATTACAGTAATAGTATAAAATGAAACTTCCAAGTAAAAAAGGCCTGGAAATTCTTAGAGCACCAAACTATATTGCTTCAAAGTAAAATGGAATAGAGAGAAACCTCAAGACTTAAAGTACTGTATATGAATATTTTCTTTTTCAGTGGTTAGATTCTATCCATTGCAGTGAAATTCTCAAAATTGAGAGGAAGAATTATCAAGGAGTCTCAGCCATTTTTACATTCATGGATTCCGTGAAAATATGTAAGTTGTCTATCTTCCTTTAATAGTGCTTGTCAGTCCACTGTATTTGACATTTTAATCATGTTCATGTTTTGAATTTATGCTATTTATACTATTTATTTTTATAGTAGTGATCTGAACACTCCCCAAGAGTTTTGTGGATAAGTGTTGTATGCCTTTTTTTTGTTGTTGAAATGCATGTCCAAAGAGGATTGGTGAAGATCATAAAATATTAAACATGAAATAAAATCTCACTTTGGTAATTAATTGACTAACAGTACCTAACATTGTTTTAACAGAAGTTATCTTAGAAAATAATTTTTTAAGTAATATTCGGCCTTTCCAACAATTCTGATAAGTGCTGGCCATGTTATCTTCTTGTGAGGTGGAGCCTAGTCACTGCTTTGAATCACCATGACGTCCTTTCTGAGAGGCTGTAGAATCACTGAACTGTTTCTAGGCCTTTGATCTTGAAATTTAAAAATAGAAGTAAAATATGAAACAGTTGCATGATCTTGCCAGCTCTAGCAAACCCAGCAAAATCAAAACCAAAAAAAGCAAACCGGTTTGGACTATTGTTCAATGGACCAAGTGGGAACTGGCATGCTTAAGGGGTGAAGGAAAGGAGGAGTTACACACCTCTTCTAGGATAATTTGTGGTACTTTTTGTAAAATGCCATTAAGGTACCATCTTCATTCTGAAGGTCCATGCGAGTAGGCAAAGAAATATTAAACCCATACATTGAAATAAGAGGCATCCAAGCTTTTTGTTCATTTATCAGAATTATGTATTGGGGCAAAAGATTTTGCCCCTAAGGTGAAAAATTGTAAGTATAACTAGTGAGCAAGGAGTCAGATTTTAATAAAGGCAAAATAAAGTTCACAATATCACTATGATGCAATTTAGAATGCTTGGGCTTGATAGCTACAAAGATGATTTAAAGACAGATAAAGAGAAAATATGGATAACAAAGTAGGGGCTAAATCTTCACACCTGACAAAACATTAGACATTTATTTGGAATAGAACTGTCTTTTCACAGAAAGCATGGTAAACAAACATGTTTAACTTTATAGAGGGCATTGTTTCAGAAAGGAGTTTGGTGAGAAATGCTGGTCAAGTTGCAAATGTACAGTGAAGTGAAAACTACATCCCTTATGAATTTTTTTTTTAATTTCTAACCTTTAAGTAACTTTATGTAATTATTAAATAATTAACTGATAGCCATATTTTCTGTGAAAGCTTGTTTTAGGATATCAAAATTCAAACTTGGAGGAGGCATCTTGCAAAAATTGAATCTTGCTGGAGTTGGGAAATTCTTAAGCTCATAATTTTACACTGGTGCCACTTCATCCTTAGAAAGGTAAATCCATTTTTAAATTGGATAGCTTCTTGGTGCATTAAACATTTCACATTTTTAGGGATTGCATAATTACAACTTGTTGTATATGACACACTGCACTGGAATAATTTTTTGAAAAGGTCAAAGCCAGTTAAAAACAAAGTTCTGACTTAAATTTTGTGTTAGACTGATTACTTAGAATTTAATGAAATACTCAACCCCGGAAGAAAGAAAGAAGATGAAATATTGTAAAACTCTACCCAATAATAGATTGTGACAAATGGAATTTGTGAATCTCATGACTTGTTCTTTATTGATCAGAAGCTTATCATAGCATTTAAATTAATAAAAGTACAGTTAAAGGCATTCACAAATAATGCTTGGATATAAGTGCAAGTAGGCTTTATTGATTTCTAGTGTCAGCTAGGCTTCAGAGAGATTTACCATATGTTGAACATATGAAAATAGCAGGAACAACAATCAAAAAAAAATTCTCCTACTCTATCAGCTAATAAAGTTTTAAATGTTTGTAAAGAATTGAGTGGACTCAGTGTAGCACATCCATGTGTATTTCATAATATCCCATCAGTTAAATGAGCCGCACAAATAATCAGTTAAAACCTATTAAGTACATTTTTTGCCACAGAATTTATGTAAAACACATTTTTACTATTTTATCAGTATTATTCTGGGTACTGAGTTAAGTATGTTTTCCATAGAAAAAGCAATGAAAATTAATTTTCTATCTATGCCTCCTCTATGTAACATACCTGCCATGGGCACATAACATTACAGTGGGAAAATAATCATAAACAGATTTGGTATGCCTTCATTTTCCAAAATGATTTTCAAAGCATTTTATGTGGCTCTGAAAAGTCTTCTGAATTGTATCATGTCAGTTTCTGGTCATAGGCCAAAGAACCTTCGGTTTCTTACACTACAAGGTAATATGGCAAAAATTTACCTCTGAGAAACCAAAGAAATAATGCAGTGTAGATACACAGGGTGGAAAGTAAGACTTGACATTGTTACAGGGACCTTGAGTCATTAGGAAAGTGTTACAGGAATGAAAAAAAAAGTTGTTTATATTTGAAACTTGGTGGGTATGGACCTCGTTTCATTTTTTACAACTTTAGGGGTTGTTGTCTCCTGCAGCACTGGTTCATGTTAACTCATACCCACTGCCACTAGGTGAAATGGCTTTTACCCTTAGGCTTTTGCTCAGATGTGGAAGCTCCCAGTACTCAGACCTTTTGCCTACTATATTTGTATGCACATTGATCAGAATTACTCCACTGATCAAGATAAGTTTTGAGAATTTGTAAATAGTTTTTTTTAAATGGTTGAGAATTTTCTGAATTGCACAATTGTTTAATCTTAATAGAAGTGATACAACCTAATATAAAGAAGAAGGTAACCTAGAAAATACATTTCCTAAAACATACCACTTCCTTTCTAGGAGCTTCTTTAAAACTCTTACACTGGAACTTACCCTTATCCATGTTTGCAAGCCCATATGCATTCAGACTGTTACTTCATTTTTAGAGAATGACTTTTGAATATTTGAGATGACCTGTTTGTTCCTAATAATTTACATTACTTTGTAGAGAAGCAAGGGAACTGGACTTCTCAGCATGGAAATTGTTTATTCATCTCTCACCTCCTCAGCCAAAATTTGTTTTATATTAAGCTTTTTATTCTTTTATTTTTCATGAAAAGTCTGCAATTAATCTAGACATTTATTTGGTAACTGCCTTCTATCATTTGACCACTGGCATATATTAATACAGATGAGCATTCCTGATATCCTGACTGTTGTGCGTTAGCCTTGGCTAGAAGCAAAATGCCCACCCTGTTACTCACTCACTCCTTTCTCCCATGGAAGTCAGACAAAATAGAAGGAAGATGTGAAGACTTATGGATCAGGATGATGACAGCTTAATAGCAAAAGCTGTGCATATAGCAAAGGAAGAAGGGGAATCATTTACCACTGGGCTGATAGAGTAGCTATTTTCTGAAAGCACGGCATGTGTACGGGTTCCTTGGGAAGACAAATGCTGTGACTGCAAACATTCCTCCTGTCCCTCCTTTCCCTTTTTACTGCTGAGAACAATGTCATGTGGTTTAGGATATCCCTTTGGCCAGTTTGGGTCAGCTACCCCAGCCACTTCCCTCCAATCTCTTACCTGCCCCCAGAATACTCACTGGGGAGGGGGAAGAAAAGAGGAAGCCCTGAAATGGCTTTACACTGGGGCATTGTCAGCGCTTTTGTAGCTACAAATTCAAAACACAGCACCACAGCACTGCTGAGAATCCAACTCACTCCCAGACAAACCAGTGCGCTGTTGACCGATATTATTTGCAAATATGGAAACAATTGTTCATTGTAAAGCACTTCTAATGATGAGCCCTTTTAAGGTAGCTGCTCTTAGGTTAGGCTGTTGACATGAGAGGGAAAGCCTGGCTTGCCAGAGTGAGGAGGAGATAAGGATTGTGCTTATCAGTATATGTTACACATTTTTTTAGCTTCCTCCTTGTTAATATGTTTCACATGTCATATGGCCAATTAAAGTGATACATTTGATAATATAATTTATTGAGTAAATACTATATTTAGTTGCTAACAAACATGATGGTCTTGGGAAAGTAAAAAGAAGTGAGGCAGGCTAGGCTTTATACACTGACTTTTCCCATTCATTCTGCAAGCACCAAAGGAATTTTTAATTTGAAATTTGCATTTGTTATGCTATTGTTATTTTCATTGAAATATGTAACATTTGAAGCATATTTAATAATTTCAATTTTTACAACACAACTGTTATATAATGTCTATGGTTTAGAAAGTAATTATGTCAGTGCACCAAATAGGGCACATGCCATGAGGGGAGTGGTAAACAACCTCTCAAAAACCCATCCTCAGATTACTCCATACTTTAAACAGAGTCTGTCTAATCCATGCAAATCTGAGGCAGAGTGTGTCTGCTTGCATTGATCCAAAGACTACGCCTAAGAGACCTTCCAGCTGGATATGCCAGAGAATACCCCTGATTCAGCTGAGGAAGTTGCAGAGCTGTAACTACACAATCAAGATCTGAAACAGGTATTATGGAATTGAGATATTCCTGCTGTTAGTGGTTCAAACAACTCATCCAAGGACGTCAGCAGATGTCCCATTAGGTGAGTGAGAAGCCAGTCTGCTCTGTCCATCTGGATGGTCTTTCTTCTTCTGCATTTCATGTGCATCCTTACTTTTCAGGAACTACTGTGCTAGTCTTGTTAGGCTGTTATTTTTCAGAAGTAGTCATGTGATATGTTTCCAATTCTAGAATACTCAGGGAAGTAAAGGGTGCAGGACAAGTGTTTTTAAATTGTCTGGTTTTTGCTGTTTCTAATTATGGAATGGACACTTACAGAACTCTCAATTTCTAGATCCTGCACAAAATAATGAATTTGCCACAAAAGGCAATAATAAGACCTTTCAAAGAATTTTATCAATTTGTAGAGAAAAATGAAATGAAACCCAACACAAACAAACAGAAAACCCAGCAAAACAACAAAAAATTCCCAAAGTAATCCTTTTAACAGAACCCTAATACCAGAGCTGAAAAATGTAATTGCCTGAAAATTTCAAAATTTCATTTCATTAGAGGTTGCAATTTTCAATGGAAATCAGTTAACTTGAAACATACTGTAGTTGTCAACTTAAACCAAAACAATCTCATCATAAATTCCAAGCAGGCTGTAGAAAAACATATGGTTTAGTAAATACAATAAACCTTCATTGCTGAAATCATACACATAAACCAGATCTCCATCTGAACTAGTAACACAAATTATAAAGGCAGTCCTTCAATAGGCATCCCCCACTTTAATGAAACACGTCTCAGTTGAAAACTAAAAGATTAAAGAACCACAACAAAAGTTTCCCAGAGTCATATCATTTATAACTACAACCAGTTTCCAGATGCAAAAATGCTCAGTGGTTTCTACTAGGAGCTCACAATTCGAACCATCTCTCCCTGATCTACAGAACCCTTCAGTCTGACTTTTGTGTGTAGAACTGCCCAAGTATTACAAGTCCAGTAACCTTTGTTGGGACTTGTCATATGTAGAGGAGGTTAATATATAACAATTTACAGCATCAAGACTGTATCTTTCTTCTCCAATTTATGTCTTTCAAATCTGTTCTAATATTTTTTTTATTTTATTTGCATTAAAGTTAACAAAATATGGTAAACAGCATTATAATATCTAGTTTTATGACATAGCATATCTAGTTTTATGACATCAAATAAAATATTTGACATGCATTTTAAATTCTACTAGGAAAAGCAAGTAAACAAAAAGAAACAAAGCTGAAGAGACCTTCATAGTATTTATCTTGAAGCAAAGGGACTGTGAGTGCAACAACTGTGTCATTATTATTCTTAATATTCAGAAACAAGGAATAAAGAACATGTTGTTATGTAAGGGTAAATTCACTGGCCTTTTAAGCCCCCTCAAACCTTCTATTCTCTCACAGTCTGAACTTGGAAATATTACATCACCCAGTATGCTCTAATTAACTTAAAAAAACCCAGATATGATTGCATAGGGTAGTAAGACCTTGTGCTCTTTGGATTAGGAAAGGCATAGGGAGGAGAGAGTGAGAAGGGGCCAGGGAAAGAAAGCTCTAAGTAACAGTTACAACACACTAAAAGTTTGGCAAGGCATAACCAAGATGTGGTCAAATTTCTAAGAAGAGTACAGACATCTGAAATATTCTGAAAAATTTTATGATACATCAGCTTCTGGCCCTGGATTCAGAGATCCTGTTTAATCTTCTGTTCTGCTGTCATGGTATGTCACAGATAGAGTGCCATTTCTCAAGATCGGGCATGACTGAGGAAAATATGGAGTTTGTTAGAGTCTGTTTCTTCATATTAATAAAGTTATAAGGTAAAACATTCCAAAACCAATCTAATAAGGCTGAAGAAGGAATATTTAAGTTTGAATTATTAGTCTTTGTGACTTAATGTCAGAGAGCACTACTTAGAATGTGTATGTGCATGTATGTGTAGGAATATCTATACTTGCCTCAGAGTTTCACTGTTGTTTGTGTTTGCTCTGGTGAAGATGGCTATCTGACAGCATAGTATTTGTTTTCCAAATACTTAGTTTCCACAAAGCATTATCCAATAGCTTAATGCTGGTCTCCAGAATGTTACCACCTCTACTAGGAATTTTCCCTGCCAGCCATTCAAAATAAAGAATAGAATTCATACAGTAATGTCAACCCAGTTTGACAAATCTTCATGTCAGCCTCAAATGTGATTGGTAAAAGGCCAAGCATTTGTCAGATGGGTTTTGGCAGTGGATTGAAAATGAAATCTATTTTTGTTACTTTTTTTCCTTTTAATATCAAGCATATATTTTTTCCTACTTGGTGACACAGATTTAAACTACTAAGTGACATTTTGTAGGACTGCAGAATTCCATGAAAGATATCTTCTTAAAAACATTTTGGCAACCATAAAGAAAAGGAAAAATCAGGATGAATTGAAAATATCAAGTTGAGTTTAATTCTTAGTGTCTGTTTCTCGCTTAGTTGTCGTCTTGGTAAACAATCCTTCTGTATTTGCATTTTAGGTACTCCCAAATGATACCGCAGATAAAAAAAAACTGGGTTTTTATTTTATTTTGTTAATTTACTACTTTATTTAATTATTTAATTTATTTATTTTAAATAATGAAATAATGAAATACGCTTGCTTCCTTTTTAAGATACCTATTTGCAATTTCCTCTAAACTTCTTAATGATTGAAAGAGGTAATAGGCAGCTCAGTCACAGGGTATTGTTCTCTTTTTTCATCAATTCTATGTTTCAGGTGATGGAGGAAATGTTTTTTAAAGTTTCACAAATACATAATTTTACTCCTTGACAACAGGGAAGGAAAAGGCGTTTGACTGTCAGGAATGTTATCTGCTCTAAAGAAAACAGCCAACTGATAACTGCCTAAAAATTGATCATTTAAAGTTGAATGGCCAATAAACAGTTGTGGTGGAATGTTTCATTTTAGGAAAATATGGAAGCACACAGGAACACTGACAGTTGGGAGATTTATTTACTATTGTAGCAGAGATAACTGGAAATTAAATCTGTCACTGAAGTTGCTAAGCTATACTATACAAAAGCTGTTCTCACCTAATAAATTGTACAAAATAGAGCTAGAATGAAGTTTGAATCTCAAAAGGGTCATTTTCTCTAGCAAAATGGTATGATACTTGTTTTATAGCTGGTTGGCCCATATTCACTGAGTGTGAAGTCCAAGAGCTACCAGTAAGTATTAAAAGCTGTCATTACTTCCCGTATGGTCGATTCAAGTCCCTGCTCCCAGCAATGAAGCAAAGAATGCAGTTTAGGCTGGGCACTCTGAGTTCTCACCCATTCAAGTGTAATGAGAGCTACTAGAGATACTAATTTCTATTTTTGCTAAAATTTGGGATATTACAAATGAAGATGAAACAATAGCACAATTTATTTTAACAAAATTTTTACAATTACTTTCCTAAGATTGCAAAATTTCCATTGCTTTATGAAATCAGTGCAAATGACAATAGAGAATTGCTTTCCTATATTAGGAATTATGAAAGGCTATTCATCTCAGAGCATTTCTAGTTTCTTCTGAAAGTTTTGTTGGGTCAATTCTATTCCTGATAAGTGTTTCAGCTATAATAAAAAACATTTTCTGAGGGAGATATATTTATTTATATATAACCTCTCCAGGTTCACATTTTTCTTCATGCACAGTGATTGATTCAGCAGCAGGGGACAGAAGAAACACATTAAATTTTCAAATTTTTTTCTTTTCCTTGCTTTGTTCAAAGATCTCTTGAAGTCAGTTGGGAAACCCTTTCAATTTAATTTTGGATCACATCCGTAATATTTCCTCATCAGCTTCAAGAAAAGTCTTTGAAGATGACGAAAATGTACCAGAAAGTTCATGTGATAATTCTTTGAGATATAATTTCTAGATTTTTTTTTAACAATCCAGTTAGTACTTAGACATTCACATGAGTTGCCAGATTGGGAACTGGATGCCACTTTGGATATAACTGTGTGTCTGAGGCGTTTGAAGTCTGTAGGGAAGAAAATGCAGAATCTCTTATTTAAGGTATGTGAAATAAGTGATACTTCAAAATTTACTTGAGCTCGAAGTACTAAAACAATAGCTTTAATCTGAGTTTCCCTTCTTTATATTAATGCTGCCTGAAGAGGTTTGCATATTCTTGGCCTAAACTTTTGAAGTGGAGGGAGTTCAGTGAAAGAAAAGTACATGAGCCTGCTTCTAAATTCAGTCTTAAAACGATAAACATTTAATAGTTTTATTTAATGTAACTGTGGCTCCTTCAGCCTGTCATTTTAAAAGCGCTCTTATTTCTACACTGCTTCTAGATGACTCTGGAGAGGGAGCCTCTTCAAGAGCCATCAAAGAGGAAGCAGCCAAGCAAACAAATTTTGGAAATGACAGGTCTGCCCAGAATGCTTGTGGTCTAATGAAATCTGTAGGTTGAGATACTTTGCCTCATTCATTCAGTCTCCTCCAATAAAATCAGCTTTCAGTTAATATATGTGCCTCTCAGGGGAGGTCATAATGGGAACAGCAGCTGGATCTGGCCATAGCAATAAGCATTGTACAAATAAGCATTTCCAAAGTGTAGTATTAAATAGTACCTTTACCTTACTTCCTTTTAGATGGAAATTTTCACAGTTTAAAAAAATTAAAAAGACAGTAATAGGGCTGGATTGTCAATTCAAGTTTTACTGACTTCCATAGCTTTAAGCATTACTATACCACAAATAGTATTTAACATGCTGAAAGTAAATCCCTGTGGCCAGTGGATATTTATTCACATCACAGAGTTTGGCTCAGTTCACCACACTTGGCAGTCTTTAGTCCAAAAAGGCCAAGAACTGGAATAGCAGAAGGGCTGCAGGTCAAGACTTGCTCACTGGCAAAGTTTTGAGGGGAAGTCTGTGTGGTGCCTGTCTGTGTTATACCATGCACTCATGGTGTCAGTCCTTTATATTCTTGAATACAAAAATCACTCCAAATGTAAAATATATATATTATGTGGGAATGTCTGTATTATATTTGATGGACTTTGTCTTGTAGAATGCCAGATACTGAAATTCTTATATAGTCTCAGTGAGGGGATCATTTACAAAGCAAGGTGCCAGTTATTACAGCTGTTTTTCATGGCATTTCACAGAGGTTTCTTTTTTTGATGTAGCTCAAACAGCACATGTAGTCTTTTACATGTCCAGCTGGAGCTATGGAATTTATATTAGAATTAGATACAATTCAATACACAAACAGAATGTAGATTTCTGCTTCATAGATATGTGATGTACCTGAAAGAAATTGTTTTCTCTTACTGCTTAAAAAAGAATGCTTCAAAAAGAGCTTCACTGGAAGGACAGATCTAAAATTACCTCCTCTGTGAAAGTGGGGGCAGATCATCTGTAAAATGAATAATATTGCGAGGGAAATACTAGACTCTTAAGGTGAATGACCAGACTCATGTGCCATCAGCTGAACTGATGTCCTTAGCCTGATGCTAGAATAACACTTACCAAATCTACAAACGTTAATAGATAATGCAACACAAGAAACCGATTGGTCCTTGCTGTTATTATTGAAATTATACTATGCCTTTCTGAAGACAGGATTGGAGGGTTTGTGAGTTTATCAGTAAGAGGCATTCACATTGACACTGACTGACAATGTCCTATTGAGCTTCCCTGAAAAGTTCATTGTGACATTTATTCACACTTAATTAGCATCTCTTGGGATTAATGTATCATTTTATCAAGCTAATGCAATCTTAGTATAAAAAGATGTAAATTCAATATGATACCAACACGTACCTGGATATTGTAGTTAATCTGCCTAAACTGAACCTGCCATTCCAAATTTATAATGGTCAAGCTTTAAACTCCCTATGGAATTCTCAGAATGTTAATTGGCTATTTTACTCGTGAATGCTCTCCTTGTTGTTCAAGAAGTTCCTAGAAGCCCTGTTGATCCTGATGGCAGGTAATGTAAGAGGAAAATCTGTATTTTAAGACGCTTATGGAGTAAATAATACACCAGATTTAAGTATAAATAATATACTGAGTGTAAGTAATGTTTTACATAGCTTTGGTAAATTGAAGCAAGAGCTTGTGATATATTTCATCAATTGCTTCTTTATTTAAGGTTCTTTTCTTTACACTGGAACATTTTCTGTAGGTGAGAAAGTTACAAAGAACATTGCTAACAGTTATACTACAGAAATACGTTTTCAGAACTATTGAAGATATTCTTCACAAGGAGTGCTCCAAAGAGCAGACTTGTACATTTACATCTAGACTATTGTACTTTTACATCTTATAAAAAGTACTCTTTTTGTAAGAGATTCTTTTCACTATGCAGTCCATTCTTGCCCAGTCCATTTTCCTTGAGTCCCTTGGTTTTTATCCAGATTATACCAATAGATTAAAAAATTATGTTGGTACTTCTCTTTCTTCTTTACAATATGTTATTTGCTTTCTCTATTTCTTATCTGTTTTTAGATAACTAAAACTCTTGAGTGCCACAAAGAAGCTTTAATATTCCTCTTATAAGTCTTGCCTATTTTTATAACATTTCTGTTGATGACTGCATAAGGAATGATTCACAAGCTGTTAGCATTCCATGAGCTTAATTAAACATGGGTCTTACAGGTAAAATAAAGCTTTTAGGTAAAATGATGTTTGAGTTCCACTGTAGATAGCATTTCTCAGGTCAACTGATTCTATGTACCCTTTCACCAGAGCCTACATCTGCATTTAGAATTAGTTCAACACAATAACTGCAGATTCTGCAGCTTTAGAAGGTTAGCATGATTCTTTTGTTTCAGTCTTGTTTTGCTGAATGTTCATTGTCTATGAACTTGTGATTCAGCAAACTGTCAGGATTATATTTGTTTCCTTCAGCTTTGTTATTACTAAAATAAAAACTTGAATTTCCAATATTTGAAGCAAAAATGTGACTAAGAATGCCTGAAATAGAAAAGATGTTTATTTCAAAAGTCCTCCTTCAGTGCAGTGGAGCAAGGAGAAGACAGGTTTAAAGAAAGCAGGTTTTTTATATTAAACAATGAAAGGCATTACCATTTGTAAGAGGTGGTTTTTTGGAGGGTGAGACACAGAGTTTAGCCATGTTTAGGAGGACAGGGACATGTCACATAGGATATTTGGTGGGCAGCATTGCTTTGAGCTTCTGTTCTGGATAAGGGAGAGCTGAAAATAATACGGCATATGAGAGGTATCTGGCTGCACAGGAGATTTATGAAGATGTACATTGAAAAGCAAACCTGTCCCTTCAGTTGTATTTCAGTGCATGACCAATAGTATAACATTTAATTTTGCTATGCAGTTCTTCAGATGAGAGCAACTGATTTGTTAGTATATTTTGCATTCTTATTACAATATCTTACCAATTTGTCCTGAATGCCACCTGCAATAGACTTGAATTTTCAATATAGGAGAACAACAAAACCACATTTTGCCTTGTTTGCCAGACAACGGTTTGTTGGTGGTGTATCATCTTCCATTAGGGAAGGATGTTTCTTTCATTCCAGTGTGAATGTTCAAATCCTATCTCTCTTTAATTATAATAAGAACAAATTTATTATTGTTCCTTATTCATACTCTGTCATTTGGTGTTAATGTGTGATGTTTGAGTGCCATGAAGTGTAATTTTCTAATTGCTCACACTGTGAAAAAACATCTTTAACACTCTCCAGCCATACATTTAGGCAGCTTTTCTCTAATTTATAGAGATTTTATTTCATTTGTGGTTTTTGGAGTGCATATAGAAATAGGCAGGAAGGGACCAAATTTTGGGTTTGTCCTTCATTTGAAAGCTTTTCAGTTCAATAGACTTTAAATTTGCAATGATGTACCTGAAAACTGAATTAATCTCTGGAAATCTGTCTATTTTCTGATGCTTTAAGTTGTAGTGTAAAGATGCTTGTTTTTCTTAACTAAAACCCAAGAAGCACAATTTAATTGCAATTTTATGTACAAAGAGCAATAATTTTCTTCCTGACTGACAGATTCTAAATGGTTGTCACTTGTAAAGTACATAACTATCACTTTCAGGTAGTTTTGTTTGAGTTATGTTAACATTGCAGTTTCTTGTGAAAGTTACAGAAAAAATGATATTTGTCTTAAAAAAGAAACAACCTATAGTTCTATCATGGTGAGGGAAGGGACATAAGACAATGTCACACTGCTAAATTCATTTTATTGAGTGAACCAAGCAAGGGACAGATGATACCAAAGAAAGCTTTTCACATCACAGACATACAGAAAAAAATTCAAATTCTTTTTGCTGCCTTCAAATTGCAACCAAAAATATATTGTAAAAGCACATTTTATTGAAGGCTGTATTCCCCAACATGAATACCTTGGTTAATAAACCTGTGAATATGCTGTACTTTTGCAAAACCGAAGTATAGCAAAACTTAATTGTTAGCTGGTTATTTTAAAGAAAGAAAGCTAATGTCAATATTATGTGAAGAATTATTAAACTGTTCAGCTCCTTTCTCAGGTCTCTAGCTGAAAAATAAAAAGGAATGCTGGAAATTTCTTGATGCTCTCCACCTTCAAATTTTAACATGGATGATATTTTTTCCTCTTTGAAGATACTGAAAAAAATGTAGAGAGACTAACTAATTATTGGAAAGTAATAGAAGATTACTTGTAAGATTTTTGTGCTGTTCTGTGCTCAGGTTCTATGAAAATAGTTGGGAAACGGCACGGTAAATTAAGGTCCTGGCACAGTGGATTAAAGCCTGTGCAAGTAATTCTCCTGATGTGAACAATCTCTTTGGCTTCTTCAGTCAAATAATGAGCCTATTTTAAAATTCACTGAAGGAAATCTTAGGGCTTCCAGCATTAGGCTAAAAATAATTGTCAGTGTGAAAAGAAAGGTTGAGAAAAATTGGTTTTCTGTATTGCAAACACATGAGTTTTTTGGAAACAAGATTTTGTAGTACATTTCTCATACTTCATAGAGTGCATTGTTGTGAAAGTTTTAGTTTTCTGAGGTTAGATCAGAGTCAGCCAGCATGGGGTCTTATTTTTATTACTCATTTTATCATGAAGGTAACCTAGAGATAATCCAGAGAGCAGAATCTCACTTGTAGGTGTTGTAGATGTATTGACACTGCCACAGTTTTGAAAAGGTCAACAGGATAAGACAGAACAAAAACGGTGTTTTCTTCATATGATGTGTGGAGAACAGGAGTTAAACAAGTTAAAGCCAAAATTTCAGCCATGATGCCAAAGTGATATATATTCTAATTTTCTGGTATCAGGTACGGTGGGTAAAAATATTTATAATATTGGGAGTGACGATCTTTAACCTGTTTTTCATTTAAAATAATATGTCTTCTCTCAGGGACATGCAATTTTCCACAGATAATTTTATTATGTGAGTTCAGGAAAATCTTTTTGAATTCTTTGTAAAGCAGAGGTCAGATTCAGGAGTTTAATGTACCATCAAAATTCAGGCATATATATAGATGTATCACTAATTTTTTAATTGTCATCTGGATCTGTCTTAAATGACAGAAAATTACAGCTTTATTGTATTCTATGTTTCCAGGGATTAAGATCTTTTCCTGAATGAATAATTTTTCAAATTTACTAATTTGAATGGATCTGTCAATCCCGTGTCTGAAGATTTAGGGGCTGTTGAAGTTATGTTGAAGTTTTAACAGAGATTAATATTATTTCGTGTCCTGTGAAATGAAAATCTGCACAGCTGGCCTCCATGTTACTTCTAGCATTGCTGGTCTCAGTCTCAGTGTTCAAATTTATCAGCATTTCTGAATTTGTAAGGAAAGAAATTTCATGTGTCTACGAAACAGTTGGGTTTTAGGAGTGAAGCTCTCTAACTAGTCTATTTTACTCAAAATAATGAGAATAAAAACCTGCCTTTTCTTATGTTAAGAAACTTGAACTGAATTTCTTCCAATTATCTAAGCTTTCTTAAGCCTGAAGAAATGTTTTATGAAACTGATGTTAAAATCACTGCTTTTTTGTATTTTCATCCCAAATTTACAAGATAAAAGAAACATGATGGGAATAAGATGTTTTTATCTTTGACTATATCTGATTGCTTTTAGAAGCTGTTTGATTATTTTTGGCCCTGTTTCTTTTTAGTAAGTAGGCAATAAAATATATATGTACATTCATCTTGTAGACCATGAGTCAGCATTTTGGATGTAATGTTTAGGTTAAACACATAATCTGTGTTTGCTTGAAAAGATGAATGGCCTTGAAGCTGTTCACCAGCTTGAATTAAAATCCAGGAGAATATTTGCTGAGTAATTTTAAGTGTTAAAATTTAAAATGGTTCATTAGAGCAGTCACAGAGAGAATTCAAAGATCCCAAGCCAGTCCTTGACAACCCCCTTGGGACTCTTTTTATAGGTAGAAGTACATGCTATAGAACCCACTGCTCTGGGTTTGCTCCTGCATTTGGGTGGTCCAGTGAGGGTTTTAATTACGTGAGAGCTATAATCCCATGGCAAAGTTCTGTATAAAACTATCCCAAAGGGTTTTTTATCTTCTCCTCCTCAAACACAGAGTATTCAAAATTCACTCCAACTCTGTGGGGATAACGTGCTCCTCTTGCCTTTAAGATTCTTGCAAAATTCTTGACTTTGTGGCAACCTGTTTGAGAAGAAGATATCAAAAGAAAAGGAAGCAATTATTATAATACACAGCACAGCCTGGCATCTAAATCTGTAGACATTAAGTATGTCAGTTGTCTTCTCATAAGCGTATAGTGATGCCATTGACATTAGAACTCAGTATAAAAAGGTAGAATATAAAGAAATTTAAATTATTTCCTTAAAAAATGAATCTGGAACTGGTTCTTCTTGTAAACTGTATCTTCTGCTGAGAAAAACCAAATCCTTTAATATGTCAGAACCACTAGACAATATTTTTTTCTATTTGCAGGAGTTTTGAAAGCCCTGTTTTGTACTTGGTTGTAATAAAACTGCTCGTGAGTTGACAAAATATTTTGGTTTTGCATCAAGTATATAACATCCTAACTTAGGTAAGTAAAGTAAACTTGAATTATCTCACAGCTTTGAATGCGCTGTATTAACTGACCAACTTTGATTACAGAAATTTCATCATCATGTTTTTCCCATTCTCAGTGGTTTTCCATTAAAATGAAAACAAATATGTCTTGCAGTGCCACATAGACGGGAGCAGTATTTGCCCAAAATAAATTTAAATATTGCTGTTGTGACTGATATTTTCTGGCTTTATGGTCATCAGTATGGCAGCATGATATTTTATCTAGCAGACACATGAGTCACTGTTCAGCTGCAGTGTTATGGAAAAGCTTTCAGATGCCAAAGCTGTTTTGTATGTAAAGTTCTTTCCCTTCTTTAGTGTTTGTTTTGGATTGAGTTCTTTGCTTTCACCCAAGACTGAGATAAATCTGATTTTGCTAACTGTAAAAAAGAGATGCTTATATTCATGCAAGAAACTCTCAGTGGTTTAAGATTGTGTGCAACATAAGCAGGAAGGGCTGAAAGGAGCTTCCCCTGCGGCGCTCTGGGAGGACATCAGGTAAAGCACCAGTACGGATGTAGCACGTTGACTTGGTAGGCTGCAAAGCCTCTGCCCTCCACATTCTTGTCTAGTGCCCCTTTGAACTCAAAACAAGCAAACAACCCCCCCAGACAGTTAATAGCAATAGCCTCTGAGTCAGTAGGCTTGCTAAGCTTCTACTTTATTGCAACTTTGAAACAGCAAAAGACAAGAAGGCGCTCCATGAAAGGCTATATTCTTTCAGCCACTCTAGTCAGAGAACAAAGGAAACCTCCTTTTTGTCTAATAAAGACTGAAGGGAAGAAAGAGACAATGTCGCTGTTAGAATTCTCTCACTAATTGCCCAGAAAGTACGAAAAAACCCCAGACAGTCACAGTTAAAGGGATAAAAAAATTCTCAGGAAACTAATGAGGAGATAAAAAAATATTTTATAATCATGTTTCACTGAAGGAACTTGGCCCTCTGACATCTCCCAGTGTCTCCTGCACTATAAGGGGGAGTTAAGGGACAGCTTCATAGAAAGAAAACTGTTCTGTAATTGTATTTATTGAGAAAGTAAATAGATTCCTGCACAGCAGAGGATGTTAGACAGCATGACATTCATCATGCCGTGATGCTTTGTCTTTTCTACTGTAATTTTAGTTTCTTTCTTATATTTGAAGGGGAAAATTCCACTGATATTACAATATATTACAACTTCCACCATTGCAATAGCACCTGCTGAATGCTCTGGAAGAAAATTTCTGAATAAATAAGAACTCTTAAATGAGTTATATCAACATTTTGCTTTGGGGACATGAATGTAATAAGAGCAATAAAATAACCTCAGATACACTTTGGGATGCTTATATCAGCAATATTCAGTTTTCATACAACAGTGAAAAACAATCTACTTCCCAACAACTTTCCCTCTTATCAGTCTGCAGTGATGACAGATGCAGCCAGTTGAAATCTTTTCTTCGTAGTGTCCTGATCCAGCTGCATTTCCAATCCAGCCAGTTCATGTAGGCTTCTAGATTTGTGTAAAGGAAACTGAGAGAGAAAAACAGAAAAGAGTGTCATCAATCTCACTCCCAAGACTCTGTCTTGGTAGAGGTAGAGGCCATACAGAATATCAAGCAAAGGCTGGAAGGGTCAGGTTTTACAAAGCAAGCATGAGCCAAGAGTCTCCAGGCTTACTATCATGAAGAACTGTATCATTGGCTAATCAAGGAGTCAATATTTGTTTATTTAAAATATCAAACACTTCTAAGGTTTGATCAAAACTTTTGCTTATGTTTCATCCCTTTGATCTCCTCCTCTAGGGAAATACTCTCTTCCACGTTCAACATTTTAACTAAGTGAACATAGTCTTTTTACTTTAATACCAAGAAACGTATCTTGAAAACTGGAGACTGATTTCTCAGCAGTTGCATAACAGGTTGCCACACTAATGCAGAGAAAAAATTGTTATGTAAGTGGATACAAAAAATTTACAAGTTAGCCCATTAACTTCAAGCAATACTTTGTGACATCCTTAAAGTGTGGTCTGTACAGAGATGGGAAAAATGGTGAAAATTGATCAGTTGGCCAGAAAAGATTTTTTTGGTATTTTCTTGCCTTTAATTTCAGCATAGTATAAATAGGTGAATTTTATTTATTATAAAGTTCTTGCTTCTGCCTTAATGATTAAATTTACTATTTGAACCTGACTGGTCGATGAAGCCAAAGTGAATATGACCATGGGTAAATTGTGTAGCCATGTGATACACAACTTCATTTTGTACCTTGGACTTTTTTACCTGCCCTCTGCCTATGAACCTGCCTCTCCCAGGACTTCCTCATCAAAACTTGAAGCAGGTTCACACAGCTGCCATTGCAATAAAAGATTCTTTTAGAATCCTCCTTTCCTTGCCCACTGGAGGTGGGATTTCATCTCAAGTTATACCCAGCCAGTGTGGGGAAGGGAAGAATCAGTCCAGTGACAGCTTGCTTAGATGTTCAAATGTCACGTCTCTAAATGTGGTTAGCACACATTTAGTCCGCAAGGTTACAAACTGAAGTCAGCCATCAGGAGGGGATGATTCCTAGATAACTAATATAACCAGGAATATTCTTCTAACAGATGGGAATATTCAGACATATGATTTTCAAACATAATGTACTTATGGAAAAAGAAAAAGATATTTTCTAAAAGTACTACTGAAATAGTTAGCATTCTACAGACAGGAAAATTCAAATTACAATGTCAATCAGTATATTATGAAAATCTTTTCACTTAATGTTTTGAAGGTTTTCTGTTACACACCACAATATTGTGTGTTCTATAGCTGTTATGTACAGGATTTTGCTAGCAATTACATGTCATGGGGTTTTAATTTTGTAGTGGGGCAGCTATATTGAACTTGGATATGTGTTTATGTTACAGAAGTCTACATGTGTTCCTCCAAAGGAAATATGTAGTTTCAATTAATAAATAAATGCAAGTTATCAGAATAAAAGTTATGGTTTTTTAGAGGTCATAACAATTCATGTCCTTATATATATATATATAAGTAGACATTTGCTAGTGATTTTGCTTAAAATGTTTGATCAGATTAAGATATGGAACATACATTTCACTGTAATTGCAACCTATTTTTGATATGTCACTGTATTTACTACTTTCTCATATTTTATTTGACTCCCATTTTCAAAGGTAAAAAGAACAGACTAGCTGTGTATGGTGTTTTCAAAACTTTTTCATGACCAAACCCTGTTTTAATGTGGACATTATCTCTTTATAATTATGTTTTTAAAAGTTATATGAAGTGTTTGTTTGTTTGAGGAGTTTCTAAATATCCCTGCATATTCTGTCCACCCAAAGTTTTCTCCATTTTAAATCATTATACTTCAAGATACTTCATTTCTTCAGAGAGAGAAAAAATATCTATTTTTAATAAATTATGAGAAGCATACACTTTACATGGCAATACAAGTATTTGTACAGATAAAACTGTATGAAAGCTTTTAGCAATGTACTTGGCACCAGCCTAGTAAAAATAATTCTTCCTTACTCTAAACATTCTTCCAAAATTAAATTTTGCACTAGGGAACAATAATCTTTCTAGAAAATGTGGCTTGTAAGAACAATAAATCTGCTTTTCCTTCTCAGGTCCACGCCTTCATCTATATCCCCAGAAACAGATACTGTATAAAAACAGGACAGTTTAAAAACACAAGCAGATATTTATTTGTTGTTTTGCCTAATTTTCTGTGATGTCAATTTCTAAATATTTGTTCATTTTAACATAATGTTTTGTATTCAGCACATGACTACAGCATATGTCTGTAGAACAAGAGTTACTTCTGACTCTGTCTATAGAAATTCCATATGTTTTGGGAAAAAGAGAATAAAATTTTGTAGTTTTTCTTTCAGTAGCAAGGACTCTTTGTTGTACTCCATGGCCAATCCCAAATAAAAATGGAAAAAATGGCAATTGCAGCTGGACTGAACTTCCAGATGAATAGTTTAGCCAGCTGTGAAGTCATGACCTCATCTGGTTTCCAGGGTCTTGTGGATGACTGATTCTTGTCTGTAGAATGTTTTTTAATCCCTTAAACCATAAAAAATTTAAAAACCACCCAAAACACCAGTATATCAGCACTGGATGAATACCTTGTTTGTTACGTAAAATAGTTGTTATGTAGTATGTCTTAAATGAAAAGTAAATTCCCCTTGACATATAAATAGAACTCTTGCAGACCTGATGGAAAAAGAATTTGGAGAAATAACAATATTAAGTATGCCATGTGCAGGTAGGATTACATTGAAAGAATTTTAATGTGTCCTGAAGTTTGTCTGATAAATAATGAAAAATAAATATATAGTAAGGAAAATGTAAAAAATCAGGAAGTTATAATCTCTAACTCCATGAACCAGACTGTGCAGTGACCTTTGTGGTTCTAACTGAAATCAAAGTGTCTTGCTTTGTTTTACCCACATGCATTGGCTTTTGTAGCACTATTGTAGACACACTTGAAGGCTTCCTAAATAAAGAAAAGTGTGAGTAATATAATTGCTTGACTTTGACCAAGAAACTCAGAGTTAGGGCCACTAGTAAATGCTACAGACATGATTTTGTTTGTTATGCTCTCATTTAAACAAGACACATCAATGAAGCTCATGGGCTGCAGGACAGGAACAATGGTCTAAGGCTGCATGTCTTTTTGGGTCCACTAGTTAGGAAATTATGTACATTGTAAGAAGTCGAGAAAAAGATTTCTCAAGATGTAAGGTTTAGAATTCATGTCTTTTATCCTATTTCAAATGGATGAGCTATTACTCAGTCTGAGAGAAAAAGAGGATAGTGTACAATCCACAATATATTTTAAACAATGGACTCCTCAGCTTGCCATTATGCAGAATTGATTATCAGCAGAAACTGTGCACCACTGAAGTCAAGAGCATCAACAAATCCAGAGCTGTGCTTTTGAGTTTTTCAGTGGTATTTTGTGGTGTTCAGACACACACTAGTCTATTACCTTAAAGACTGAGATTGTACCACATGGTATCCCAAAGGATATATAACTCCAAAACCTAAATAATTATTTAAAAGCTTTTACTTTAGTATAGATTAATTTATGATATCTGTACACAGAGTTCTGAATAAGTACTTTGCAGTGCTGTAAACTTTGTCAATGAATTTATTATCATTTATGGCATCATGAAACACTACAAGATTATTTCAAAAGAGCTCGAAAATGAGAATACTGGAATTGTAAAATCAGAGGTCAGTTCTTTCCATTTCTTAGGCTTTGAGTTAGGCTTACAACTCCCATTATTAGGAGATCTGTGAAGCTGAATTGTGTCTCATCTCATTTACTGTGCACAAAGCTGGGAAAATGCTCTGACAACCTGGTTTCTTCAGTCTCTGCTTTATTATTTTTATTTTAATCCTATAGAAGTAGAAAGAAATCAAGATGAGACAGTAAGCTTTTTTAACAGCATTGATGTTGCAGGCTATTTTTGCTGTCCCAAGCAATTCAGAAATACTGCTGTAAAAATGCAACTTATGTTTAATAAAGATTAATGCAAAGTTATGTATCCTTTTGCTAAAATATTGCATACAGCAAAAGTGAATGGCACGATGTCTCGTGGTTGGGCCCTGAATTACATGTAAAGTTAATGACAGTTGTTATCTCATATGCACTTTGCAGTATGATACAGCAATGCTGGTACATTAATTTTAGAGGGAGTAAGATAAAGGTTCTGGAACCCAAAATTTATGTGAAATGTTTAATTGCACATGTATCAAAAGCAAATTTTGCCATGAAATGATGGACCCTGAAGAAATAATTGACAGTTTGAACTGTCACTTCACAAAATCCTTGTCAGAGTAAATACCCATACATGCTAATAGGCAAGAAACAGAGGTTAAGATCTGGTTGAAATGAAGAAATCTAATTAAAAAAATAAAAAAATTTAATTTTGAGAACAGAAGTAATTTAGACAGTTTTTCCCCTTTCTAATAAGGATGCAGATAAAATTTCACTAGAAATAACTTGAAAAGTGACCTAGGCACAGCTGTCAAAGGACTTTATGCTGTATGATGGAATCAAAATAAACAAATATAAATTTGTCAAGGTAACAGCCTATTTTTATAGCAGCATCAAACTTTCAAACAGGTCTCACTTACACCTCAAAAATTGTTGGTACTGTTTTTATGTATGCTTTTCCTTTGTATGAACCTTATGGGTATGAATTGTTGGCTTTGAAATCTTACATAGTAAAAAGTGGCATGCAGAGGTATTCCAAAACAGTTCTAAAACATCTATTACCTTTTTGCACATTTCCACTTTCAGGAAAGCTTGGAGCTCCAGACAAGCATTCCCAGTGTGAGAAGTGTGGGAATGCTTGTCTGGAAGATAAAATTACTGAAAGACAACTGGGCTCCTGTCTGTGCTGCAACTGCTTCATTGCACCAACTGAAGTTTTGAATTGCCTTATTGAAAGAAGTACACTTCAAAAATTGCATGCTGATGTTCTGTAGTAAAGAAAGGGGATGATGAAGAAGCAATAATTTTTAGTGTCAAATTAAAAAAAAAATCAGCAATGCTTTCAGATGACATGCTGAATTCCATCACTCTGAAAAACCTACATTTAAAAGTTTTTAAAACAACTGAAATTTTCCAAGTATTATTTTAGAAAATGTTACATCATTGATATGTATTTAACTAGGGATTTGGAAGCCATAAGATCAAGAAGTAAGAAACAATCTAAACCCTGTTTCCAGAATGTAGGAGTAGTGAGAACTACAGAATTAAGTGAAATATTTACTTCTGTTTTTAATCTCCACATGATACATAACCTATTTCTGAAGCTGAAAACTTATCCTTATGGCAAATAAATGTAGAAATGCTCATGCTGAAACAACAAATCATTAAAAATGAATTAATTCTTTCAGAATGCAGGATGAAATATTGGTTACTTTTGCTATAATAGACTATATCATGTGCCAGATGTGAACATCTTAAATTATCTTTGTGATGTAGTCAGTGTATATATGAGAAATTCAAGGAATGCAGAGGTTGTTAGTATTTTAGCAAAAACCTCTGAATTCAGGAATTTTGAGAAGAAACCTGTGAAACTGAGGTAAACTGCCTTGCTTTCCTGTATGAAAAAGATCAGCAATCAAGTTCTGGAAAAAACCCCAGAGTCTCTCGGCCACATTGAAGACTGTTGGCATTGAAGAGTCTCTGGAATAAGCATTGTGTCCTTTAAGTAATTTATTTTCTCTACAGTTCTCCATTTTCCTCTCATGCTTTTTTTCATGCTCTGTCTGATTGGCACTGAGTGCCCTATGTTTGTGTTGGCTTTGCATGGTGCTGAATGCATGGTATGTCTCATTTCCCACACACTTTTGGCAAAATGTGCATTTTCTAGTCGCATATCAGTCTTGTATATGACAACACAAAAATTAGAAATATTTCTTTCTTGTGTACCTGCTCAGAGAAGGGAGCAGACACATGAAGCAGTGGTAGCTTTTGCTAATAGACCAACTGTAACACACAGTGAGGCTCAAAGAAATGTCTGACTACCTAATTAACCTCCCTTCACTATCCAAATCTGAAGCAAAAAGTAAAATTAACAAATGTTTTAGGTCAGGTAAGCCTTATTAGTCTTTTAGTATAGGTCAGGTACAGCTGGCTAATTGTGAGAAATGCACTTTAATTGCTGTCAGTCTAGATAGCTGTGTGATAAACCAACTTTTCTTTTATTATTCTTCCATGCTTGAATGCCAGGCTATTGACGCACCAGTTCCCATCATTGGTCATTGTGTAACCAGACATTTCTGGATTAATTTAAGATTTAATTTAATTTAAGATTTTAAAAAGAAGTAATAAGAAGTCTACTGGCAACAATCATATTATTAGAGAAAATTCTATTTCTGTGAAGTGAAGCTTTACAAGCCCTTTCTGTTTTTGCAGGCAGGCCTCTGTTTCAGATAGGAGGAACACTTGCTGATCTAAGCTGCAAATACTAAAGAGCGCTTCAAACAGGTAGACATGGAAGTGCTGCTTTTTCACTCCCCATTGTCACTGGAAAGACAAAGGAGTAGCCACAAGTGCCATTGGAGCCCAAGGGAGGAGCAGTTGGAAGGGATGCAAGAACTGCCCAGCATTGCAAGCAGCACCCCTAAAAGCTTCACCCAAAACCTGACAGGGAATGCAAATAGGTAATTAGGAGATGGTTCAGAGGGGTTAAACAGGCACATGTGCTAATAGATTTGATCTCATGAAGAAGACCAAGAGCAGCAGCTGAAATCAAGGGGTTGGTCTGGGCTAAGAGATTTTGCTATAATGACCAGCAGGTCTTGTTTGTTAAGTGTTACAGCTGTTTACTGTTAGCTTTCACACTGTATGGTTTTGGAATGAATTTCCCATATGTGAGAGCCTCATCCTGTCTTTATGGAACCAAAGAAAGCTAGAAATTAGATAATTAGCTTTTAAATCCTGTCAGTTGCTGAAAGGAACCTAGATGTGTCACTTCCTCAGCTGAAGGTGCCGTCAAGCTCTCCCACTGCATCCACAAGCAGGTACAGCAATCTATTTTTATATATAAATATATATGCATACAGTCATATGCATGTCAGGGCTCAGCAAAGGTTTTAGCATGCTTTGTCTTGGCCTTGTCCTGAAGCCTGACAGCAGGATTGCTAGCTGAAGCCAGTTTTAGTGCATATCTTTTTTTAATCTTTTCATAATAGAAGGGATAAAGACTGACAAGAGAATGCAAGAATATGTGTGGAATTAATAGTTAATTTTGTGATTTGGATACAAGTAAGCAAAGTGGTCAATACTTGTGGTACTGTTTACTTTCCTGGTGCATTTGTGTATGCCTGTAGGGTGACTCTTGAGTACTGGCTTTTTAATCTGCTGTGAGTTTGCTGCTTATGGGAAGCCACTGCTAGTTTGTGTTCAATTCAGGGGCAGCTTGTCCTTGCTGAAGACAGGCCCTTCTTCATTTTTCTGTTTGGTCTTGCCTTGGTCCCTTAGTCTTAAATATGGAAATATGTGTTTTAATTTGGAAAGGGCAAGCATAATGCTTTGCTTGTTTAGTAACTATGTAATAATTTTATTGCTTACAAAATGGGTTTCATGTTTCTGCGAAGGTAAGATGTCAAATGTGGACGCAGAAATTTTTTTTTCATTGAGGTATTTTACTGAAAATAATTCTCCTCTTTTGGTGCTATTTTGACTACTATATATGATAATATAATATGGAGGAAATAAGCTCCTTGTGAGTTACACTTTATCTTAGCAAAGAGAACAATAATTTACCAGTTTTATTGGGAAAATTTTGTGGTTGTTTAGAATCAGTTAAAAGTATCTCGTGGCTTTTTATCTTTCTTATGAGTTAATAATATATTTTTAGTAACTTAAATTATCAGGTTTTGAACAGAGCTAGAGTAGTTTTTGGTTCAACTATATGTAAACAGTGAGATTCCTGTTTAAAAAAATTGTTCCCTTGAAATCTGATAAGCAAGTAAAGTTATGAAATTAAGATACCTGAAATAAGGCACTATTCAGACACTTCTATTCTAGCATCATGCACGTATTACTTGTCTTAGTAAATATTTCAAAAGTGAAGTTTAAACTTCTTAAAAGAAATATACATTAAACATGTGCTTTGAAGAGTATTGAAATTTTTGTTTGTTTAAGATTTATCCCAATTCTAAAGTAGAATACATTTAACATGATTAGGGAATGACTAAATGTAGAATTTTTCTTCCACTTGGTATTATGTCCCTTATTAACCACCATATGACTTTTTTTCTTTTTAAATATGTTAGATACAAAATTATTTCTTTACAGTTGTATTCCTCCTGAGTGTAATGCTCTGCAGAACTGGGTTTATTGTCACTGTCAGGCTCTAATTTGATCACATAATAAATTAATTTATCCCTACAGTTGTTAAATAAAACAAATTTAGAAAGATATTTTAGCCTGGAATGTTATAATAAGCCTGTCTCCTGGTTTTACCACTTAAAAATGTCTTTCAAGCAGACAGTTAAAAATCCAGTCATCCTCTTTGTTTTCATTTAGAATTAAAAATATGTATTCTGTCTCTGAGTGGAGTCTTCAGCAGCTCACAGTGATAGGGACAGAAAATATACTTGAAAATGTAAACCATAATGGAAAAAAGAAAACTCAAAAAAGCAAAAGTTGACCAGAGCTGCTATGAGGGGTGTTATCCTCTCCAAGTTCTTCTACAGCAGCTAGACCTGAGGTAGGAGCATCACCCTGCTCTCAGGAGCCTGCTCTGTCACTGAGCTGCCATTCACTGGTCATAAACCCCCATGTAAACAGCATAATGTCACTTCTTTTTGCCAGCCTAAGATAACAGTTTTTTATTACTGGAACTCTGCTGGAATGCTTTTCTTTCCTTCTTCCTTAACAGCCTGAAATGTTACAGGATCTAGTTTAAAACTTATTAAAGTTTTGCAGCAGGGGATACCACCCGAGTCTCCCTGCTTTTTCTGGCAAAACTTTTCTCACTCAGCTGTTCAAAGGGTTCAAAAATACTTTTTTTTTGCCTTCTCTCATTGCATGTCAATCAAAAGAAAAAGGGATTAGTAAACAGCAACTTCTGCCATCCAAATTGGAATTTGAATCTCACATTGGTTACTAAAGCAAGTTTCCAAATCTGGGCTGTAAATTGTAGCAAGTTTGTTGATTAAATTAAACCTGCAATAACACAGAAAAATAGTTCAAACTGCTGTTACAAACTTCTCTAACTTTGCAGTAAATGCCTTCATTATCTGATGTCAGTAGAAAGTCAGTCTGCATTGCAGTAAATAACTGATTCCTTAGTCCAGCTGAACTCTCTTCTATTTGTGAAAAGGTAGTTTGCCAGACAGTTTGAGAAGCCTTGGGATGCTGCTCTTCCCTGGGTATGTGACTGTATTTGTAACAGTGTCCTGTTCATACCCTGTTTGCCTTTGAAAAAGGCACTCTTCTTTAAAAAAAAAAAATAATGAGAGGTGAATTCTCACAAAGGCCAATCCATTTATAATCCAAATGTGTGCTTAGTACGGGTTATAATGTCTAAAATCTTGTCCACAATGTGACATTTCAGCCAAAAGTCTCTTGAGGACAGGTCATCAGTCCATTGACCTGAACTGAAACTACAATTTTGGGTTCAGACAGGAAGTTAACCTCTGACAGTTGTTTCGGAGAAAAAAAAAAATAGGATAATATCTGCTTTGATTAGTGACAATTGGGAAATATAAGTAAAAACTGACACTCTGGGGAATGTTTAGGTACCATGCAACACTTGTCTATCTTCTTACTAATACCATGGTCTGAATAGCATTAATCAAATATTGCTTTTAAAATTCTTAGACATTTTGCAAACTGTGTAAAGTAAGCATTGTGAAATAAAAATGCTATCACACAAATATTTTTATTTTTCTTCCCAGTACTTTATGTGGCTTACTGTTTATTTATTTCAGAAAGCAAGAGTTTTTACTTTTAACAAAACTTGGCTATATATGAGATCTTTCAGATTTTGAGGGTATCTCTTTAAATCTAACTTTACTATTTGTCCAATTGCAAACCAATTTAGACAACAGAGTATTGCTATTGATCACTTAAATCTATATTTAAGGACTTCATTTAAATTAAATAGTCTTTCCTTAATACAGACAATCCTTGTGTCTGTTATGTGGGCAGGTAGGGAAGATGTCTAATTATTTAATTGGTGTAGGCATTGACATAATGTATTTTTTGTTGTCTTTTAAGTTCTTATCTGTAATTACTGAGGCCATAAAAAGTTGTTCAGAATATCAGAAGGATAAAGTCAACGGTCCACTAACTCAAAAGTTAGTGCCTGGATTGGTGATAGGGTATAATATCAATTTGCAGAGGGAGGTTTTAAAATGTATGATTAAGCTTAATGAACTTTGTGTTTGAAAATCTTTTCCTACCTCCAATGCACACGTATATACACACCACACACAAAATAAATATGCATCCATGCAAAACAGATGCATAAGAATTGAATAGACTTATCTGATGTCCTTTATCCCTTCCAAACCAAAGCTTTGCGTTCACTTGCCAAACAATTGTTGGTGTGTGTTCAGAAAATTGAAATTAAATTTCAGTCTCCAGCAAATAGTGTAATTTTTTTATTCCTCCTCTTTATAGGAAACCTATTGCACTAAACTGAACATAGGTTAGGAGGTGACACTCTGTAACTGCTGCAAAAGTAATAGAAAAATGTTTGACTAAGCTTGTTTAGAGCTAGAACTATAGTGCATATGTGAAATAGCTAAAATATGTTGTAGATAAGTAACTTCTGAAATTAGTAATCCTTGCATAAAAATATAGTTTGGATGCTCATATTGTGGTGTAGACAGAGCAGCATGTTCAGTTGATTTTCTCATCCATCTCATTACTTGAAATTTTTCCTCTAAATGGAGAAATATTCCTGTGCTATTCCTGGCAGGTAACATTCAGCAGGTTCCCCACTATTATCAAGTTAGGGAAACAACATTCTTCTAGTGAGTTTTACAGTATGTGCACATAACCTGCTTTTCTCTTAATTTGGGACAGGAAAGGTAATCAGAATTCAAATTTGCCAAAACTCACTGTTGGGACTCACACTTTAAAGCCCTAAAACTTCCATACACCTACACTGTTCTGCCTTTTAAATGGTTGGCAAGTTTAATCACCAACAAGAATTGATTTTGCAGCTCAAATGGGACCAACGCATGGCTGCAGCTTCTTGTCAGATGTCCCTGTGAACAAAGCCTCTGTAGCTCTAAGTTTTAGCAGAGTGGAAAATACCCAAATGTGTCTGAAGCAAATGTCTCCAAGTTGTTCTTTCCTAAGCACACATAATTCAAATAGTTCAATTGTAAATAAACAGACATGGTTAGCTCAGTTCCTCAGTCTGTGCAGTATGTGGCAATAACAAAATTATCGGACGTGTTGATCTGATTATAGCAACAAAGTAGATTTCCCATAACATCTTGTTCTATGCAGTACTTGTTTACTGTACTTCCCATTTCTCTTAAGAGGATGGAGCTCATTGAAAATTGTACAGCCTTCCAGGAAAGTACATCTTTCTTGAGATATGATAAACTTTGTTAGCTTTAGACTATTCGAGGTCATTATTAATTGTTCCTTGGGTAGTTTACAGAAACAGCTGGAAGGATAAACAGAAGCGTTTTCCAGTAGCTTTTAGCATTTGGCTTTGCTAAAATGCTTTTTCATTCTTTTCTCCCAAATGAACAAAAGAGAATAGTATTTGGACAAGCCCTGATAAATCAATAACTTAGTGCAGTTAGTTACACTTATTTAGTGCAGTTAATATTAAGAGTTTGTAGGAGTTTCTTTGTATTTACTTCTTTATTCCCCCATCAGCCATTAAAGAACATTCTCATTTTCCACATGAAAGCTTCAGGAGTAATTTCACAGTGCAAACCCAACAAACTGAACACCAAAAGATTAACTGACTATACTACCTTGCATTGCTAGTTTGGCTCTGCCTGTAGGATTTAAATTTGCACGACCCTTCTGAATAAACACAAACAATTTAACTACATCCCAAATGCTTCATAGAGAAATTCTCTCCAATTTCTTCCATTTCTAGATTGCACATTCAAAGTAATTTCTCCTAAATTAAATGTTATTCGGTTGTATTAGAATAATCAGGACAGCTTCAGATTTTAATAAAGTTGTTTTAGCCTAAAACTATTGAGATGGGTTTAAAAAACCCCAAACCAAGAAGTCTCAAGGCACAGGGAATGGAGGTAGTATTATACACACATAATCATATCCAAGCATCCTACATTTTTCAGCCCTGCTAGAGTATGAAGGGGTTTGAAAATTTAATCAGATGGTCCAGATAAATAGGAAATACTTTTTCCCAGACACTGTTTTTACATTTAGTACAACTGATCGAAGATAGAAGAGCTACTCAACCTTCATTTTTTGAAATAACAGCTTGACTTATAATTACCTTTTCAAAGCACCTGTCCTCATGTTGCTATCTCTTAGTTCTGCTCTTTATGTGGACCAAATGGGATTAAATACAACATTATTGCCTGCACTATTTAAAATCACATTTTGCTGCTTGAGCAGGACTGGAGAGTTATATCCTCTATTGGCCATTTTATTTGTTTCCAGGTTTTCCTTGAATTTACCAATCCCTTCCTTGAACTACATGTTTTTCTAATCTACGTATCAAGGCTTCTTTTTCTAACTATTGTGACTTTTAACATTGCATTAGTTTTTGGTTTTGTTTTTTTTTCTGCTGTGCTACTTTGATATTGACAGGATTTAGTTCAAAAGAATGCCATGAAGCCTTCATTAGGGGAATGTGATACCCAGGCCCTGGGAATTCAGCCAGGGGGAATCAATTGGTGATATATTCAAAGGGGGGGCAGTGTAATGCAATACCTTCTTTGAATCCACATAGACCACAGCAGACTCCTGGATGTACAAGTAGAGAGCCTGGGCCTAGACATGGTGGTTGTGTTCAGTAAATTCTTGCTTAGGACCTGAATGCTGTTTGTATTTGTCTGGACTCCAGGGGTGATAAATCATGCTGCATTGTGGCTTCAAGGCAAGGCTTTAAAAATTTTTTTAAATGTCCATATCATGGTAGAAAGGGTGAGACCAGGGAACAAAGTGTGTAATGTGGGCATCAGGAGTATAAGCAGAGAATGCTCCAGTTTGCTTAGCTGGCTGGAGCAGGATGAGTTGAAAAAGTCAATGTTTCACTTGCAAGACATTCCTGAGTATGAAGAGTAAAATTTGTTGAAAGGCCAATTTTTACAGGAGCATACTGCCAGAAACTTCATGGTTATCCCATATAATTCTGTATCCACATTTCAATGAATTGTGTCTAAATTACATCTTAGAGAGGATATAGTCTAATCAAAGGATCAAGAAGTAATAACCCTACAGAAATGTTTTAACTGACTAAACAGCTTGATGTAGCTAAACTTATTAGTAACCTGATAAGCATGTAGGTAACTAATTGTAGGTACTTAATTATGAAATGTAAGCATTAGACTTTGTCTCACAGTTATCTTTTAAACTGAAGGGATTTCTTTCATCAACATGGGACTGAGTGGAAGGGAAAAACACTCCATAACCCACTATCTGTATTTGTGTATAATTTTGTCTGATTTAATCTTGTACTAAACACTGGTAGTGCTTATGCTGAAACCTAGTTTCTTAAGAACACTTTCTTCAGAAGCTGTAGCAAATACATACCAAAGTTGTCCACTTTCCCTATGCACTCTCTTGTCTGTTTTGCAGTCCACTTGTATCTGGGATGCTCCTGGTTGTACCCTCTGCTTCACCACAGCTGGCTGTTGGTTATGAAGAAAATGTTTGGGTATTTTATTTTATTTCAGCTTTGATTTCTTATCTAATGAAACTGTCTGGGTACATGCAGAAACCGTGATAATGAAAGGCTGTGTATTATCATTTTGAGCCTGTTACATGTGATTACTCCTGACAGCATTACCTTCCTCTTTTACTTTCCACAATACTCAGTGTCTCCAAACATCTCTCAGTTCCTATCCACAAGCATTCCACGTTCTGGTTTGGTTTTAAAAAACAAGAAGAGATATTCTTAAAGGAAAGCTCTGAAATAACAAAAGTTTTTTGACTGATACTTTTTCGCTTACATGTTGTGCTTTCTACTCTTCATAGCTCAGCTGCATGTCTGAAGATTACCCTCTTATCTGGATTTCTTTTCTGGCATCTGGAGAGAACACTGACATGTAGTGCCATGGATTCAGGTTCCTATGACTCTTAGTGGAAATATGTATGTGGTTGTTTTAATGTTGATACTGGTTATTAAATAATGTTTGAATTTTATGTGCAACTCTATCATTCAAGACTTTTCACTAAAGTCTTACATTAATACCATGTGTTTATTTATTTGTCTAGATAGATATCTAGAATAGCTACAGTTGGATAATTAAGCATCATAATACTACAAAATACATAATGTCAGGTCACTTTGCAATGCTGTTTCTAAGGAGGAAGTCAATAGAGAATATGCTTTCAGGAGTGGACTGCACTGTTTTTTTCCCACAAGAGTTGTGATTCAAAAGTTCTTAGAGGACTTTAGTCCTCTGTGTTAGAGAAACAGAAGAGAAGCTGATCATTAGAGATGTTACCGAAAGCTCCTAAAGCATGGCCATAAAAGTTTAAGTGGTTTGATAGTTTTGTACAATGCAGATTCATTAAATAATGCCTAATGAAAGGTAAAAAAGGTTGATTCCATGGGAATGATAATGGAAAAATCATAAGCTAGATATTAGTGCTATGTAGCAGTGTACATAATTCTGTGCCACAGTGAAAATGTGAATACCAAAGAGAGGGGGAGAGGGGAGGGAGAGCAGGTAATGAATCAGAATCATAATTTTTGTTTTGAGAAACCATGGACTCTGTGAAGAAGCACCTGTAAGTTTCTCTAGGCTTACATACTGCAGGCTAGTTGCATCTTTAAGGGAAGTATCTGGCCTACTTGTTAAAGGTATTGTGTCCTGGAAAGGCTCCCTGTGCCCACACTTTAAACACAGGGATGAGGAATTCAAGTACTAAAACCAAATATAGATCATACAAATAAATGCAATGGTGTCTGAGTTCTAGTGATGTATCATTTAGCAGGGAAGCAGATCTACTTTCCAGGGAGATACAGAAACGTGAATGTTCAATTCTGATGTAGCTTGCCAAGAATGTAAATATTTTTATATGGTGATATGCAATATTAGATCATTCCCTGGATTCTTTCCCCAAATATTTTGCACAAAAAAATACAGTTTTCAAGCACTCATACTGAGATGAACCTTATTTTCCATGTTTCAAGTACTGTCATTGAAGGATATAACAAAATATTTTGTACTAAGAAGAGTCACATGTTAAAATGACCACTGACATGTGAGACCTACCCAATTCCCTTATATATTTTTTTCTTAAAGCATTATACTCACAAGTTCCTTCTTTGTGAGAAATTAAGTGTTCAAATTCTGATGCGTTGTCATATACCTCTCCAAGTGTTTTGTGATTTTCAAGGATGTATTGTAAAACATTGAACCATGGGTGCACTGCCTGATTCTCCAGGGGATGAAAAAGTATTGTTGCTGTGGTTCTGCATTATAAATGCAGTGTGAAAAGCACATTGTGAATAAAGCAGTGAAGACAACTGAGCTTAAAGGTGAGATAAGGGGATATAATCAGTTTAATGAATAATTTTATTGCCTTGTACTTTGCATTATGTAAATGCAAAATAATCACAACATGTAGGAGTCGCGACCCCTTAGAATAATCTTAGTGTCTTGAATTCTGCAGATGTGTGTCCCTCTGATGTATGGGACTGTAAACACCTAAGCAGAAATACAAAAGCTAGAGAAAAATGGGTGTCAGTGTGAATAGAGTGGCAGAGATAGCAAGTGCTATTTGATATGTGTCCAAGGAATTGCTGGAATAAGCAGTGAATGAGGCTTGGAGGGCAAAGGTGTATTGGATGGGAGGAAGGACCATTTAGAAGGGCACAAACAGCCCCCAGACTTTGGAATGTGAGCCTGGAAGCCCTCTTTACCATGGCTATCTTAACCTCATTCTGACAATGTAACAATGAACTATTATCTGATGAGGGACATTTGTCCTTCTTTGTTCTCCCTATTGTTGAAAAACATGGGAAGGAGAGTGCAAGTCACTGCTGTGGCTTTAGTACAGATTTATATTCTGTGTCCTTGCAGAAGTAGCGGATGGCTACCCAGGAAGGCTTTTGGGACACACTTAATAGAGTTCCATGGAGATGAGTTTGTTACATGGTGTGATCTCATCTCACTGTAGCACTTCACTTGCATCAGGAGAAGCTAAAATGCTGTATTAAGTGAAATAAGTGTTCCAGGTATGGAATGGCTCTTGATGCCCCAAGGAGGGGGCTGAAAAAAAGAAGATCATGTCTCTGATATAGATGGAAGGACTGACATGCATTTCCTTATTCAGATACCACACAGAGTATGGAAGAAGTTTAGGGACTACTGCACTATAATGAACTTGCTTTGAGAAATTTACTGAAAGCAGCTATTTACTGAGGATATCAGTTGCAGCCATCTGGAACCAAGGGTCAAACAGAGCTGATTATTGCCAGCTCAGAATTGGGATTTTCAATAACTTTGCAGCATTGCTGAACTCCTACTGTTTAACCCTAGATGACATTTATTAAGTTTGTGCAGACAATGGGCTGACAGAGTCACTTCCTCATTATTAAAAGTGCCTTTTTCTAATCTGCATCATCTCAGTGCTTTATTTAAAACTAAAATCAATATTCATGGTGCAGAGGGCTTTCTTGTCCAACTCTTTCATAAATCTCTTAAGTACTTCTTAGTTTTCAAGTACCTTCCTTCAGTGCAGACAGCAAATATGAAAAGACAGCCTCAGAGAAATTGCTTAAATTTCATTAAACTCTAAGAAAGTGCCAAGGTTGTCGTACTGGTTTCTGCATCTTCCCCAAAGTGTATTTTTGACTTTTATATTAAAATAGTTGCTGAAAAAAACTGTTTTGCTACATTTTATATTAAAATATTAAAAGAACAAAATAAGCAATACTTACTAACATTAGTTATCAACCTACCAGTAATTGTACAGTGTAGCTTTCACATAATTACAGAACTCATTACTGGAGTAATATCTTAAAAATAACATAATGGCTATATTTCAGCAGTCAAGTGAGAAAAAAATGAAAGATTAAGCAAGAATTATTCCTATCATGTGTGCTGTCCAAAGAATGCTCTGTGTCAGATCTGTCAATTTAAACTCTCCACAAAACCCTGAAATAATGTCTTCTTGTAAAGCGCCAAGCCCAGTGAAATGTCCTGTAACATACTTTTATCCCAACATATTAATGCAAAAGAACCCTGCTTCAGTTGCAAGTATTTTTATCACTTAATTTTGGGGTTTTCATCCTTTTTTTTCTTTTTCTTTTTTTAATTATTATTAAAACCAGGAATATGGGCAGCAGTAAGCTAAAGGTAGCTCTTTATGCATATGTGTAGAAGTTAGGGGATGAAATTGGTATTATTTTAAATTATATATACTCAGGCTAATTGCTCAAAATTAAATCAGAAAGAAAGGATGGAATTTCATATAGAGAAAATGAAAATCCTTAGGCCTAGAAGTCTCTGTAATGAATCAGTCAAGCTAAGTTAGGAGACAGAAAGATTAAAGGGCTGTAGTAAAACCATGCTACAAATGATCATAACAAGGAATGCTGGGGAAAGAAGGCATCATATAATAAGGAAGGCATGTATGGATAACAACACTATGATGATGTCTGAAAACACCTCCACAGTATTAATTTGGAAACCTTTGAGATGCTGTGGAAATAATAGCTGTTGTGGATTGCTGCTTGCTGCATTGTATCAGGAACAACTTAAGCACAAATCTGGCTGTAACAAAGCTAATGCAAATAGCAACCTGAGTAAATAAGGAATAGCTGGCGCACAAACATCTGTCTAATCTGGGAATTGAACAAATTACTACCAAAAAGAGGTGTGATCTCAGCAGCTATAGTTCTAAAAAGAAACTGATTGATGTGGGGAAATATATTGGATCAACCTTATCACAGAGAATGAAACTATAAGGCAAAGTTGCTCATAAAATTAGGCAAGGATATTGATGTTTACTTATATACACTTAATACATTAGCACAAACTGGGATGGGGATGGAATCCTTAAGAAGGATAAGATGTTTGAAGCATAATTCTAAAGTTAACTGTGTTTGAGAAATTAGGTATGGTGTTTTGAGTCCACCCTTGCAGCTACTTAATAACTTCCAGTGGCATTTCCTACCTTTACAAATAGTATTGTAAACATTACAGTGACATTAAGAAAACCTAAGTATATCTTAGAGATGGTGCATGATTTTGTGAATTTGGATGGAAATATGAAATGTGTCAAAGGGATTCATGGAGGGGAGAAAAAATGTCTGATATTTTGTTAAAACAGAGACAAAGATCACAGAACAAGTGTAACAGAGGAAAGGGGGGATAAAAATGAGAAATAAATTAAAAGGAGGTAAAACCAGTGAGTCTGTTCATAGAAAAATCTTTTTCCTCATACTGTGCTATAAAGCACTTTTAATGTAGTATTTGAAGAGAAGAGAATGGGGAACTCCTTGCCAGGTGTCTTGCCCCATGGTCTTACAGGAATTTGTAAAGACTCTCATTGAAAGAATTTGATGAAGAAAAGATAGAACTAAACCATCTGATCAGAAGGGTGGAGCACTTTTCCTGGTATAAATGAAGAACTACACATCATATTTTCTAGTGTGCTTTCCAAGGCACATTTTCCTGTTGAACACTGCTGGAAACATGGATTTGGCCTACTACAACAGGCTTATAATCTTACTGAAAAACTGACCATAAAATGTGTTGTCAGGAGACAAGATGCATCATCTTAACCCTAAATCTTAAAGCACAACAGGAAAGTATTGAAACAGTAGCAAGGAATTCATAGAAAAAAATACCAGTGCCATGTATCAAAGAATACAAATAATATACAACAAAAGAATACAAGTAATATAAAACATTTTTGGCATCTCCCTAATACATTTTACTATATGTTTTTTATTTCTCTTTGGAAATTACAGGTAGGCAGGTGGTTTTCCAGAACCAATCTTGCTACTCACTAGCCACAAAATCAAAGTCTTGTTTTTTTTTTCTCAAGTATTTTTGCTTTATTTCAAATTTCTTTTATAGAGAATACTTTATAAAAGCAAGTTGTCATTTTTAAAGTTGCCATTTTTAATCCCATTTTTCATCTGTGAGAAAGTCATGAATTAATTCAGTGAACCATAGAATATTCCTTGCAGTGAGGCACAGATAAAATTGGGGACAGAACACAGACCTTCTCAAACTCAGCTCCCCTTCCCCTGCCTACTTTGTACAATTATTTCACAGCTGAGTCTGAACACAGCTTGAAACAAACAGTCCTATTCGGAATATAATGGAGACTTTTTCGGGGTATTTAATGAGGCAACATGACATGGAAATAGTGCTCTTCAAAAAAGATTCCTGTCAGTGGCTTGCACCCTGCGAGAACAGATGTTCAGCAGAGCAGCAGTGAGATGTTCACCAGAGTTCTGAGCTCTGTCTAGCAGCTCCCCTCCAAATGTGTAAGCTCCTGCAGCTTGTCCATTATGTTCCTGTTTGGCAGAAAGGCGACTGCTGCTGTGCTGACACACATCACTGAGCTTTGTACTGTGGGTCTGCCATTTGTGTGCAGACACGCTTTTCTGGAATCAGCGTGGGGATCTGTCAGACCTGGGGAGGGCTGCAGGTTTTTGGGTGTGTTTCTTTTGCTTTGCTTTTTAAAATTTTTTTTAATGCTTTTTCTTCAGCTGAGCTAGTATACTCCTTTCTGTCACTGAAGCTTTGCAAGAATCAGAGATAATAGCAAAATTCAACAAGTAACAACAAAGCCGCAAAAGACAAACTCCAATATATAGATATTGGATTTTGGAGTTGTTCCCCCCCCCTCCCCTTTGTAATCAGCTGAAATGCAGGTTTCAGTGTGTGTACTTCAGCAGTTCTGGTAGCTCATTTCTACTCTCTTTGAGCAGTCAGTCATTTAATTTCAGGGACATGTTTAGGTGCATACCCTCAGTAGCAGTCATTTGGTGGGGTAGATGTGCAGGCATTGCTTGCTGAGGGTGGGGTAGAGTTAGCACTGCTTTTATGGAGGAGGAAGGATTTGAGTATTAGGAAAGATTTGCAGTATGCCATTTGTAGGTTCCATGTGACAGATTAGAAAATCCTGGAAAATGGAATATCTACTTTTGTATGTAGAACATGGGCACTGAAGGGAAAAAGTGATTTTTGCACATCTGTTGAATCCTTATGCTTCTTCCAGTGGGAAAGATATTGATAAAACACTGGATTAAACTTTCAAATATCCTGACTTTCTAGTGACTGTTGACTTGAAGTTAATCTTGGAGCTGTTAAAAAATGCTGACTGTTAGGACTGATGAAAGTTCGGCTCTTCCTTTTCAAGACAAGCTGCCTTTAAATCTTTGTGCTGTCTCTACTCACGTGTTTAAGTCTGCAAGGATATGTGTTTTAATTAACTACATGTAGTAGTACTCTATTTCACTATTTACACATTTTTAATCCTTTTTCTTATTTTCTTTGTTGAGTTACTATCACATGATCAGTTTAGTTCTTAAATGTGATTTAATGTTTGCAAGTTTTTGTAACTTCAGAAAGAGTAGCAGCATCTATACTTCAGGTATCCATAAGCTACTGTAAGTAACATACTGAAATAATTGATATGAGGTGGAGAGACTGTAGATTTACTTTGAGTATGCAGTGAACAGAACACCCATTTGAACATAACATGCAAGTCCTCTTCTATTCTGCATGGTCATGCTCCCCAAATTTTGTGCAGATTCTTTTGAATTAAGTCATAACATCTAACTTATAATTTAAAGAAAAATGTCCTTAACATTTGTGGCAGCAAGCAGCTGGCAGTGCTAACTTGTCATGCAGAATGAAGTAGTAACTGATGTATTGTCCAAACCCACAATAGTTGTCTGAGTTAAAGCAGTGGCTCTGTGAGAGGTGTGAAGTGTGCTTTTCATCACAATGTTCTGTCTTAGTCAAAGTGCTAAGGATAAAGGATGGAGTGTTTATAATAATTTTGATGCTGCTCAGATATTCATTGATATTTCAAATATGTTTTCAGGAACAATTAAAAGAATTGCTATTTTAATCTCAATGTGTTGACATAAATGATATTTATGTAAATCAGAATTGGAGTTCAATGTGACAGACTTCCTTCTTTCCATTTTATAAAAGTTTGGATACTCAGTTAGGAAAAAGAAATAATGTTTTTGATCATGTTTCCTAAATAATGTATTAAATATTATGATAAATACTTACAGGAAAAGTATTAAATCTGAGTACATTAAAATATATTTGAACAAATTATTTATCTAGAAGTTTGGAATTATGTTTAATAACCTTCTTAAAAAGCTCTCTGGTGTAAGCTGTTTACCTCAATTTACTTGTAGTTAATACTTGTGAGACTTTGGTTTTTATTTCCTTGTGCTGAATATGATTCAATACTGTTAATTTCTGTATTGGTGCAAAAAATAACCATCCTTGATACATCAGCCATCACGATAGAAAAGAGAAATGATAAATCTTTCAGGGAAAAATGTGTCATTTTCAAGCTGACGTGTTTTGTAGCTAAAAGCCTTTAAATTTATATAGTGCTGTTGCAATCTCTAATGGAGAATCAGATATTGCAGATGTGGAAACTGCTTTCTTCCTTTGCTGGCCAAGAATTTTTGGGAGTTTATTTTTTTTGTTTTTGCTGGTTTTCTTTGTTCAGAATTTTTGGTACTTAGTATTATTTACAGCCATAAAAATAGATTTGATACTTCTGTAATTGTCCAGGTAGTTGTTACATAGTTTTCATGACACCTTTAGTATGGGTAACTATTGCATTCAGGTGGTTGCTAAGACTAAGTTTATCCAGAATTAGAATTTAAATATCTGAGGAATTATAGGAGAGGATATACCATTTTTGGGTAAACTGATTTAATAACAATCAAACATCTACTATTTATTGTAAACTATTTGATAATGAGTACGGTACCAGAGCCTAGAAATACATATCTACTGATACCAGACCTGTTTATGTTAACTGTTGCCAATTCAAATTTGCATCTCTCTTGAATATATGCTGCATCCAGAGACAGGAATTTTCTTATTGATATCCTATATTTATTTGACAATAACCAGAAAAAAACACAAAGAAGAAATGTAGCTGGAGAAAACACAAGCATCCTAAAATCATAAGACAAATATTAAGTCTTATGCTTATTATTTGTAATAATATTAATAATATGTCTCATAAAGACTTCTGCTTTATGTTTAGTTCAAACCAAAATAAAACATCTGGGTAACAATCAGCCTGTCTCCACCATCTATTAAGGATGCTGCTCTGATGACTTTTCAGCACAACTACAGTTACTGAGTTTGTGGGTATTGAAGTCAGCAGGCAGAGGCAGTTGTGATGAATACCATTACATTTTATTATTGATGTATCAATTTGAAACATGGTGAGAAATGTAGGTGAGGAAAGTTAAATTACTGAAAAGCCACTTTTATATTATCTATCTAACACTGAAATATTTTTTGGGGAGGAGAAAGAGACAATGAAAAAACTGGTCCAAAATGGCAATGAAAGTGATTAAGGGCCTGGATTTACTTCTAGACAGGACACAATAAAAGAAAAAGAGAAAAAGTAATAGTTCAGGAAGAAAATGAATGAGAAGATACATGGTAGATGTTTGTGCAAGCTGGGAGTGTGACTGATGACTAGATACACTGTTTGCTCATGTTGGTTTTTTTTTTCCAATGTTAAAAGAACATGCTTTAAAAATAAATACAGGTGTTTAAAAAAGTATACTTTTTCTGCATGGTAGATAATGAGCTCATGATGTATAATTAAACTCAAGAGCTTAATAGGTTTGGGTTCTTGGTTTTTTTATGGCTGTGCTTCTTAAAAATTTTGTTAACACCAATTTCTGCATTAACATGGTAGGAAGGGGGGTGTGTGTGTGAGAATTAGAATGCAAATAATAATTGTGCCTGATGCATTGGAAAACAAACTGCTTTTCTGATTGAGTAGGAAAAAATGTATAGCAGGACTGCAAACTAATGTGTTAAGGTAGAAAGTAGACTGGTAGATATGTTAATCTTGTATTTTACTTTTTTACTTTATATTTGGCACCTGTAGTTACCCTTGGTTTTTCCACATTAAGGAACTGGAACAAGAAAAAGCTCACATCATCTTGCTGTCTGAGAAACACTAAACAGTCAGGAGCTGGCATATGACCATAACTCTCATTATTTGTGGGCTAACATCTGTAACCTTTGTTTCAGAGTTCTGCTCTGTCTGATGAGTTTTGCAGCCACAGTTAGTGGCCTCAGCAACCCATTCTGTGTGGAGAGGGGCACTGAGTTCAGCAGTGCAACAATCTGCACTGCATCATCATATCATCTGGGTTAGAGACCACTTGTCTATAGTACTGAGTGGGATTTTTTATTTTAAAGGGCAGCATATATGCTGGTCAGGGGATTGGGAAAAAAATTTGAGGGCTTGGTGAAACTGTGCAATCAGATGGAAAAATATTATATCTGCCTAGCAACATGGTGTTGAACAAAAGAAGTCTTATTATCAAAATGCTTGTATGTAGAGTGGCTACATAGAATCTAAGTGTTTTTCTTAACATATGTGTGTGTATACATATTAGTTTACCACAATGTGAGGCTCAGGACTCCTATTTTGCAAAGTATCATGAGACTACTTCACTTGGGAGTAGACGTCTGGACAGAACAGCTAATCAGTTAAGGCATTTCCTGGGACAAGGCTGCTGAAGGCAAGTCAAACTGCCTGTCCAGGACACCAGGTGGGAAATTACCAAATATCTGCAGCTCATGGCTCACTCTCGCTGCTAGAGCTGGGCTAATTACTGCTGCAAGAGAGATGGGGCAAGGAAGGGTAGGAGGGGCTGCCTTTCCTTCTCACTGTGCGCTACACTGCACCCACTTCTCTAACAATAGCAGGAAAGAGACCCTCTTTCCTATTTCCACCCCTTCCTTTTCTGGGAGACAATAGCCCAGCCTTGGTCATGGTTTTGTGCAGAGAAGCCTTGAGCCAGCTCTGTCCTGGAAGATTTAGGATTGTGTTTTTTTTAGACTCCAGATTATCTCTTGATCTTCTGCACTCTTGACCAGGGCTCAGTCATTTGGAGGAAGAGAAAGAAGACCTGTGCTGTGCTCCTGCTCAGTATCTAAAATATTATTGTATTTTCTTTCTTTACCAGTAAAAATTCTTTTCTTATGGAGAGAACTCACTGAAAAGGGAGAGATTCACTTGATTTAGCTCTTGCTCTTCTGGACAGTAATTCAGGGGGCATTTTGGTAGTTTGCCTGGGTGCATGATAAATGTCACAGTGCCAGGAAAGAAATAATTTGTTTACTGAAAAGTCTGAAGCTCAGAGCTCCAAATATGGAGTAACTGCTCTATGGTACTCCACTGTCATCTTTTCCCATATTTTCTGTACACCATTGAAATAGTGGTGCTTTTTGGGTTTATTCTTGAGTTGGTCATAGTGATGGAATGTCTTCCATCACTTCCAAGTTGGACTGCCCAGGTTCTCTTGAACATGTGGATTCAAATCTAGTTTATTATTGCAACTGAAAATTTGATGTATCAAAATATCAACTGATATTACTTTTCAATTTTTACACGTTTGCCTCAACAATGTGTGAAGAGGACTTTTCTACTGATATAATTTGAATCTGAAACCAATTTCTTTGTGCTGTAGTCAAATTTCTCTTCCATTTCCACGTGTATCTTCACTGTACTGACAGGGTAATGTGATCGAGAATCAGAACTACTATTTTTTAACTAAGAGGTGGACTGGGTTTTCTGAGCATAAGTAGGGATCACTCTCATGCCGCTGGTACCTGTACAGATGTTTACTTCTGTCTTTCATCTTTGCTTACCTCTGTGAACCCTCAAACTCATTGATTTAAACTTTGCTTGAGCTCTAATCTGGCCCTTAGATTTCCTAGTAATTTACACTTTATCCCTGCATGTAATTTACATTCTCGGACTCATGTTTGGAGGATTACTTTGTGCTGTCATCTAGGAACATCCTTCTGTTCCAAACTGGTACCATGTATGTGTCTAACGAAAAGATCAAGTGAAGGAACTCCCCCACAGATAGGAATTGTTGTATGGCTGTCTGTGCTGTCCTTGTCTTTGACTGATACTCAAATATGTTCTTTCTCTTGAAATACAACCCAGGAAATTGCTCTTGTTTTGCTGCAAAACTGATAATGTTTTCTGCAGTGATAAAAGGATTTAGCAGAGGATTTCCTTTTTTTTCCACCCCCCTCTATGGCTACAGCTGCATTTGACTTCTAATTTTTGGTTCATAGTAGGATGACACAAGATGACCAATTTGCACTTCTATGCCATGCAGTAATATGTATAAACTCATTTTGGAACAAAGAGCTGCTTTCCCAGCCATCAGTGGGAACCCAGTTCGAAGTTGAATTTGCATTCTAATGTAGAGAGAGCACTTGGTAGCCCAGACAGAATGGAGATTTTAATGGTATATTTAGTGGAAGCCATGAGGGAATGTTTAAGCAGAGATTATCACTAACTAAATTAAAGACTGATAATTTAATTTTGCTTCCAAAGAAAGATGATGAGAGTTGCATCCTTCCTCTCTGGCATTGGTTGGGAAAAATGCTCATAATATAAATTATATTCTGGCATTGGAGAAGTGTCCCCCACAGTATTCCTTTCATTTTGTTGATTAGAAAGTAGCAATGCACGGAAGTGACGGTTCTACCATCAGGGTACGTTCATGACTAAGATACGTTAAATAAATCTTCATGTTAACACTGTCTCATCTGTAATTTCACATAAAGAGTTCACAAAACGTCTCACATCTTTTAGCTATACACAGAACATCAGAAGGAACCTCTTACAATAGGATCAGAATTTTTTTTACTGCTGCCAGGTTACAAAAAAGCATTTTAAAAAGCAGCATTCAATGTGTGCACATGTAATGATTTACCATAGATGGCTGTGTGGCATTTATCACCTCCAACACTAATCAGCCAGAATAGTGAGTGTCGTTATAGCCATTTCACAGATAATGAATCTGGACTTTGATATAGTATGGTTCAGCTTTAGAAGTCAGTGGCTGATCAGTCACAGGGCAGGTTTATGGAGAAGCTAGAAGACACTGCTCCCAGAGATAATCCTTCTAAAATGAGAGCTTTGTAAATGGCAATTCTTAACCTGTTTTTAAGGTATAACCTATTTCAGTGTGTCCAAAAAAACACCCAAAATATTGAGCTGTAAATGGCAGGTCACAAATGAAATTAAAAACTCTTCTGTTTTTTCCTTCTTGGAAACAACACATTATCATCCCTGACATTGAAATAATGAGCACAATGTAAAGACAGAAACACCAGCCTGTATTTTGAAAGTGAATCACTGCCTGTTTACCGTGACTTCTGTGGTTTTAGTAAAAAACTTCAGCATCCGAGATGTATGGGTGTGGGAATTTAAGGGGGGGGGGTAGAGGAGCTTATAAACAAAAGAGAACTTTCATCAGTGTTTTGCAATTAGCTTCATGGCTTCCTATATGAGTGCTTGAAGGTGGCAAGTCTTGAATCTTCCTTGGGAGTTAAATAGCACAAAGACTTTCAAATACAGGTTATATACAAGATTTAGCCACCTACTCACATTCAGCAAGTACATGCCTAAAAAATCCTGGTGGGATGACAAACAGGGCAGTTGTGCCTTCTCCCATGTCTGTTGTGACTTACAGGTCTATACAACAACCAAGCAAAATCTTGCGGTGCATTCACAGATCTGTAGGCAGTCAAAGCAAATCACAGTGTGGGTGTCATTGAAGAGCCTGGAAAAAAGCCCTTGATAAGCTACACTGTTTGTTCTACAGTAATTGCAGTGTCTATTTTTTCAGGCTATACACAAATAAAGCACTGCTATAATCCACAGATAACACAGCCATTGTCACAGCATGGACATTTAAGCCTCACATTTAAAACACATGCAATTATTATTTTAGCCCCTTAAAAAAAAAAAAAAAAAAACAACAAAAAAACCCAAACAACTCACTATTCCATTGGTAAATCTGGTTTCATCAAATTTAAGAATCAAAGCACACAGAACAGATTCAGAAATGCAGAGATCTCAATCATGGAAATGTGTGTGACCAAAGACAGACTCTTTACTCAACAGCTGCTTTAAAATACACATGAAGGAAATGTCACCACTCTTGCATGTGTGCCTGCCTGCCCATCAGACATGTCTGACAATTACACTCAGTGAAGACACAACACAAAAAAGAACTGGGAGTAAAAGAAATATTGCTGGGGCAGAGGCCAATGAAAGAAAAAGGTTTGCTGTGGTGGCTCCTCCTCTTCCTCTCCAGACCACTAGATAAAGGAGAGGGTTTGTAATCATGAGGGATGGACAGTCAGAGGGTTTTGGGGTGGTGTGGGGGTTTTTTTGTTTTTTTTTTCTTCTGTTTAAAAGACACAGTGAGAGTACAGAAAGTCATGTATTGTTAGTGAGGCAAGGTAGATTACAAAGGACAGAGAACACAAAAGAAAAACGGAGCTAAAAAAGATGTTGGTTGCCTTTTTTCCCCTCTAAAAAGCTTAAGAGGAAGCAGAAAAGTTTCTTTATCTAAAAGGAATATACATGAAGATATTTGCAGTTTCTGGGTCAGCACAAAGACTGCTCAACTGATAGTTGTACAGCCTCCCTTGCAGGAGATCAAACTGGGGATTGACCTCAAGAATTTTTCTCCTTTGACTTTCCAGGCAGAGAAATATCTCTATATTTCAACCTGGAAAGAGGGTTTTGCACTGAGCAATCCCAAACAACTTGTATGGGTATCACACAGATTTTGATACGAAGTGTAAGCCTTTTAATGAAATTGTTTGCTTTGCAATTTAAAAGATAACATGTACATAACTGCTGGACTGATAGTGTTGACTTTAAAAACTGGATAGATTAACAATTATTTGGATTCTTGAGTAACTGCAGCAAAAACAAAGTAGGAAATGGCTCACAGTCTCATTCCTCTGAATCACTTAGATTTTTGTGACTGATTTTAGTCAAATTGGTTGATTGGGATAGCACAGGTTGCTCTGCCAACACCCTCCTTCAAGCATGCAAACCTCCCCAGTAATCCTCTGAGGAGCTGTATAGCTGAGGAAAGATGTGATTTATCCTGTACTGAGGATCCTGCACTGCAAGGCAGTTGTGACCTTCTGTTCTGCTATTTCCAGCTCCAGTTGGTCAGCAGATTAAAATGCTAAATTTGGGCCATGTGAAGGTCAGGAAAACAAGCTACCCTCCTTGAGTTTAAATTGGGTGCTAAGATACTAAAATACATAAATACCTAGTGAAATAAAGAGTATGTTCTGAAAAAAATAGAGCCCTACTAATATACACACTTCTGGGCAACTTCATCTTTGTAACTATTTTTCCAGTTCTTCAGAGTCTGACATTGTAGCAGTGGTGGAGTGAAATAATTATAACACCTGCTGGGGCTGGAAAGCTAGTTTTAATAGACTATTTCTTTTAGCTTTCTAGGTTTAAGATGGGCTACATATTTCCCCAGATCAGAATGAAATACTAACCTCTGCTTTATGGAGAGGTCTGTGAAAATAAAACAAAATACGAACAATCCCTACCACTTCAGTAAATTCTCATATAAAGCACCAAGTGACCCAAAAAAGTCAGTGAGGAAATTATTTTTTATATTGACTGCAAAGGCCAAACAGAATCTAGAGTGTGTGGTTAATGCCACCCACTGTGCTGAGCATCAACTGTTTTGTCTTATGATACAGTTTGTCCTCAATATCAGACTTTAGACTTTTTTCACGCTCTTTTTTTGCCTGGCTCCTAAATGAAGGGTATCACTTCATTCAGCATTTGGAAATGGTCTATCCGAAGTTACTAGATCTTATCCAGATTCAGTCCTAGAAAATAATTTTTTGACAACTCCTGAGTTTTATTCTACTCCATTAACAGGAAATAAACATTTCAGGAGTGCTTTTGGTGTTTTGGGTACTATATTTCAAAGCAAAATTGCTTTGTGTGTGCTCAGCCCTGGACTCAGGGATGTCACGGGTGGGTGTCCCTGGATGGAGGTGTGTGCTCAGCCCTGGGCTTGGGGATGTCCCCATGGGCTGTGCTCAGCTGGGGTGCAGGATGAGGAGCCAGTTGAGTTACCAGTGCAGGACTGAGTTACCCATCAGTGAGAGCTAACAGGCAATGGCAAGGAGAACTCCTTTCGGTGTACATCATGAGCCTCTGTACCACTGGACATCTATAAAAAGTAGAGATCTCCATTTAAAACAGTTGTTTGGTAGGGTTTGTTTTGGTTGGGGTTTTTTTTTTGTTTGTTTTGTTTTGGTTTTTTTTTTTTACTTTGAGACGGTATGTTTGTTTGCTTTCCCACACAACTCTTGTTTACTACCATTAGAATTGCTGTTAGCAAAGTTTTTTTAGTAGGCTTAGAGATTTTAGTAGTATAGGGTTAACCCTGGAAGGATAATTGGGCACAGTTAGCCAAGCTTTAATGTCCTCCCATATGGGAACGTAAGGAGCAGAAAGTACAAGTGGAGCAATGCTGAATGTTGGTACTGCTAGGAAAACATGTGTTACGTACATGTGCTCCACAGACTCACACAATAGGAGACACATGGAGTAGATCATCTTGAAGAATCTGAGCTTTTGTAGGATAAATAATTGCTTCATCTTAAGCTGTATCCAGATGTGCAGCCCACAGTATTGGCCTGGAGTTCACTTTTTTACCAGAGCTGGTGAGAAGATCTTTCCAGTACAAATGTTGCCACATTTAGCCACATTTTTCTCCCTTGGAACAAGATTGCTCTAATGTGTTTTGCATGTGGCTACAGCCTGAGATCATTTAGAAATAGAAACTAATGTAGAATGTCATTCTGCAGTGAGATTGCTTTACACAGGTGCTCAGCTCCTGCTGTCATTTACGGTAACTATTAAAGTTGTTGGTTGTCATTTCCCTGCACTAAGGTGCTTCTATTAGGAGCAGTGGGTGTGGTAGCTCAGAGGTACTGCTCATGAAAGTGCTACAGTTCTGGATTTCAGCCCCTTTCTCTGGGGAAAGAAATGGGAAGAAGCTCCAACACTGTTGTCATAAATGGTTACTGTATGGTTTAATCCTATTACTTCCTATGAGGCACGGAGTCTTTCTGTTTTGCACTTAACAGATGGTTGTTACCTATATATGATCAGCAATGACAGGGAAATTACTTGTACGTCCTTATTGAGTCATCTTTGTCTTGAGTGTGCTCTGTTGCTCTGCCTTAGTATGTAGGAGTTCTAGGATGTGAGCTGCATTTAGCTCCCTCTTTTCCCCAAACTACAAAATCTGGACAACTTAAACCTAAACACAATCTTGTGGTTAAAAAAAAGAAATAAGTGCAGGTTTTACAAAGAATAAATATTACATAGCAGCGGAGGAAGGATTACGTATATTGCTCTGGAACTCTATAAATGTTCACGTGTCTTCTGAAATTTGGAACTGGCAGTCTGTCAGGGGACACGGGGGGCAGGTGTTGGCTCTACTCAAAGGTGAAAGAAATCTTTCCGTTTAATGCATGGGTATACAGTCTTATAGAGGAAGAATTTATCTTCACAGTGCATTGTAAGTAGTACCACTCAACTGAGATTAGCCAATTTTCTTGGAACCATTATAATCTTTTGCATAAAACCCCCAGTCCCTTGCCCTTTTGATGAGTGTAATAATTTTCCAATGTGTAGGGCAACCCAAACACGTAAAGAGGAAGCAGGAATTTCTCTCCAGGTCTCCTGGGCACTGCAAACACACAAAGCAGGTCTCCTTGCAAACCTCCATAAGGCTGACAGGAAATGGGGTAGGAGTCAAAAGTACAATCCCAATTATTTCACTACTGACTACGTAATGGACAGTTTATCCTGACAAATATATTTGTTTACTGAAAACCTGCTGCTTTATTGATATTTCAGTTTTCCATAATGAGATCAATTCATCTTGTCCTCATGATGCAGAATCAGGTAACATTTATTTGCCATTAATCTAAAACAGTGTTTTGACATAAATTACATTTAATGTTAATTGAATTATGAAATTTGAGCTTATTATATTGAAAATTTGTAATCTGTGCTACATATTCTCTTTGCAGAGAATTAAGTAGTTGATATTAAATACTTATCACCTTTGCTGTGTTTAGTATCAGTGATATCATTAATTATTACTTTCTGTCAAGATGTGCTTTATGAATAAGTATATGATAGAGTTCAGAGGTTATCTTTCTGGGTTTATTTAAAGTTGTGTATATTCAGTAGTTTTTAAAAAAGTTTATTTAAACAGATTAAGGGAGGAAGTAGTGATCAATCTAATAATAAAAATGTGGAAGTTTTTTTAAAATCCCTCAATTGAAAATAAACAATTTCAAAGCATTTGCTATGAAAATTGTAAATATATATGAGACATCATATGTAGGGCTCAAGAGATGCTTTCACATTTATGAATCTGAGGAAAAAATAAAGAATAGATTCAGATCAAAAGCAAGAGGCAGGAGCCCAGGTTTTGACTTCCATATTTTCAAAAGATATGCAACTGGCAATGTTTGTGCATGCTGTCTGATCATTTATGCTAGTAAAGAAGAGACTGGCAAGATCAAAAGCTGAAGAGAAAAGTCCACCTAAGCTGTGTTAAGACCACATGTTTGAGAGCCAGGCTTCACAGAGGAGGGAAAGATGAGCAATTTCAACTTGAGGAAACTCCTCAGGAAACTCAGATGATCCTTCAGTCTGCCGTTGTCCCTTTTAATAAGAAAATTAAATCCTTACTGAAATTTGACTATAATGACATTAAGAGATGGCTCCTGTTCACCGCCTTATGCTGGTTTAATCAAAGAAAACAGAGAGATCATTTAATTCATTTTACTGTGAGGCAAAATGAGTTGGTTTGCACGTGACCCAAGGCAAAGGCTCAGCAGGGAGAGGTGAGCTGCTGCACAGCTACAAACTGGTGCCTTCTGTCTGACACACATTCTTTGCCAGGAGCTGTTGATCATACCAAGGCAGTGTCTCTCCTGTGAGTGAATAAAGCAACTTCCTTCCCCTGGGAGTATTTATCCCTATCCTGTGAGTTTGGCCCATTTTTTTTAACACTGAGAAAGTATCTGTATTTATATATTTAAAAAATTCCCCACTGAAGTAGTTGTAAAACATCTTAGTTCACAGCTTCTTTTTAGCTGTGGCAAAATGTTAGTTTAGAAACCATTGCATGGTATTGTCAACCCAGACAATCCATGTACAAGAAGAGTACTGACATTATTAAATGATTTGCTAAATCTCTTGACTTTGTAAGGCAAAGCAATACTATTGTTTCAATCTGTGCTTAATGATAGTTGAATTATTAATCTTGAACTTACCATACTGAACATTTAATATCATCATGTTTCTCCAGAATTAAAGCAAGTAAAAAAGAGAGAAACTATTAAATGGTTGGTCACTTTCAATAAGTAGTATTATCAATTATGTTCAACAATTATTATTATCTGTCAAGATCAGTTTTATGACTATGGAGCCTTCATGATGTTAATATGCATATTAAAATATATGAAAAGTTGCAATGCATGAACAGTAGCTGATTTTCAATATTTAAAATTCAAATATTTCCATGATGATGTAGTTCATACAGTTAACTGTCAGAAAGAATGTTTTGAAACCAGTAGGCCTTAGAAAGCATCTACACCTAGCAGTATTTTTAAATGGCCAGATGGATTCCTCCAGTATGCTCAAATTAAAGCATTCAATTATTGCGGAAACACGTTTTCTTTTGCCACATTACATTAGCAGGGCCCAACTAATATGGTGTCAATCTATTTAAATGATTGGTAGCAATGTGGAGACCCAGTTATTCTCCAACTTGTTTTTGTTCACTGTAGAACAAATTCTGTAGAATTTGAGTGACCTTGACCATACAAAACCAAAATACTCCTTATCTGGAAAAATATAGTATAATTACATTAATGAAATGGTTGAATGAACAGGGATTATACCCCTAACCTAAGCCATATTTTACTTTACCAATGTATCCCAACACATTTTTTTGAAATAGTGTTTCTAAATGTTGTCAATAAATACATTACAGAAGAACTTTCTCAGCTGTAGTTTGGCTGCATCTGTTTCAAGTGTTCTTTTGCAGCAGCCTGTTAAGCAAGTATATAACCCACTGACATTACCATTTTCCTCAGTGGTCTTAGAACAGAGATCTAAAGCAATTAATTGTGACCCTAGTCTCAATTCTCAATTCAGATTCTCTCTAGTCCTATGAATAATTGTTTACTCAACAATTTTTCATCTTCTGAGAAATATTTCCTTCCTGTGCTGTACCTCCTCCCCTCCCAGCGGTGCATGGAGATTGGGAATGGGTCAGGGTCAGTTCATCCCAGGCTGTTTTTTCTGCTGCTGCTTAAGCAGAGGAGATCTCCCCCTGCTCCAGTGTGGCTTCTCTCCCATGGGAGACAGCTCTCCATGAACTCCTCCTGCGTGAGTCCTTCCCACAGCATCAGTTCTGCACAGCTGTGGCCACCTGGGTCCCTCTTGCACGAGGTGCAGTACTTCAGGCACGGCCTGGCCTGGCCCAATGGGGGTTTCCAACAGGCCCCAAATCCTGCCTGGAAACCTGCTGCAGAGTGGTCCTCAGCTCCCTGCCAGGGCCCTGCTCCAGCACAGGTTTCCCACAGGTTCCCAGCCTCCTCTCAGGCATCCACCTACTCCAGTGTGGGGCTTCTGGGGGCTGCAGGGGAATCTCTGCATCCCTGTGCTCCTCCATGCCTCGCCATGGGCTGCAGTGCCTGGAGCACCTCCTGCTTCACTGACCTTGGTCTCTGCAGAGCTGTTACTCTCCTCAGCCTGCTTTTCTCTGGTCACAATTATACCTGCACAACAGCTTTTCAATATTTCCTTCTCAAATATGTTATCGCAGAGGTGTTGCCACCATTTCAGATTGGCTTGGCCTTGGCCTTGGTGTGCCTGTCCTGAAGCTGCCCGGCATTGGCTCTGCCAGATATCAGGGAGGCTTTTGGCAGCTTCTCACAGAAGCTGCCCCTGTGCTCCCCCCACTACCAAAATCTGTCCATGCAAACCCAAAATATGCTTTTATAACAGGAAGGTATGCAACCTGTTTTTTCCTGGATTGCTTGTGAATCTGTGAACAATTCTGGCTCTGGTTTTCTTTTTTGTCTTCTCTTGTACATTAAGGCAATGAGTTATTTTACCATATGATTAAATTGTCAGATAGCTCTAGTGTTTCAATAGCTTTCAATTTTTTCATTTATTTTTTACACTGATGTTTTCGACTACTGGTTGCCTTATACTGGCTGTTTCTTGGTTACCAAAGAAATTAAGGAAAGGCACAGCATTCTATTTTCTTCTTTTTACTCCACTAGCAACATCCTTCTGCAATTCCTCCCATACTTTGAGGGAAAAACAAATCTTGTTAAATGTGTACTTTGCAGGCCACCTTTCACTTTATGAACAGGTCACCTGCTGGCTTTACAACAGGAGCTCGTACTTCAGCACTAACAGTCTCACTGAGAGATGCATTAAGTTCTTACATGCTGCCATACTCAGACTAGCCTAGTCTTGGTAACTGCACTTTATGATTACCTCATCTATCTCATGACATTACATGTCAGATCTGAAAGTACAGTTTCTTGCTCACTAGCATTAACCTCAGAACTGAAGATGACAGACTGTGTAACCTCTTACATACTTTGGAGCTCTCACTACACCAGTTTTCTGTTCATGCACAATAGTAGCTCATTTTGCTCAGTAGCACAAGACACAGCTTTAATATTCCTGATTGATTACAGCTAGTGAGATAAGGCACAAAAGGCTGTTTTAAAGTGACATTGTTAAGAGGATTTTAGTACTTTAAAAATATGTTCATAGAAGGACATGTATATGAAAGAATGAAAAAGACAAAGTCAGAAGCAATCAGTTATAAAGACTATGAAAATTCTCAAGTGTGTGCTGTATTTCAAATACAAGTGTTGGAGAGCTTAATTGATACTCAGCAATAATAGACCATGATGTGTGGAATATACAAAACCTGCATATCATACAGGTAAATCAATGCAGAGGTTTGATGGTTATGGTCAAGGAAAATAGTGGTTAATATCTACTGTGAAGCTGTCTAAAAGTAGTCCACTTCAGTTGGAAAATAGAAGTGTAGTATGTTAAAAGGATTGTGCCTTTCTAAAATCCTATTTATTTATTGCCTGAATAATCTGCTTATTTACAGATGTTTTAGCATAAAAAATTCTTTGAAATTAGTTTAATTCATGATCAATTTTAGAGTTTGGTACTCCAAACCCAAAAGCATTTGGATATTATATTTGAGGAATTTTTTCTGCTCATTAGAAAGAGGGGATTTTTTCTAACTAGAGTTATGACATTGTTAGCTATCGGTTACATTTTTAGAACAATTTTGTGAACGTTAAATGTTAGGCTGTGTTTATGAATTTTTTGTGGCCAGTAGATTCTTGATTGTTGTGCTCTGGTTCTGCTTTTGAAGTGTTTGATATGTCAACCAAGAATGCAGGATGTTGTTTTTTTTCTCTAAGAGTAAAGGAAGAAAACCTCAGAAAATTGGTTGGTTATGCTTGCATGTCTGTTTACAAGTACTTGTAAAGGTAGAGTAGAGAGAATAGACATATACTTAGTATTGATATGTATGTAAATTTATCTAACTACCTGGAAATATTAATTAAAATGTATAGAAAGTAACTGAAACATAAAATAATGCTGGGTTTTCAGGCATATATTTAAATACTTTTATTTCTATTATGTTCAGAAATTGCAGGCAGTGAGTAGAAAGGCTCCGATGGACAGTTGGACCAGGGCCTACTTGACCAACTACATTATGTCAATCTTCATGGAAGCTTAATTCAGAGACAGGAATTCAATAATATTTTAATAAGTGAATACTGCTATTGATTTGTATAGTTTGGCTTTTTCAACACTCATTACTCTCCTTTAACTTAGGTAGTGCCAAAGTAGGAATCCAACTTTTTAATCTCCAGTCAGAGTTTTAAAATCTGTGGTTGACTTCTCAGTTTACTGACAATATATTTTTCCCCTGGTGGAAAAATCACGTGTTGATGATCTTCTTGCAAATTTCTAAATGGTTTCAACAGACTCAAGTAGCATCCAGTTAAAAAATATATATCTAAATGAAATAGGCCCCAATTACTTGGAGTAGACCCAGTAAAGGTTTGTTCATTAGTCACTTTAGAAGGAGATGATCTCAATTTATTGTACTATAGTACGGTTATTTATTTCCTGAAGCTGTGTAAACATAAAAAGGACACTGAATTGCCATTTGGATAGAATTCCCCCATCTAAACTATAAGCATCTGTCTTGATAGGTTTTTTCTTTCCAACTGGCCTTCAAAAGAAGTTTCATCAGTCTGCACATTCAGGACAGGTTTAATCTAAAAACTAGAGAGTTCTTGATTTAAAAATAAATAAAAGTTGTTTTTTGAAATACATGATTCTTGCTTTTCTATTGCACTGCCAGTTACTGTAGATATTGGATTGAATTTTTTTTCCCTGTTTGGCTGTATGGAGACAAGTACATGAGAGTGTCAAAGGTGATTTTGTTTTTCCCTTTTAAGCTTCACTTATCATTCTTATGTAGTTAATCCTGCTTGAGGCCTCTCACAAGTTTTCTGGGGTTGTCTGTGAATTGTCCTTGGTGCAAAATACAGGTAGTTTCTGATGAGTCAGTTCTGCTCAAGGAGCAAGCCTAGAAATCCCTCAGAATGACAAAAGAAAAGCAGCTCAGTTGTAAAGCGAAATTATCATCAAATATTGGCACTTGTGACTTACATGTAATTAATGGTGCCATAAAATTTCTGCACTGAATATTAAAGGAAAATTTAAATTATTTTAAAGGTGACTAATGTAGCATGGCAAAATTATATAAAACTGACAGCTTCTGTAAAAATCTTGCAGGAAATGTGGGGACTGCTGTACTCCACTAAAATATAATAATAATGGGTCCTGCATCTGTATTTCAGTACAGTAAAACATAAAGAATATGCTTCCATAACTGGCTTGCCATTCCAATCAATCTTGCCATGGATGATGTTGCATTCTCATCAGCTGTTCTGGCTCTTATGCTGCTCTCAGTTTTGCTGATTTAATGGGAGAGTTTACAACATAAAGATACGGCATCTCATTCTTGCAATGAGAAAAAATTAACCCAGCCAAGGCAGTGCTGCTCCAGAATGATGTCAAGTGGGCCTTAATCAGCCTCCTCCATGCTATTATAGGGAGGGAAGAAAAGGAGTTGGAGGGTTCTTCTGCCTGGTATATGAAGATGTGACAATGTTCAGATGCAATGATAAACCAGGCAAACTTATGTTCAGCGACTATTTAACAGGACTTTGCTGAAAGTACCCAGATATGATGGGCTGTCTGAAACTGACATCAAAATTGGATCTTTCACTTCAAATGCTTTGGTTTGAGCAGGAAGTCACCCATCTTGTGTTACACCTTTGACCCAAATTCCATGAAGCTGTGGTTTGCTGCTTCATTTTGCTATTTCTTTTTTACCTCTGAGTCATTCATTTCCATTTGGGGCAACCATGTTTGTGTTGTCACATAGGGCAGTCAGTGACTATTTCCTAACCTTTATTTTGTAAGATGTAGCTGTTTTCCCTTCATTATTTAACGCTTTGAATAATTTAAGTATTTAAAAATTTAAATACATTATTTATAATGTATTACAGTCTGTGATTTTTCATCATTTTCATCCAGCAACTTCTCTTACTGCCGAGACCCAATAAGTTTAATTTCAGGGCAAATTCTAGCTACATGAGATTTGATGAGTAAAATTTTTCTCCTGTCCTTCTCTAATGTAATGAAGTTCTAGCCTTATCTTTGCCATGGTACTCACTGTATAGGTCTCCCTGTCAACACAGATATCAGCTGTGCTCTGTAAAGCTCACAGTGATCTTAACATGAAATAACATTGCATAAGAACCAGCTACTGCTATTGAATGCTATTTAAAGTCTCTGCATTTTTGTGTTGTTTTCTTGAAATATGTTAAAGTTGCATACTCTTAAAGCAAAAGAAGAATCTGACCAAACTATCTTGGGAGAAGTATTTCTGTTAATTCGCTAATAGTTCTTCATGGTAGATATTTGCTAAGGAATTTCAGGGTAAAAGAAGAATGTAACAACCAGAGCTTCCAGATTCCACTGTATTTTGCTTATACATTAAAATTCAATTGAAATTTGATAGCTACAGATTTGAAGAATTTTTGTATGGACTCCAAGTAACAAACATTTTTTTTTTGACTTGTTCTCAAACTACTGTCAATGTATTTATTAGGATGTAAAGAGATCACAATTTTTCTATTGGCTGTGGACATACTAGAATGTGGGCTTTACTAATACTGTATTAATGGAGGAACTACCTTAATAGGATAACAGACAGATGTTTCATGAAAAGAGGTTTGGACCTAAAACCAATGCCGAGAATAGAAGGAACAAGTGAAATACATGATGTCACAAAGCTATTCTTCTAATTTAACATCTAATGGCGCAAAAAGTGATAACACCGTCTTTGAAATTTCCTGGCACCTTTTTCTTCTTCTTAAAGCAAAACAACTTTCCCCCCCCCACAACCCCCTTCTTTATTGGCCACCTCTTACTCATAACAGTTTGGATACAATTTAAGCATATTATATATGAAAAAAAGAAATTGCTGGCCAGCTGAAACCATATAGACTGAATTTCAGCCTCAAGTGAATTTGACAGCTGAGTTATTGCACAGAGTGCTGTAATAACAACATTATCACCCTGACTGGATACATAACATGAATGTTTCTTTAAATAGGAACTTATTTGCAATTCAGAAAACTGAGCTTGGACTTTAAGCACCAGAGAAATGGATTACAGCTTCAGAGTGACATGCTGGAGGAGGTTTCAGTGGTTTAGGAAACTTCTTGGTTAGCCTGCTGTAAGAGTCAAAGGAGGCTGGTTCTGGAGAGGTCACTGCTCCCTTTGATATAATAAAAATCACCCTTGCCTGTGATTGTCTGAAGAGATGTATTTTGCCTTCAGAATGTAGCTCACTGAACTAAATGGAACAAATACACTGACTCTTCTAAGTTCCTGGGATAAAAGCCCAAACTACCTTTTAATTAGTCAGCTTTCACTTGTGCACATATACTTGCACACTGGGCAACACTCTTCAAATTCCATGCAATGAAAAGAGCAGGGTTTGTAATAAAAGAGCATGTTTCAAGAAAATGGACTGAATTTGGTGTTTGAATTCTTCTAAAACTACCTCCTTGTCGCTTCACTTCCCTCCCAGCCTCTTTACCACTGTTTGTGAGAGCATATTTGTGTGTGGCTGAAAAACCTTTATATCTTTTTTAGTTCTTCACTTCATAGAATAATGAATTTTAGCACAGGCTATGTGGGTTATTGAACTGGTGCAGAGACCCCCTTGCAAAATCCCTAATTATAGCTACATTGTTCCTGAGGTAGGATGATGTAAAATTGTATTACATTTTACCTTATTTAGAGATATAAAGTGCCTTTATCATGGTGAAACATTGCTTTCTATCACTAGGCAACCTGTGGATGTAAAAATATGCAGACTGTTAAAAGAGGTTGCATTCTTTCTTAAAAGTAACTTCATTATTTTTGACTGTGTCTGAAACCTATGGTAAAACCTTGAATACACTCTTGGTATTGAAGTGAATGCTATTTTTCATTTCATAAATTTGAATATTACTCTTGGTGCATGGGTTGCATGGCTACACAGGTCTTGCAGTGAGGTGAAATACAAACTGCTTCTCAACAGAGGAAATGTCTCTCTTCCAGAGAGCTTGGCAGTATTATGGGCTTGAAAGTGAGAAAAATGTTGGCCCTTCATATATACATATATGTGTCTCTGTATGAAAATAACAAACTTTTTTTATTTATTATAACTATAGTCTTCATTTTAGAAAATGTGAACAAATATCCAGGGGTGGCATTTAAATCAAAACTGCCTCTAGGCAGACCTTATTTGCAAAGTGAACCTGTACTGCTATCATTAACACCATATCACAGAAACCACTAACACTGATGCTGATCAAAACATTTGTGTGTTCTCAATGTTTTCAGTATATTTGCTTGAAAGAATTCATGCAGTATTAGGAAAGTTTCTAGAGTACAGTAATTCCCTATTATACATCACTTGCTCCATGAAATAGGTTTTTCTCTCTATTCCCATGTTCTTAGGAGCTCTTTGCATAACTGTTTGGGTAGTAACATTGCCTCAAGTAAATAACAGTGCCTTCTAGAAGAAGATTGTCTGCAGTTAACTATAAAATATAGCAGACATTTTTTGGGGGGAAGTTAACATTAAATTAGTCAGATGAAGCCAAAATCTCAGACCATTTTGAAGTATTTTCTTCCTCTGCTGTCAGACAAACACTTTCAGAGCTGAATCCATTTTCTAATGTGTTTTGAAGTTCTGGTGAAGTATCATGTTACATCACTATAATATTATATTATCATAAAATTAATAATACTGTCCTCTTAATGCCTTTTTCTTCTGGTTATAGCTGCAATCAAGGTCGCCAAGTATTTTCATGTTAGCATCCTTTTTGTTAATTTAACTTGGGGTTCTCTTTGTGGCTCTCATGATATCTCTTAATAGTTATTAACTATTATTGCAGCAAAAATAATTTCTTCTGATAGAAATTATTACAGAGAAAATGTTCCCAGGTTTTAAAAACTACAGCTTTTTCTGGAAGAATCTCTGAACTTCCATGTTTTTGAACACCATCTGGAAAAATGGTTCATGATGTCAAATACATCTTTTGCTGCCCACCGGAAAGACATACCAAAGCTGTTTGGGCTAAAAGCAAAAGAAATCCAGTTTAAAAGTCCTTGAGGGAATTGGAGGTAAATTTCTCAAATTCAGTATGAATCACACTGGTCAGTACCAGGCTTCAAGTACGTGAAACCAGCAAATTGTAGCAGCTGGCTGCTCCCTTCTCAGTGGCTCTGGAGGCACCAGGAACATTCAGTGTTGTAGGGATGACAGTGGATGGTGCAGTACCTTAGGCTTGATGTGTTACCATTCACCAGCTGAACCACTCAGTCCGTTGTGTGTTTGTGCTCCTACCAATGCAAACAGAAGGTGACCAGTTACAGAAGTGACAATCAGCCAATGGCATGTAATTTATTAAGGATTTTAATTTAATCACCTGTGTACCCCATAGCTGACTGTCTGCCAGGCTTTCTAGTTTCTGACTGATAAGAAGGAGACTGGTCTGGATTCAGAGGAATTCTAAAACTTAAATTAACAGGAGTGGAGCAGAAGTATGATGACATGACTAGCTGGCTGGAGCTGTGTGTTGTGGCAGATACTCTTACCTATAAATAATCCTGGTGAGGATTTGCAAACAGGTAGCATGAGACCCTGTGCTACAGCCTCTGATATGCATTATGTGTTTCACCTCAGACTTCAATAACAAGTGAAAAAATGTTAAATAAATTCCCCTGTGCCTTGTCTTACTAACTTTAAAATGGGAGTGCTAACTCTCACTTTGTCATGACATTAAGTGAAAATGGGAAGAACTTATATTCTAGAATGATGAAAAGAATTTAGAAAGTTGATGATGACAATAAATTATTGAGGTCTTGCTAGCCTATGGTCCTAACATGGAGCTATAGAGATGAAAAGAAAAAGGTAGAATGCACACTTTTCTAAATAAATTCAATTATGAGAGTCAGGAATTCTTATAAAAATAGCAGACAAATATCCTGCTTAGATAATTAAAAGCAGGGCTATAGTAATAATACACAAAATAACTAAATCCAAATTACTTCTGTTATCTCCTGTTGTTGAATATTTCATTTCAGAAACAGTGTTTGATAACAATATATGTAAGGAAGAACAGTGTGTAGTGAAACATGCAGGAGTATTGGTTCCTCCAGGATTTACAGGAGTGGTGTTAGTCATGCCAATACAGTTTTTAATTTATTGTAAAAAGTAATCTGAGTTAAAGGCTGATATGCTGCATCTTTTGAGCCACTAAGTATAAATCAAAGATATGCAGGTATGAGGTCAAAAGATTATAATGTAATGTAATACTGCATTTAATGGATGGGTTTTGGAGTGTGTTCTATACTACAGCACCTTGGGTAAATGAAGGAATTTTAAAAAACAGTGACCTCAAACTTTACAGAGTTACAGAATCATTAGTGTTGGAAGAGACTTCTGGAGGTCACCTAGTCCAACCCCCCTGCCAAGGCAGGTTCACTTTGATAACCTTGTATCTAACTCATTCCAAGAGTCCCATTTGTCAGGTGTTGTGCTTTTGTTGTGAACATCACAACAAAAAACTGCAAATAAAATGTTACCTGGTGTTTTGTTTGTTGTTGGTTGGGTTTTTCTGTTTTCTCTTTTTTCTTTTTAAATTTCAAGTATTGGTTTAGTGGGATCTGGTTCCATCTAGAATTACCACAGAGGATTTCTCCTCTGCTACAATGGCTAACATAAATTAATGTAATATAAAACCTGTTCGTTTCTGAGGCAACTCTAAATTTTTATCATTTTGTGCACATACAGTCTGAATCCAATTTATATCATCATTTTCCCCCTCCTTCTGTGAATGCTATGGAATGTCTTTCCAATAAACAGGAGTGGTAAATCCCAGCCAAAACTTCCTGTCAGTAACAAAAGGTGCATTTGGCAAGCTCTGAGCTAATTTCAAATTCTATTTAATTTATTGGAGTTATACTATGATCACTGCAGAGGTGATACACTTGGGAGCATTAGTACACAGACAAATTATAATCTCTCATGCATGCTTTTACTCCAGTTACATGTGGCTAGAATTAAGTAGCAAATTTTTCTACAAATCAATTACTACCCAATTGTGTTTTGTAAGTGGTCTTCAGTCGAGAACTATTGATTTTCTTTCTAAGCTGTGCTTTTTTACTAATTCATCCATGGAACTGTATTCAGAGAAAAATAAATGATAAAATTATACATATTGAAAGAAGCGTTATTTTAAGACTGCTGAAAAGTAGATTAAAATATTTATCTTGGGATTACCAGTATACTGTTCAGTACACTCATGGGTTTAGTTAAATACTTGATATAACTGATCCATAAATTTGAATTCCCTACTGCCTCTAATAAATTATAACCATAAAAATACAATTTTGAAAATAGTAACCTACTTTCTGTCAAAGTTATCTCTATTCAAACTGAATCAGAAAAAGCAAATCCAAATTCACTTGGGGGGACTGTTATGGCTAGAAGTATTTGCTAAGTCACAGGACCAGTAAGAATATTGTGATTTAAATGAATATTAATGAAAACAGCTGTGGGAGACTCAGAATGCATCTAGGAGACCAAATCATCATCTCAGGCTCTTAAATTGCAGTTCTCCTATTTCCTGTATAATGAAGTTTTGACGGGTGCTGTGCAAGTTTGTTGCTTTTTTTTTTTTTTTGGCTGACTGTATTTTTAAAACATGTTAAGAATTATTTTGCTTTGTTCTAAGTAATGCACATGAGGAATTAATTCTGCTTATAGATATTCTTTCTACATGTAGGCACTGGATTCAGATTTCCATTTGTTGCTTCCATTTGAACTGGAAAGCAGGCACCTCTCTTATTAGCCATCTCTGAGTAAAACTACAGAGGCTGGGAAGGCAGAGAATTAGGAACTTCAAAGCTGAGCCTAAAAATCTGACATTAAGGAGTTGTTTGTGTCCCTGTCTTAATTTAGTATGGAAATACATTGAAATATGAAATGCATAAGTACATACTGTGCATGGAGTCATGTTTGGATAGCATAACTGTAGTTATTCCCTGTGGTGGGAATCCACTCTGTCTGGATGCCAGCTGCCTGACAAAGCCACTTTATCACTGCCCTCCTTATCTGAGCAGGAGAGAGAAAACAAAATGAAAGGCTTGTGGGTCGAGATAAGGACAGGGAGAGATCACTCTGCAGTTACTGTCATGGGAAAACAGACTCAGCTTGGGAAAATTAATTTAGTTTAATTTATGACCAATTAAATCAGAGTAGGGTAAAGAGAGGAAAACTGCAGATCTTAAAACACCTTCTCCCCACCCCTCCCTTCTTTCCGGTTAACTTTGCTTTTGATTTATTCTCCCTACTCCCTACAGTGGTGCAGGGAGATGGGGACTGGGGGCTGTGGTTGCTTCATCATACTTTATTTCTTCTCAGTGGGAAGACTCCCCACTCTCCCTCTGCTCTGGTATGCATCTCTTCCATGGGCTGCAGGTGGATCTCTACTCCATCATGGGCCTCCACTGGCTGCAGGGGTACAAATGCTTCCCCATGGGCTGCACCTCTGCCTGCAGAGAAATCTCTGCTATGGCATCTGGAGAATCTCCTGCCCTCTCTTCCTCAGGGCCATGCAATGTGCAGAGTTGTTTCTCTGAAATATTGTCAGTCCTCTCTCCAGTCAAAGCTGCGGCTGTGTAGTTTTACCCAGCTGACACAGACATTATCTCAGGCTCTGATGGGCTTGGCCTTCACCCCTGCCAGTGGCAGGGCCATCCTGCAGGCAGCTGGCACTGCTCCTTTCATACCCAGGGGAAGCTTCAAGTACCTTCTAACAGAAGCCAGCCCTAGCAGTTGTCCCTCCCACCCAAACTTTGCCATTCCCACAGTGTAGTTTCATGTTGTGTCAGGATATGCAGACGTGACTGTAACAATGAGAGATGCTTCTCTAAATGTTTATGGTTGAATGACACCAAGTAGCAGTGGGACTGTGGGATTCCATGGGACCACACTGGCTGGCTGATGGAGAGCCCAGTCTGGGGCACTGCTGGAGCTGCTGTCCAGGTTAGGCTGCACAGGCAGTGTGAATGCTCTGCCAGCTCCAACAGAGCAGCTAACAGGGCTGGGGGGCAAGCATTACTTGAAGGGTATTTGAGGGATTTTCAGAGGAGTGAAAATTATAAAGTCTGTTTGCTTCTTGTCTGTTAAAAACAATGCTGGAAAACAGCCTTTGGAGAAGGCTGCAAGCTTTTCCTGCTAGACTGCCAGTTATTGCAAGAGAGACTCTTTAAAAGGTGAAGATAGTAAGGATGATAGTAGAGAAAAAAAAACCCCTGATCTTGAATGAAGCAGAGAAAAGCAGTCTATATTCTCAATGTAGCAGCAATGAGTAAAAATGTATTGCAAAAATATAAAACTATTCCAGGCCTTAACTAGAATTCTTGACATTCATATTTATTTATGCAAACTACATTAATTTAAATTCTTTGCAGACGGGACACATGAAAAAATTTGGAATTAAGTTTACTTTTGCAAGTGAATGAATTTACTGTTCAGTATTAACATATAAATTTACTGGCCTGCACTCATGGCTAGGAGAGTGGGAATGTCATTATTATTGGGAAAGTGAATCTAAACGTAGAGAACTTGTATGAGTTAAAGCTACTCAGTAACTAAAAATGGTTGCATGCTTTATTTTGCATGGGATTATGCTATTGATCTCTGTAACTGCTAAGAAACCTGCTAAATTTTCAATTTCTCCATTTCTTTTTATAAGCAAAAGTATAAAATATGACACCTTTGACGTGCTTTAAATTTGAATTCACCAAATAGAAGCATGTAGATTGGGTCTGAATTGAGACAATGCTAACCAAGATTTTGGGCCTCAAGTTTTTTCCCCCTTCCTCCACATTCAGCTGGGATATTAATTTCTTATTTGTTGAAAATGTCAAAAAGTCTGCAAAAGGATTATTTTTTGCTTCCATACTCCCTCCTTTTCTTGTAAGTCATGTCCTCACTGCTGAAAGCAATCGAGAGATTCAAGGACTCTCCATCTCTCTGTTCTATCTTTAATTCAAATGAACTTGAGACTTGAAGACTTTAAAGAAAATTAAGGACTGAATCAGATGAAGAGAAATTAGCCAAATAGGGGGCTAGATAAATCTGAGGCAGATTTTCAGGGTAAGATCTTTCTCTATGGTTGTGCTGATTTGGGTAAATGTTACATTGTGCATGTCGGAGATTTCCCAAGAAAGCAGTTGCTGCCTTGGAGATTGACGAGCTGTGTGGAAAGTAGCAGGATCATGGCATAACTTCATCAACAAATGGAATTCAGCAGAAGATTTGGGTTCTCAGTTGTCATATGAAGTATTTCTCTTCTCTCATTCATGCAGGGCTGAGCTGGCCTTAGCTGCTCTTGAGATGCCCATTTCTCTTCAGTAGGGCCAACACTTGAGAACTGGAGCAGGATTAGAAGAGTGCAATGCTGTGATCAATGAGGCCTGTCACAACTGGCAGGGTGATGCTGAAAGAGAGAAGGATAAATTACTTTATTGTCCAAGTTTCTGGATTATGGTGGTCTTCTCTTCCTGCATATAGCAGCTGCTCTTTCATGACAGGGAATCATATCCCACTGCTCTCAACACCTCTCTCTGAGAAACAACAGGGACTAGAAAATTATCAGGGATTTTTTTAGCAAGGGAGATGATCATGCACCAATTCCTAGAAAAATGCCAATATACAAGAACAGTGGCCTAAGGGTAAATTTTCTTCCTCATTTTTTTCTGTTGCTCCAAAAATGCTTTCAATATCCATTGTGCTGAGTTGTATTTACAGATAAGAATATATGTGTTCCCAGCAATTTGATGCTGCACTGCTGTAGTTTGACAAATGGAGAGAAGTGTCTTGTGTCATGGATATTGACAGTATCAATCACAAGGCTGTCATGAAATTAAGAAGGGCCATCACAATGAGAAAGATCCATGAGTGTTTATGTTCATTCTCCTTCTCCATATTTCTTTGTCAAGAAGTGGTTAGCTGGTATTCTTGTGCTGCACAAAAAAAATCCAATGGAAATTCTCCTCTACTCTGGATATGACCAGAGAAAATGACAGTAATACTTTATGCTACAGATATTGATCAGAGTGGACATTAGTGCTCATTAAAAGGAGCTGTTCAGTATGAAAAACAGAGCTTGGAAAACAAAATTGCCCACGGGTAGCTCTATTAATGGACTAATTCCCACAGACTTGCACCCACAGGCACTGCCTTTTGCACACTGCTCATCCCAGCTTTATTGCTGTGCAGGGAGCCCACGGCAAGGGTGGAAAAGTCCTCTCTTTTATGTTTACTGAAAGAAAGGCACTATTTGTGAGAACCATGTGAGCTGAGTGAACCCTACAAATGAGTATTGAGCATAAGTAGGCAACCATGGGTTTCAACAGTTACTGTTTCATATTAAAAATGGTGATCACTGGATTTCATCCATCCATATGTTGAATGTGACCTTATGTGAAATGATATTTTATGCATCTATGCACAGCTTCAGTGTAATTTGTAAGTGTGGGTCCCAATGTGTGGGAATCTGTGCATTGTATGTAACCATGTACACATGTGCAGTTACTTCTGCAGATATGAACAATGTGAAAATGCATTCTAGTCAACTAGCAAATTTAATGTGTATTCTGATAGTCAAGAAGAGGCCTAACTCAGTTCTAGAATTTTAAATAGATAGCTAAACTTTATCCATACAGAGAAAAAAAATTAATACCTTTTTAGAAATTTATGGTCTGGCTGTGTTTTCACCTCTCAAATGCTTTTCTGTCACTGGCACCCAGAGAGATTCAAAGGTGATTAGATGCATCTTTTCTCAACCTTCCTGTTCACAAGTATTAGATTACCTAACAGTGAAACCAAATTTCTCCAGCTCAGTTAGTAAATGCAGACAAGGCATAAAGTCAACACTTTTTTTCATTTCTCCATGAAACTCATCACCATAATATTTATATGCCTCATGTATTACCACTAGATCCTCAAAATATGTCTGCACAGAAAGAGAATACACTTGCTACAGCTTCACAGAGAAGTAAAATTAATGTATCCCTTAATAAGGCAGAACATGTATGCTAAAGTGGAGAAAAAAAGGCTGCCTTTTCTGAGAAGTATCCTTTTATATTGTATAAAAATCTGTTTTCCTTCCCACACTGTGTGCGTGTAACGTAAAGAAAGCCTGACACTGAAACTGACTTAGACCTGGTATTACATCCTAACAGTCTTGACCCCTCCCATCCGTGTGGTTTGGGGTTTTTTGGCTTTTGGTGGCATTTTATTGATGCTATTATGATTTCAAATTATTAATTAAATTTTAATTGATTATATACATCCTTTTGTTTCTAATTAAGTTAATCACTGGGGTTTTGTTGTTCACTAAATCAGTACTGTCTCTGGCTATGTACAGAATGCAACACTTTTTTTTTAACTCAGACTCTTTAGAGATACCCTGACTTCTGTCACTTTTTAGCAGATGTAGAAGGACACAATATATTTTAAAGGGTGAGATTCCAGTGATGGTACAGAGCAGCACAAGTCTGTAAGACGGAGCTTTAAAACCAGGGCATTTTTACAGTATATCATTATCTGGACATTTGTCATAGAATAGGTTTTCATAATAAGCTTCAAAGAAGGTGGAAGCCCAGATCTAAGCTTCAGGTTTTTCAGAAGTGCTTCTATAACAGGGGCTTTGTATTCTCTGCACTTTGACCAGTAATCTCCACGCAACCATTAAGGTTGAAATAAAGCTGATTTCTCTATCTGGCAGTGTAAGGTGAAACTAGACTGAATTTTAAATCTTTTATTCTATTTTATTCATTTAAATCCCTCTTGCTTCCCTGAATTTTCCTTAATCTTCCTGTTATCTGATCAAAAGTAGAGGCGAGGTATAATTATCTGTGGATCCCTTTCAGTAGGTTGATTAAAGATAAAAGTACATCAAATCTGCATCAGGTTAAGGAGAGCATGGCTAAGGAGAACGCTGGACCTGCAAACCACTTTTGTAGATTGTATGCCAAATGATCTATCATTAAAATTGTCTTTTCACAGCATTGCATCATGAACCAGGTTCATGGTTTCTCCAGAATACAGACTGAATGAAGAATCTGTTCATAATGCAGTTAACCCCCATATTTCCTGGGTTTACAGTTTTCTGATTGTGATTCTGGGGGCTTTAAGTCCAATTCTTGAATACCTTATATTTTCAGACATTCTAAGTAAATAACACAGATTATGTTTCATTTAATTATTTTGCACTTCTATATACAAATTGACATATTTTAAAGCATTAAAGAAGAAAAAATAGATAAAATTTTAAGCCTCCCTCAATCTTTGTGGCTTAACCTTTTTAAATGTTAAAGGTAGCTAGGAAGATTTTTGCAAGTTTTATGTGAAATTCATCGCTATCTCTGTGAAGAAATATTTTTTTGTGTTTCTGTAGATGCAAATGCCTAAGTCTAAAGGAGTATCTTCTCTTTAGTTTCTTCTCCAGACTTGTTGGAGAAAATGCCTTTAATGGGATTAAGTTCCTCAGTTTTTGAAGAGAGGATACATTATAGTTATAAAGTAAGTGCAAGTTACTTGAGGCACAGACCTATTGCAAGTTCTGTCTCTCATTGTTCCTTAGTTCTAAAAATCTTAACCAATAAATAAGTATTAGAAATTTATACATCTATTATTAGATGTTTCATCTGTTGTGTTTTTTATTTGAAGTTTTGCTTTTTCCTGTTCTTTTTGGGTTGGGTAAATACACGCCATGGCATCAGGTGATCTTGCAACCAAGAGGTCAGATGAGTGAACTGACATAGCATTTTTAGATATGCTGCTTTGTCAGGAGGCTGACAGTTCTCCTGCTATGTACACAAAATTGCATATTGCTGTGAATGCTAACGTGGTTGTCAGGAGCAGTTTCGCCATTCTTTTTAGCCTGTGTCATGTAAGATTCCTTTAAGGAACTAAAAAACCAGCCATAATCCATTTGATTTTCTGTCTTCCCATGAGGAAAAGTTTTGACAGATGATAAATAGCAACTGCTGACAATCATCAATGTGGAGCGATCATGCTTTTACATTAAATACAAAAACAGAGTTGTAATGTCACTTGGGATAAGACTTTTGACACATAAGAGACAAATATATAATCCTCAGAACTAAATCACTGTTGGGATCTGAGGAAGTGCAACAAAGCACAGCTGCTTTTAGACTCTCTCAAAGTCAAACTGAAGCTAACTTTGATATCTGGAATTGTATGCATGTTCCAATCTGGGGTATCTTGCTGTTGAGCCGCAAGCTGCTGTTACACATGCAAACGTCAGTGAATGTATGTGCACAAAGTAGAAAGGCACTTTACATCACTGTCTGCTTTAATTAGGGCCAAAAAGGGACCCATATCAAAATAAAGAATGGTGCTTTCTGAGCCAGGGCTAAAGTGCCAGATCTTTTCATAGTAAAAAGCCAGTCATACTAGTCACACGGAAATGTTTTATTCTGTGCAACTTATTTCTTGCAAGTACTTTGCCCGTTTACTCATAAAAGAACAATTGTTAAAAATATAAATAGTAACTTTAAGTACTTCGTGCTGGCTGGCAGATTTAGCAATAAAATCTGAATTAGATTTTTGTCTGACTGAGTGTTTCTGAAATTTTTCATCTCTCCAGATGGGAAAGTACCGTCAATGTAGTGGTACTTTTAGCATAATCCCTCTTCTAATGTAAAGCATAATGTATTTTGCAGCAATTTTCAAAACAGAAGTCATTAATATATAACCCTGTTCTTGTAATTGGCATTGACTGTGTTTATTTCTAATATATACTTTCTATTTCTAATATTCACTGTAAAGTTTCAGTTCCATTCTTTACCTACCAAAAGCAGGAGAATGGTGAAAGAGAAGGTGGTTTAGAGAGAAATTGAATAGTCCAATATTAAAAGAAAATATTACATAAGTCCTGTAGTACCAGCATTAAGCAAACAGTGGGCCAGGTGGGTAACACTGAATTACATGGAAGGGCTAATCTAGTTAAAACACATAGACTAGGAAATTCTGTCATAATGTGATTTCTTTTACAGAAGAAAAAAGAATATGTGTGCTTCCCCCATGTTTTTAATTATTCCATTCCACTTTCACCAGCTCTACTTTTTGTCTTGATTTTAAAATGCAGAAGATTAGATATAGTACCATGTTTAGACCGAAGCATTTTTCATAAAACAGGAAATAATTTCAAGTGATAATTTTGTAAAATGTAAGTCAAAAGACAACTCCTTTATGCATATGCCATTTGATACAATTATTTTCCTCTTCCTTTTTGTCACTCTCTGGCTGGGATTACAAAATTCTCTTGAGGTTTATGTAGAGGACAAGCTGTGTGGCTGAGCTGGGGATATCTTTGAGACTGAGATTTGAGACTGGAATGTTTTTTCACCATGGTGAGATGCCTTAAAACTTCGTAAGGCCCGCTTGCCTAGAGGAATATGTTCTATGATAGCTGAAAGAGGAAAATCTGTCTTTATTCCATCCATGGGGTTTTAAATCATAGCTGCTGTCCTATACTGTGACAAAGCTTTTAATAATGTGGAATTTCTGGCTTAGTTTACTAACCTGAAGGAATTTTTACCAGCTGATCTACCTCTGTTTACTGAGAATCTCTGCTGTCTAGCATTATCTCTTTAATGGTCCTCATTCCCAATTCGGGAGCAAGAGTCAAGTGAGCTACACACACTATCAATGCAAACTTTTATGCATTAATTTCTGATACCTATTTTATGTAGATATTAATAGTGAGATTACAGTATCTTTTTTCTTTTTAATATATGGGAATGAAAATGGCCTGTGTATTAACTTTAGAATTGTATTTTAACGTCTTTGACTTTGTAGATGTTTTAACTGGAAATGTTTGCATTAAGCCACTAGAAAAAGAAGTTTAGGGAGATAGCAGTCAATACCATTTGTATCTGTTAGATAAAAGCTGCTTGCATTAGTGTTCTGTCATGTCTTAATGTGACAAGCTTGAAGTTAAGACAAGAAGGAATCTATGGAATGGATAATTTAAGCAGAAGTACCCAAGTGTAACAGACAGCAGAGAAAATGTATTTCCAGCTTATGAAGTCTCAAAGGAGGAGTAGATTTTTCATACAACAAACAGAACATCCACCATCAAATGTTCTCTTTTATCCTTCTGGGACACTGACCATTCACTTTTAAAGAAACCTTGGGATCTTAAAAGTGTGTCCCAAACATGTTTTTCCTGTCACAGGCTTGCAAATATCATAAAATTAAACTTTGGAATTTAGAGTTTTAGAAGGAAGCATAGTGAATATTCATTCTGCAATATAGGACTTACTGAAAATGTCTGGAACCATGGAGATTCCAATCAATGTGATGAACAGCTTTAATGAATACATCACATACAGATGATGAATGTACAGCTGAAATGGAGTCCTATTTTGTGCTGTTAGTTTTGGTGCATTTTTCTCCCAGGAGTGGATCTGCTAACAAAACCATTTTGTCTTCAGAAAAACTAGAAGAAAAGTAAACTGAAGAAAAGTATGTGATCTCCATACTATTTAATTTTATTTTAATACAGGCAGTGAATACATTGTTACTCTGATTGAGAGAAACTATTTAAATCCTCATCAGCTCTACTAAATTCATGAGTTCCACGTCTAAATAGCTATTTGTGTTCTTAAATTTTACAGCCTGCCAATTTTTTTTTATTATTATTTTTTACTTTTAGCCATCTAAGTAACTCTTAATCCAGGCAAAATCCTGGATAGTCTCGTCCCTCTGATAGTTTTTCTTCATTTCATGAAAACACTGTGGCTCCATTTGGCTTGCATTAGACAACTTAGTTGTGACATTGTTACAGGAAACTGCTCTCCTTCTGTGGGAGAAATAAATATTTGTGAAGTCAATCAAGATGGCACAATACACACCAATAAAAATAAAACAAATTCATTCATTCCTTAGTTTTCTAGAAGCCAAGCAGAACACTGTAATACCTTAAGAGAAAATACCTGGGAAATGTAAGGGGCTTTTTTGGGCATGTTGTCAATCTACTCAGTATAGTATCACCACTTCTACTTTTTTCTTTCAAGAGAAGTACATTGAACTGAACTATCATTTCTTTATAGTTAATGTGGTTGTTCTAATCTGACTTTTTTTCATTTCTATTTTTTGCATTTCTGTCTTTTGCTAGTACCTAGAAGGAGCTTAGCTAGTGATTCACTTTCCAAAAACTGACAGAAATGAGAGAACCACATAGCATCATAAAGGACTACTAATTTGGGTTTTTATAGCTACAGTATTTTCTCGTGAGAAAATATTGCCTTACTGTGTCTAGTAGGTCTTTTACATTCATTTGCTTGGCTGAAATTTTCTTGGAGACTTTTAGCTAACGGTTAAAAGGAAAACAGCATGCCAGACTACATAGTAGTTTGCTAGTTAATATGTTTTTTGGGATGTAAGTAATTGGATGAGAGTTCTCAGTCAGAAACAGAACAGAGGAGTATCCAAAATGCTGTGTTATTCTCCATTAGAAATCTCTCTTGATTTTTAATAGAGAGCTTTGGGAAATCTTTAAGGTGGAAGAAAACCACATTCCTGCTGAACTCTAATGAGAAGTACTTAAAACTAATCTTTGTGCCTCTAGAATCCTTTCCAAAAAGTCTTTTAAATGCAGAAATTGCTCTCTCCAGCTTGGACTACTCACTTTGAACATCATACTCCGTCTGTTGCTACATACACATATAGGTCTTACAGAACTTGAAAGTCCAAGCTGAAAGAGCAATCAGTAGAGTGAGCCTTTCTGAGTGGGAGAGAGGAGAAACAATTTCACTTCTGAAAACAGGTATTTCAGAAAGGTGAGATCATGTTTTTCACACTTGCCATACTGTCTCCTCTGCATCAAGGACTTCTCTTTCATTTTGCTTTGATCAGGTGTTACAACAGTAGTGATAAGTCTTTCTGCAGTTTGTGCTACATGTAGCACTGTCTGTAATGTGCAGGAAATTCTGAAAGGGAGGGAAAGACATGGAAGTGTGTGTGAATGAAAAGCTTTAAAAGCATGTCTTGTCATGTAGAAGCTGATTTTCAGGGGCTCTGCACACCTGTATAATTCCCCACTGGAAGTTTTGGATGTTATGGCTTCAAGCATTCAAGTAAAAACCTCACAGCTTGTCAGAGTCATCTCTGCTATTTGGGTTTTTAATTTTTACATGGGTGAAAATTAAACAGATTTTCACCTTGTTTCCACTGCAGTCCTATCTTGCAATTTCTGAAGAAATAAAAATAGATGAAAGAAGGATTCCTAAAGGGCAAATGTATATGGAAGGGGAAGAAAAATTGAGGTTTTTTAAACAGTTTTTAGCACTTTTCTTCCTCTTTGTGATTTTATTTTTCATCTTTTGTGCTTTCGTGAAATTCCTACTTTCTCATTACTCACTGGTTTCTTCTTCCACCTTTCCTCTTGTTTTGTAACACTTTCATGCAATTCTTTTTCTGGAGGCTTCCCCCAGGCTACTTTTCATGTCTCTAGAAAATTCTGTTCCCTTTCATTACCATCCCTTTTATTTGATTCACTGTTCCTTTGTGTGTCCTACATACATTTCAGTTCTAGTTCAGCTTCATTTTTTAGGGGGGTTTGTTGGTTGGTGGGGTTTTTTCTTATCATTGATTTTATGAGCTTCGGAGGGTTGTTTTTCTCCCTGCATTTTTATGATGACTCTGTCTTGGTGTTCTCACAGAATTTCTGCCAAAGTCCCCAAAAAGTGCCAGTTTTTAAATCCAGGCATTATTGACAAAAAATTTTGGTATTCCCCGAGTGGAAACTAGTTAAAAGCCCTGAAAATAAATTAATTCATATCTACTTATGGTGTGATCTAAGCTGCTTCGGCAACTTCTATATGTAGTTATTTAGAACAAATATTGCAAGACAGGATGTTTTATGTAGTATCTTGTAATGATATAATACATAGCATGTCACCATCAAGATGTGTTTTCAGATTTTTTTGAAATATTTTAGTTTGTAGTGTCCAAAGGTTAAAAGATACCTAATAACATGAAGTAAATTAAATTAGGTACATTTTAAAAATTTATTTAAGTGGTTGTTTTTTTAATAATTATTACCTTTTTTTCTTGAAATGTTATGTATTTAAACACCCTTTAATTTCTATGTTTGATCCTTGGTAGGTGCTAGTTTTAATATTCTGAATTCTTAAAAATCAGTCTTCAAAGACCTAATCAAGTTGTCATACAAATTTTGGCCCACTTTCAATTTCAACTTTGGAATTAGCCTCATGTAGGAACATTAAGGTATTTATATTCTGCTTTTTTACATGTGAGTCTACACAGGCTTTAGAATGCTTGGGAAGAATGTAGACTGCACACTAAAAAAAACCTTCTTGCAAATCTCTCATGAATTTACCCACAGTTTACCCCATGACCTAAAGAGGAACTTACCTTTAATTAAATTAGTGGTTTCTGACTGTCTCAGAAGTCTTCTGGCTATCAAATTAAGCATGTACTTCCATAATTCACTCAGAGTTATGACTCTCAAAACAGCATTTTTATTAATTTGTGCAGGAATTTTAGCAACCAACACAGTTGTCCTTGATGTCAGTAAGAACTGTATCTCTAAATTTTTTCAATTCCTTCAAAGTCTAATGAATTATGAGCTCAATAATATGTATTTTGCATACAGAACTCTTGCTAAGTTAATAGGGTGTTTGTCTGTTAAAAATTGCAGAATCAGACTGAATTAATCCAGCCTGCTTTTGAGAACCTAAAATAAACAGAACTGCTACAGTGTGCCTTGGCAAAGTATTTCAATGTCTAGCTGAATTACTGTTTGTGCTTTCTAATACCTAATTTAACATTTTGCATGAATTTGCCATCAGACTGTCATCAATCCATGCCCTTCCTCTAAAGATGAGATATAACACTATGATTATTTATAAATCATTACAAAAAATCTGCAGCTGACTAATCTGAAGCTGTCTAATCATTCTTCACAGTGAATAACCTATCCTCCCAAGCTGTAAGATGTGTTGATGTCCATCTAGTGCTTTATTTCATCCTAGTGTTGTCATTTCTGCAGTGTAATGTGGTGATCAGAGTTGCACACAATATTCAACATGTGGCCTCAGTAGTCTTTCATGTGGTACCAGAATGCCTTCCCTTGAAAAAAATAATTCCCTTTTTATTCTTTCCCCTCTACCTTACAATTTTTTGCTCTGAACGTTTGTGTGCCTTTTAATCACTGCAAAATATTGCTGCATTATATTGTGTATGATCATGGAAAACACTTTGAACTATCTCATTCTCACTTTTTTTTTCCCCCCTGGTCCCTATTCTCTGTTGTGCTTTAATTTAGATTTTGAACTCTGTGATTATTTTTGGTCCCTAGCCTCATCACCTTTTACTTCTTTACATGGAACTGTGTAAACTACTTAGCATCTCATAAGCCTAATTCTATCCAAATCATTATGACTTTGTTTGCTCTGTTCCACTGTATTTACTACTTCTCAGCTCTGTGGCATCAGCAGGTTTAGCTACTTTTGAAAGGATGTCCTCCTGCAAGGTCATTTCTCTATTAGCCTAATAAAAGGGATCCTTGTGTGATCACTTGCTGCACTTTTCTTTCTTATGGAGCCCTTTTCTGGGACAGGCAGTTTTTCCAAGACGTGGGTCGTAAGACAAGTCTCTAAACTGTGCAGCGCAGACATCCTGCTTCTAGGGAATTAATTTATACATCTTCCTGGTTAAGTGGCAATGGAGTTTTCAAGTATGATGGAGGAGCAGAAGCAGAATTCTGCAATTACGGGAACACTACATGAAACTCGTCCAATAAGAGAAAAACACTATTTTATTAATAAAATTTACAATTATTTAGGGCACAGAAGGAAATGAATTTCATTATCAGTATATCTGTGTGCCCAAACCCCATAGCATCTGAGCTACTTTAGAAGTGAGTTAAACATTGCAAGCAAAACAACATTAGACAGGTTACTCATGAGATGATCAATAAAACAAGAAGTTCCTTTGTGCAGGGCTCTGTGCAGCTCCAGCTATCCTGTTCCCTCTGCCATTTAAAGCTGCCTGTTATGGATTTTATTGTAAATGTGTCCCTACATTTCAAACAATAAGATGTAAAATTAAGTTGTAAGGAAGGAAGCCATGGTTTACCAAATGTAATCCTCATAGGATGTACTTCTAACTTTAGGTTTATAATTAGAACATCAGAGTACTCAATGCCCTTAACTTGAATCTCTTTATATGTTTATATTTGCCATAAAGAAAAATTATTTTAAAAAATTTTCAGTACCTACTTGCTATGTTATTCTTCTCAGCAATGATTTATACCTGATGTCTCTCATTGTGATTTGATGTAAGTATGAATAAGTTGATGGAGAATCCAGCCTGGATATTTTAGTATTGTGTTCAGTTCCCCTACAAAGTGATCCTTCTTGGTCACTTTGGCCAGAAGATGTGTTCTGGTGTAGTTTAGAGCCATCACAGACTTCTTTAATTTGAGTACCTTGAACACCTCAGCATATATAGTGACTAAATCAGAAGGAATTTAAGCTATCATGACTTTGCATGGCTATGCTAATTCTGATAAGCTCAACAAAATTACTCAGAATGTGATTTGCATCTCTGTAACTGAGATGGGAATTTGGCAAACAGAACATGCTGGTGAATTTACTGTATATCTCGATGTAGATGTATGCACTTATAAAACAGCCCTGCAAAGAGACAGTACGGCTACAGAGGGAGAGCATAAGGTTCATTTAGCTGAGAGCAAAATGAATTCTTTGCCTAAGTATTCCCAAAAGAAGGGTAAGGCAGCATTCCAGAAACTGCAATACACATTCCTCAGGGAAAAGTGAAATGTTAAAAGGTTTTACCATCATACTAAAGCAGATAATTAGGCAATTATGACTATTAACTTTGACAGAACACCAGCATTAAATGCATTACATCCCAGAGTTTGGATGTAGAGAGGTAGGGAAAGAGTAGGGTCTTTGCTGAGCCTTTTTGAGAACTAGCTTCAGACATGTTAGTAGTGAAGAGCTAGAAGGTGGGAAAATAATTCCCCTACATGTGTAAGAGAAAAAGAATGATTCTGGAAAAGACACTGAGCAGGAAATTTTTGTTCAGCAAGAATGTAGCTGTTATTAGAAACATTGATAGGAATTGCCTCACAATCTATTTAGCAGTGCATAATTTTAGCAGTGCAGGATAAAGTTGGGCTCTTAAAACCATAGTTAGGTTTGTTCACTACTCTGTTTTCCTCTGCTCTTCTAGTGGGAGGTTCAAGAGCAATGTAATACAGTCAAATAAAATGAAAAACTGAATCCTGAAGTCTCTCCTCAGCAGTTTACTGCTGCCTGAATGGGTACAGTGTACATTTCCATGTTCTCCCCAGGGCATACCCCATCATGAGAATGGGTGGAATGAAAAAAGCAGCTTCAACCAAACTGCTGCTGTGATACAGCAAGTAGTAGTTTGCTCTCGAAGATCAAAGAGAGCTACAGACTTTGTGCTAGTCTCAGAACTGTGTGTGTGTAAACGGAGAAGATTATTCTATGCCAGTGAATGCAGATCTCTTTTATACCACATGGTTCAGTGCAGTTCTGTTCTGTGAGTGAAGAGATGGGTCTGTTGTGCTCTGTCTCTGGTAAAAATCAGAACAAGAGCTCCAAACTTTTGACTCTGCAGCCAGAGTCAAAACTCACATTCAGTTAAGTTAGTTTTATGTTCAGCTCTTTGAGTATGTCTATTGATTTGAATGACGGTAACATACAGTTCCTTCTAGCAGTGTTTGGGAAAATTATGGAGGAATTCTATTGAGGCAAATAATATACAAAGCCATGATAAATTATGAGGTATAGAACCAAAGCAAAACTCTGTCACAGTCCCAGAATTAGCTAACAATAGTTGGCATTTCTGATAGCTTGTTTTACTAGAGATTGTCAAGAGATTGTTTGTGAGACCATGTTCTAGAGTTAGTGGATCTGCAGAAATTTGAATCAGTTGTGAATGGATCTCATCACTTCTTTCTGTTTCTTTTCTCTTCATATTCTTGAGAAAAAAACTAGGTCAAATTCTACTCCTGATGTCACCAATTTAAAACTAGCAAGAGTTATGTACAGTCCAAATATTCATTTTGCTTATAGTTATTCAGTTGAGCAGTGTGACAGCTGAACAGAAATGTTTTCTCAGACATACAGGGAAATCCTATTTTCTTAGTTTCATGAAAAAGCAAAATATTTTTCTTCTCACTTTTTTCTTATAAAAAGAACTCAGAGCAGTTTTCAGAGGTAGAAAGGAGTTATTTTTACATGGGAATATCCGTGAAGTGAAAAATATCTCCATACATGTATTTGTGCTCTGCTTCATGCAGAAACATGCATGATGCATCCTCACTTGAGGGGACACTATCTTACATAACAAGTTTTCTAACAAAGGTTTGCACAAAATTGTTGTGAGAACATCAACCCATGGTGGGAAATTGATGTACACATGTAAAGTGTGTTTTAAATTTTCAGCTGTGTCATTGAACTCTCATTTTTGAGTATTGGGGTTATGGATGTGAAAGGTTAGAAAGCATACAAAGCAGATGAAGAGACATTGATGCACTGAGACAGGGCTCAAAGTGCCTTTGTAATTGCAGGCTTGCAAGCCCATCAAATTTCTACTGTGAAAGCTTAACTAACTTGAATCTTTTATCTTTTGCTGGGTTCTGGGCTATGCTGATGCTTAAAATGTACAGTCACAGGGTACCCATGCTCTAAGAACTGAAAGACCCAGATTTTATTTTTGTGTTGCCTACAGACATGCTGTATTCTCTTATCAGGTCACTCTATCTTTCTATAAAATGTATTTCTCAGTGGGAAATGAATTTTCTTATTCTTTAAAATGGATGAAGATCCATAGGCAACTCCCCACTTTTTTCTGTTGCATTTTACCATTAATTGGGATGGGTGGTGAAGTCACCATCCCTGGAGGGGTTCAAGAGGTGTCTGGGTCTAGCACTGAGTGACACTGTTGAGTGATTTAGGGGTTACAGTGGCAGTGCTGGGTTGATGATCTTGATAGTCTCTTCCAACCTCGATGATTCTATGGTTCTATAAGGCAACTAAATCAGAAAATGCATCTGATGCACACAGTCCTATTGAGGGTCTTTAGCTGGCAGCAAGCAATATCATTGTAAACATCGTCACACTCAAATTTAATTGCAATCACATGCATAAAAAACCCCAAAGTCACAAACAACAAGACCTCAACACCATAAAAAACCACACCATCAAAAATCAGAACATACAAAAAACACCTAAAAGAAACAAATAAAAACCATTCAAAACAAACAAAATATCAGTCATTTAACCAGCTTAATATCTTGATTAAAACAGCTTGATTTCACTGACACCTGATCTGGTTCTGATTTCTATTTTTACAACCCAGCTTTAGCTTTTTTTTTACCTATGTCAAGTAGACAAACATAAATAAATGAAGGCTCCTCTGCCTTAGAGATGACTTATTTTCCTGTGATAAGGCTCTTGTCAGCCCCAATCCCAAACCTCTATACCTCTTTTAACATTTCATTCTGGGAAATATAATAAAACAGCTCAACTGTACTGTGTTTGTTATAAAGCCTTTTGAATCAGAAATTGGCTTATGTCACTTCAAACTTGTTCAAAACAGACATTCTCACCAGTATGAAGAAATCTTCCTTGCCATATTGCTTCTGGAAATGTCATGGTTAGTTCTCAATCAAAAAAAAAATTAAAAAATTATCAGTTAGGAGGAGAAAGGGAGAAAGAAATGCATCAAGAAAAGTCCTTACATAATTAATGCCAGCAAACCCATAGCCCTCACAGATTCCAAATAGTAGACCAATACCTTTGTATGAACTCTAAATCATCTCAGTCTGGATTCTAGTCATGAAGACTTCTACTAGAAATCATTATGGAATCTTTGATTTGCATTCCTCCTTCCGGTAAGTCTATTCATAACATGAACATTATTAATCAAGAACAATTCCCAAGCTTTGTCCTGTGTTCATGCAATCAGAAATTGATTTTTACTTCTCTGGAACTGAACTTTGAATTGCTGTTGCTTTTTTTTTCTTGCATTCCTTCCTCTATTTCTGATTAAAATAAAGACAAAAGTATAAAAGTTGTTCTGTTGCAGTGTATTACTAGAAAAGTACACTGAGTGTAGATCCAGGGATATGTGAGAGCAGCACAACACGCTGAATGAAATCTTGGTTGACATATGCCAGGCATCTCCATCTCCCCTCTTACACTGTCTAGCCCTTAGACAAGGAAGTGAGCAATGCTGTGAAGCTTGCATCATGATGTTCCTGTCAATGCACCAGCACGTCTAGCACCAGATACAGGAAACTGGAAAGGTTTGGCAGTTGCAACTTCTCATTTTCAGTCATTCTTGGAATACATCAAGGGAGCGAGAACGCAACCACTCTTTTTCCCTGTAGAGACTCTGACAGGAGCACTACAAACTATGCACCTATAAAGAAGTGCATTCATGCAAACATCCCTAAATTATCAACAATTTTAATCACAAATCTAAGCACAGTCTGATACTAGCTACTGTGAACAAAATGAATTCTGTCCAAATCAAAACCAGCACATACTTTATTTACTTTTTTTTTCAGATGACCAACTAAATAATTTGATTGGGCAAAAGTATTGTGTGGTAGATTTATTTCCTTCTGGAATTTTGGTTTTTGTAGTCTTTTGGAAGAATTTCACTAGAAGTCCAATATGTAGCACTGCTATATCTAGCACTTCAAGCACATAAAAATGAGGCCATTGAGATGAAAACTCATCTTTTCCTTTTAAAGAGGAAAATAGTAAATTATGAAGCCCTAGAAGTGTATAACTACTGAAAGGAATGTGTTTTCAATGATACTTAAGATTTAGTTCTAGTCTCAAAAGAGGAAATAAGATGTCTTAGTTGAAATCACTGGCTGGCAATCACACTTTCAACTGTTTACCTGAAATATTTTTTTGAAGACAGCTTCTAGGTCTCACTTATAAAGGGATAAATGCATGCAGGGATGATGACAAGCAAAAATCCCCTAAGGGGAAGATGAAAAATGAGAGTGCCTAGTTTACATTGTTTCTTCTATTGCAAAATCCTAGCAGAGAGATGGTTATTGGTTGTTGGATGAGCTAAGGAATGTTGAAAACTTTAGATGATTATGTCTGCCTCCACTATCAGTTGTCTTTATGATATCAGGTCTATAATAATAGATGTTTTAAAGGAGAGAGTATCAGTCCAAAGAAACTGAAATAGGTTGCTTAAAAAACAGATTTCTCTCTATATTGGTTGTAATGCTTCTACATTAAAATATGTAAGTTGATTATAACTGTGTGGGTGTTGTAAAATATGCCTTTCTAAACCCCTCACAGGTGGTAATATATCACCCATGTCTCTGGGTCTCCAGAGAGTTCCACTAATTTCTTTTCCAGAAATATAGAGGTCAGTTGTCTGCTACCTTTTATTACTACTTACTTGAGCAACAACTTTGTATAGTTGTCTGGAAAAAGAAAGAGTAAAGCAGTTTAGAACCAGGAGGGAAATATATTTTTTAAATATTTGATCCTTGGTTCAAAATGAAAGCCATAAATGCTTCAGGAAGTAACATAGAAAATATGGTAATTGAGAGAAGATGAGAAAAGAGAGGCTGGAGTGGAAAGAAGAAATCTCAGTTTTACCTCCAGTTATTCTGCTATGTAGTTATCCTCTTTGTTTAGTAGATAGGCAAATCTACCTTGCTAGCTGTGATTATATAACAAGTGACAAAAGTATATGAAATTTCTATTGTAGCATAACTTCTGTACCAAATTGCATTAGTAATTTTTAGACTTAGCATTGCTTTTCAACCAGAGCTGAAAGGGAAATTAAAGTACTGATTACCTGTGAGTTTGGTTTTTTTAAAATAATGATCTAAAGCTAACTGACATATGGGGATGGATCACTGTGAATGTTGCAGTAGAAGCTCTTCACATAAACACTTCCCTCTTTTGATAAAGAGGATCTGTAAGGAAAAAGTGCTTTCAGTGTCTTACTCCAGAACCCCACTTGATTTTGGTATAATATTCTGACAAGTTGTTGATTCCACACTGAGGCTTGCTGAGTAAATCCTATGAGGTGTTGAGTGTCCTGAACAGCAGCCAAAGCATTCCTGTGGCTCACACCTTTTGGTCTGAGGTGTGCATTGCTGAGTCCTTCATGTGACTGTATAATTATAATAAGGGTTTACTAACTAATATGGTAACTTTTCAGTTGGTTTCTATGAAAATATCAGGCACACAACACTGATCTTTAATTTGTGTATGATATATAACAAATTCATTAAGCAATGGTTTAAGGCTCTACATTGCATAAAGCATGAGTAGGGAAGGGATTCTGCCATCATCATCAATATGTAGATTGGATTAAGGAACCTATAGATGGTTACCAGGGTAAATCCTATCCATATGAATGGGTCCCTAATGTAATAAACATAACATGTTGTAGCCTCAGATAATGTAAATGAGATTGGTGGTTCTGCTGATTTACACCAGCTGAACATTCACCCATATGTTCAGTAGTAAATATTTGTTAGATCAGCCCATAAATAACATTTTATTTGCAAGTGTACATGGACACAACCATCTAGACTCTAAATGAAGCTTAACACATGAATGATGAAAAGGTTTCTCCTGCAGAGGCAAAGATAAAAATATATTTTTTGTAAACAAGTTGGTGTTACTGCCAACTTCTCTTGTCTGTCTTTTCTTTCATGCTGATGCACAAGTGTATCTTCAGCATGAAAAGTAACTCTTATTAAGTTTACCCTGCTTTTTTCTCTCCCTTGACTTCTTCTAGAAACCTAATATTTGTGACTTTTAAACTCAAGATCATTTAGAGTGAGTGTAGTCTCCAAAGGCTGGTTTGTGATGGGAGAACTGACTTATTATCTGTGTCATCTGTCAGATGTGTCAGGCTCAGAGAATCCTTCACTTACTCATTCAGTATCACTTCAGATTTGATAATGGAGAAATTAGCTGAAACTTGGGAACAGTAAATCAAGCTTTAACTCTAGAATGTGAAATAATCAAGTTAGCTGCTATTGGAAATGGAAAATTGTGTGGTAACTTCCCTTTGCTTGTTTCTCTGTCCTCAAACTTTTGCCAGCTTTTATGGTTGCAAAGACTCAATCATGAATGCCAGCAGTTCAGCATAGATTTACAGGGCTTGTGTTTATGATAGCTAAAAACATTGCAATAATATTTTGAATATGATGAAATATTATTGTTTCTCACGTTATTTTCATTGCCAAGGATATTTATTTTTTCTGTAATCTGTATGACATCATGCAGGCAGATGTCAACTGCTCCGTTGTTTTCTTATTTGCTCTGTAAGTAGGAAGTCTGCATTTTCCATCAGGATACAGTTACCAAGGGAGCAATCTTAAAATATCTGGGGATGGATATGCAAATAAGGCAAAGCTGTGTTTGCGTAGTCTAGACTGCTGATAATTTGGAAAGCATGTAGGCATGACTAATATGGGAAGGAAATTCTTCCAAAACCTGAGCCATTCAGATCAAGATGAGCACTTCCATAAGTGAGAAAAAGTGTTGTGGATTTTCTACTAACAAATGTTACTCCTGAGTACTACGTAAATGTTACAGACTGAAGCTGATTTTATTTCATAGGATCCACTGAGCAGCCATCAGATGGTTATCTCTATTGTAGTTAAAATTTTTAAGTGAACTATTTTCAAAGTGAAAAAAATCAAAGAGTTTTTCACAGCCTTCAGAGAGGTCTAAACTTCAAGTATTATTTTATTTTTGCTAGCTTTGAAGTGGATCCAGAACCTTAGTTGTTAACTTGAAACTGGTTTCCATAGTTCAGAAATATTTCTGAAACTTTACATGGTAATAAAAATGTCTTACAACCTCAAATATTAAATAAAACACTTCTTTTTTTGTTGGTCTGGACCAAATACAAAAGCTTATGCCATATGCTGGAAATTATATCTTCAATTTGAGGTGTTATACTGTGCTATTACTTGTAACATTTAATTAAAATTATTGCTTTCATTAGAATGAAAGAGGTTACAGATGGTAAAACTACTATATCACCAGGCACATCTCCCTTTTAAAATGGTAATGTTATATAACAACGAGGTGGTCCATATTATTTCTGTACTACCACTGAGATTAAAAGAAAAAAAATGTACTGTAACAATTTACGTGTTAACCTTTTTATAAGATTGCTGTGATTTGTTTATCAAGTCTAGTAAGGTTTACTTTTGATTTTCTTTCCTTTTTAACAAACTGCCAGGGTATAAAAATGCATTTAAGAAAAAAGAAAATGCATTTCATGATGTGCATTGTGCAAATGCTTGGCTACAAACAGCACTTTTACAGATATCATCAGAGAACTCAGTTACATACCTCAAAGATGGTCCCAGGCTACAGAATCAGTATCATAAAGTAATCTCTTTTGAACTACATGGATTTTAGATCTTTGGCTTTGATTGAGGTCTCAACTAAAAGTTAAAGTGTCTAAGCAGAAATTCAAATATGTTTCATTAGATAACCTACATATTCATTCCTTGCTAGATTTTTTTTATCATCTGAATGTATTTTAAATAGAAAACTCTAATATTAGGTGTAGTATAAGTAAAAAAAATAATACTGTGATATGCTTGTGCTTATCATGTATATTTCTAGAGGTATGTAAATCATATATGGTTGAATCCTTCTCTTTAATATTACCAGTGCCAAAGAAACTTCTTTAACTTAATTCATTTAAATCAAATTTCTACACATGGAATGGAAAAGAGAATGAGGACCTTTCTCACTTTGCATTACAGCACTAATTACACTTGTAATACACTACTTTATGTTATGTAAATATTTTCCTTGAACTCACTTTTTTTATGAAGACAAAATATTTCCAAAATTAAATTAATCACAGGTAAGATTAGATCCAAAAAGCACACAGGTCCAGTCACAATGTGCACTCAGGGTGTGACCTCATTTGAACTAGGCTTGGAGCCAATGGAAACAAGAACTGCAAACTTGACTAAATGTAGGATTGTTCTATTAGCATACAACTAATTCCCATGACTCTGCTCTTTCCCACTGTGACCTGGTCAGGTGTCCCCTCTCAGCAGACTGTCTGCCATGGTCTGAGGTCAAAACCTTCTGTAGAAGCATCTGAGGTAACATTCTCAGCAGGGTGAGCTCCCACAGCAGTGATTTATACCTGCCCAAGTTCTGTGTGCCATAATCTGTGCAGCAGAAAGAGAACCTTTGGGCTCCAGGTTCTGTGTGCCATGATCTGTACAGCAGCAAGAGAGCCTTTGGGCTCCAGGTTCTGCGTGCCACAATCTGTGCAGCAGTAAGAGAACCTTTGGGTTCCAGGTACCTGCACTCCTTGCACCAACAGCTGGAAATGTCTTGGAACCAACAGCCATAGAACAGATGGCGCATGAAACTGGACTTGCTGGGGTCTGGCAGCCAGAGATGGGGATGGCTGTGTCAGGAGCTCTGCTAGGTGGCCACTGAGGCCCCAGGGTAAATTAGGTGCATTGAGTTCAGTACTTCTTCTTTGTGGTTTTGTTTCTTCCCCATCCTGGGAGGTTGCATGATCCAGCAGCTCCTGGGATCTGATGCTGGTTACCTGCAGTATCTGAGAGCTAGGACTGTGTGAACTGCTGGTAAATTGAGCACAGCTAAGGAGACAGTGGTTTGCTAACCCTGGTCTGCTGCTTAGGCTGCATGGAAATCATAATTTAATATTAAAATGCCTCTGGATCTCTTATTCTAGGTATAAGCAAAATATTATTTAACTGGTACACGTATTTATTTCTGTAGAGCTGTGGTGCTTTTTTTGTGAGGGGTCCAAAATAACCACATATGAGGTAAAGTCTCCCAGAGGGCATATAATGTACAGTGAGGTGGTGTTTGAACTTGCTTTGTTATTGTGAAATTTACCTATGTCACACTGGAGAGACTCGAGCAAGGGAGAGATTACACACAGTGTTTGAAGAAAAGAAAAGGTAATACATTTTGCAAATAACACCTCTCTGTGGGGGGGTTTAAGTGCATCCTTAAGTGCATATTGGCTAGATAATACGACCTAAAAGTAACTTTGCTTCTCTTTGTGGGAAAAGTAGAAGTGAGCTGAGACTGTGAAAGAAAAATATAAGAAGGGAATAAACATTTTCTGTGCAATTAAACCAAATACAATTGAAGCTACAGGGAAAATCACCAGTTAAAATATAATAAACAGTCTTGAAGTCTTTAAATTCCCACAGGAAGGGATTGTTCTGTTAGAGGAATTCAGTATTATTAAGTGGAATTCACCCGACAGGGCAGGAAATCCCCTGTAGGACAAGCAGAAGTTTAAAGCTCAAGGCTGTGTATTGAACTATGTGCTTTTCTGTTAAAGAGAGATTATTAAAGTAAGGAAAAGATAAGGCAATAGCACTTCTCTCGTTATCCAGGCATGCTATGTGTCCTGTTTTTTTCCCTCGTTAGTGAACTTATCGCTTTCTTAGCCACTGAGGAATTGGAAAAATTTCCTTCTTACTGAAAAAATATTAGAAAAGAGGTGAAAAAGTTCCTTCTTAATAAACGTTGTAGGATTGATTAAGAAGTCTAGTGAGATGAACATTCAGGGGTAATGCTGGTGCTCATATAAAGCATGAATGGGATAAAGATGCTCTCCTTGGACTTCCCTGGCCCTAACCCAGGGATAGTCATCAGCCTCTGGTACAATGATAGTGGCTGGGACACGTATGACAGATGCCTGTACGTGTGTAGGACTTATTTGTTAGCACATATAATGGCATTAGTATTGGCAGAAGAAACTGTCACAGACTTCAGAGTGACAGGGTACAAATGTCCCAGTGGAATCAAGGGGCACTGAGACAGGAAGAAGCAAAGGCCAGAGAAAACATGTTACAAACAGTAATACAGGGTATGGAGAAAATAGTGTGGGAGGCAGAGGCACATACGCCTTGCTGCCAGGCATGCTGAAAAGAAGCTAACGTTGGATATCACCCCCTGCCCTTTGATGGGGAAGGAAAAACAATGCAATCTGCCACAGCTGCAGAAAGTATCAGTAGAAGGAAAACAGCTTTAGGAATGGAGATTCAAATAGTTAACATAGGAAAAAGTTGAGACAGTTACCTGCAGAGGAAGGAAGGGCAAAACACAAATTAAGTCCATGTCTGTAGAGTGACTTAGGAAAGTTAAAGCAAATCAGCTGAAATTGAGTCTGCCATGTGGATTATCTCATTCTGGAGTAAAGCAGCCATAAAGTTTAGCTGCACTTCACACAAGAGTGAGAAAACTGTATCTTCTGCATACTGCTTTGAGACTTTCAGCTAAGCTGCCTTTCTGTGTCCTGTAGTCAGAAATTGCAATGTGAGTATAATTTGCACTTTCAAGTTACTCCTGAAGGAAGTGTCACAAGTAGCAATGTGACAGGCACAAAGGGTATGCAAATTGCCCAATTAGACGTAACCTACTACTGAAAAAACAGTTGCAACAGCAACAAAACACAGCACAAATCATCATGCAATGTTAGAGAGCCAATTCAAAATCTATTCTACAAATGCATATATAATATACCTGAATTTTCTGTTTATTTATTTGGGCACTGGAATTCTTCAGGATCTCATGAAACACATGGATCCGAAACATGGAATATCCTTTCTATGAAGGTGTGATGGATAGGAATATAGATAAGAAAAGTGTCTTTATTTCCTATTCCCAGTCACATGGAGCATACAGGCATCAGTTACAGATTTTCACCCTGAACTGCAGCTCAGGTCAGTGTCAGTTTGGTGGAGACTTATACCGTGCGTTGTCTGATTTTAAATCAGTGTGATATTGAAAACAATATACAACCATGAAACTGTATTTGGAAATTTAAATTCACTGGTTTCTAACTGGCGTAAGTGCATTAGAGTACAAACAATTTTGTCTCCCTTACTTGTTTCCTTCCAATATCCGAGGCAAATGACATGGCTCAGCATATTTCTAAAGGTGTGGAGCATCATTCAGTTTCAGACTGAGTGTCTTTATTTTATTCTGTCTAGACAGTAGCATCTAGATTTATCTCCTGTTCTCTGGCCCAATGGTGAAGCATGTGAATGTGTTCCTTCTCTGTCTTCCAAAAAAAGTCATCCACCCACTAGTGAGAGAATTAAATTGTTCCTTCTTCTTGTAACATTATATTTTAATCCCCATTGTGATTTCTGGCCAGTTTCTGGCAGTGAATTGAGTGTTGCACTAAGTCCTGGTGTGTGGGGGTCCAATTGCCTGTTTTCAGTTTCACAGATACCCCTTTAAGAAATGTGTGCACTCTGTGCCAGCCCACACTGATGCAGTGTTAGAGACAAGATTCATGCAGAAGGGGTGATGTGGTGCTCCCTTTAGTGTTAGAAATCTCACTGATGCATTTTGCTTATATCCTGAGGGTTGACATGGTTCCTAATTTTGGTATCATGAAGTAATTCTCCTGCAGATCAGACTGTTCAGGTCAGATGTGTGGAGTTTGTTGTGCCAGCCTTGCTCACCAGCAGGAAGTGAGATGCTTGTCCTAAAATCACCCTCTAGATCCAGTAAAATCCTTCCTGTCACAAAGATATAGGATACCTGTTCTCTGAATCTCCTTTACTTCAGAGTGTAATATCTTTCATCTTATTTGATTTTTACCTACAGATTTTTGCCTACAGAAATAACTCCTAAATCATGAAGAATTTTCTGATGTGTGTGGATGTGGAGCTTTTGTTCTGTGGAGCACTTCCAGACTAAGCAGCTATTTTTATATGATTGCTTGAGATTTTGGGGGACTATTTGATGATCTGTGTGACCTCTTCTAATCTTATTATAATCATTGTTGCTCTCTGCTTTTCCATGCTTTTGCTGGTTGCCATGGAGATATCCTACTCTCCCTTCATTCTTAAGTGAGAGAGCAAGCCAAAGCAGTGTCTCCGATCTCCCTCTCTTTCTCACCTTTTTTCCTCTCTCACACTTTCTGGCTGTCACTGGGAATCACATCAGCTTCTTTTCTTCATCTCCAAAAGAAGCATTGATGCCCTCTTAGCACCAGCATGTTCGTTCAGCATTTTTCACTGTTCCCTGGAGAGGAGTGTGGCAGCACAGACTGCATCCAGAGCCAGTGAGACTCGGCCAAAGCCAGGCTTGCCCTGCTCAGACTTGCAGATTACCCAGGATCTGTGTTGCAGGCCTTGAAGAGGCACCGTTTGAACAGCAGTAATCTAATTTTTGTGTGCTCCCACGGAGCACCCCTTGCTGGTGCTCAGCAGCATGACGACTGGACTCTGTATTCGTTTGCCACAGCAAAAATAAGGGACTCTTGAGCAGAATAACATTTGAATGTTTATGGTTAATTTAGAAAGAGAAAATCAGATGTTTTTAAATGCTGTAGATTAAATGCAAGTTGTTTCCAGGGAATCTGTATGGAGTGCATTTAAATTTGTTTTTTATTGTCTATTTCATAAATTATATTCCTTTATGGGATAAATTGAGTGGATTAGGAATGGAATCATCTGTAATTAACTGGGTGCTAGCTACTTAGGAGGGCACATACAGCTTGTGTTATTAAAGAGCATCATGTCAGATTTAATGGATGTCATTACAGAAGTACCTCAGGGATCTATGCTTGGACCATTGTTATTTATGATCTGTGCAAATGAAGTGACAAGCCAGTGCACTGAGTGCAATGTTCATTCTTATTCTGATGACACAGTCATGACCTGAGCTCCTAGTTTCTTGAAATTGTTCTGTAAGTATTTCTGAGGCCTTGGAAATGGTTAATTCTCTATGAAGTTGCTTTAGGCAATGCTGAGGCAAGTGTTCTGACTGAAGTAGTGCCAGTGCTGGGACAGGCTACTTAGTGTTAAGCAAATCCAAAACTTTCATCTTAAGGAGGGTGGGACGGAGGGCAGAGGAATAAAATGTATTAATCCCCCTTTCTCTGCAGAATTGACACATTTTTTCTTTCACATAATTTTCTCTCATTGTGATAAAAGAAGAATTTCTAGTGTTTGCTATTGTTTTTATGATTTTGTAAGATGGATATAGCTGCTAAATATGAATCTATAAGAGGATTCAGAAATTATTTAATGAAAATATATTTCAGTTTTCATTTTCTGGTTTATAATTTTCTGTTCATTTGAGGCTTTTTGATTGTGTTTTCTCCTCACATTTTTATCAGGAAGAAAAACAGCATGCTGCTTTTTCAGGTATCTGAATCTCTCAACGCTGGAATTCTTATTTTGATAGTGTAATTGCTTTTTATTCAATGATTGTGATAAAACTTATATGGATCATTGGCTGATACATCACCTCGTGGGAGGAAAAGCCTGGAGGTTGGGCCCAGTTTCTGCCCTTGGGTTTGGATTAAGATTACCCTTGGGGGCAGAGACAAGTTCCAACAAGTCTTTATTTCCGCCTACAAATTGAACTACAAAGCACTAGAGACAAAATGAGGAAGCTGAGCTAATGCTGCTGCTCTGGAAAATTGTGTTAGTGGATCTGATAAAATTGAGGGTCTGACATGGCAAACGGAATTTAGTGTACAATGAAAATGACTGAGCAGGATGGGTCAGAAGGTGATTCATTCAATAGAAAGTAATCATCGGAGTATGATCATAAGTTGCCTGTCCATAGGCAAATGAAAAATGACTGTTGTTTCTTTCATTGGCTCTGCTCTGCCTGCTGTCTGTTAGTGGGTCACTGTGCTGAGGCAGGGCTCAGGATATCCTGAGCCTCCCCAGCTGGGAGTGCACTGGGGCAGCTGCCATGCCATGGGAAGGGCAGGGGGGCTGCACTGCTCCCAAGGGGCTGCTGTGCCATTCCTCCACACTCCTGTCCTATCCCTGAACACCCCAGTGGAGGTGCAAAAGGCCTTTTAATTGCTTCCCACCTCCAGGGATCATCTTCTTTCCTTTAGCATTTATTGGTCTCAGAAACATAATCTTTCTGTTAGTTTTCATTTTCACTGGATTTCAGCACTTCAGCTGCCAAGTGAAAAATGTAGCTGGAAAACTGACTGGAAGCACCAGTACTGTGACAAAGCAAGGGTTTTCTCTTCACATGTCCACACACAGAAAAATCTTCTCAATGTTTAATCTTGTCTAGTGCTCATTCAGAGGAACCCATTCTGCATTTTCCCAGGCCATAAATGTTGTCACTGTTTAAAAGACATATATTGTCCCGATTAATTTTTCTATTCCAGTGCAGCATCAGTGTAAATTTGACTTCTTAGCATTAGTATCAATTTGAGATTTTAAGCCAGCAGTGGGGTTCAGAAGTCCAGCTGTCCAGTCCTCTGAGATAATTATTAACTGTTCAATTAATGATTTCATGTTCTTCTGTTGTCTATAACACATGATTGTACCATTTGGAAAACAAAGAAAGAAAGCCCCCCAAAAAAATCACCCCCACAAAGAAAGGATGCATAAAAAGAATGTATTTTAATTCTTTTAAAACTAGCAAAGTATTACTGAAGCTCTTTAGATGGTTCTGTTGGACTTTTGTCATGAGCTAGCCTTCCAAACCCTACAGGAAAGACAGAAACTGGAATCAATTTCTTTCCTGCAAGATGACAGCAATAACCTTTTTCTTATGCTTAACCAGTAAATACTATAATATCTTACAAACATGGCTCATATGGTTATTTAAAGCAGAACTATGGTTGTTTTAATATGGTTATTGTAGCCATACATTTTGCTTTTATGAGTTTTTATATAGCACTATTACTTATATGCTAATCTTAAGGATATTGTTGTAATTTGTTTTATGTGTTAAGTATTATAGAGGCAATTGCCAGTATCACTATAGTGAAAGGTCTTATGAGCAGCACATCTGACAAACAATTGCTTGCTGCCAGAAGCCCAATGAAACAGTTATACCCAGGGATACAAATCACCTTTACAGACAGTTTACTTACGATTTCTTCAAACAGGGAAAGCCATCTAAAATGCATTATGCAGACAGATTTGAAGTTTCTACGTTTATGTGATTGTGTGCTCACAAAATTTGCAGGCAACTGAACAAAAGGTGCTCCCCTGTCATGGTTGCCATAGGCATGTTCTTCATGGTGGCTTTGCCTTGCTCTTTATCGGATATCTGTGTCATTTTATCCTTTTTTGTACAAGTCCCATGGAAGGAACAGGAAACTCTGCATGCTTTAGAGGTTCCTTGGTTTTCTCTGTGTCATGCTTGGTGCTTTATTTTATTTGTCTCATTCTAAAAGCAAAGTGATACATTTCCTTTGAGAGGGACACTCAGAGGCAGCAGTGACAACTTGCTTTTCTAGGCAGAGTCCTACAGGGGGATTAATGCCAGTAAGTCCTGTGACAGGAATACATTCCTTATCCTGGACATTAATGACATATGTGCTTTGTCAAATGCTGTCATCAGACCCAACAGGGACTCAAATGACAATGACTTCTTAATTTTTGCTTGTGTCTCTGGGAGTGATAAACTATATTTCTGCTTTCCCTTACAATTTAGAATTCTGTGGGACAAACTTAATTTGCTGCTCATACTGACTGGTTGGGAATTTGTTATTGTAGGGATTGCTGTTGCTGGGTGTTTATTTGCAAAGATGATGCATCTTGAGACCAGTTCAAAAATGAACTTATTTTGTGAAATGCATTGCATTCAGGCAGCAGAGCTTTGCAGACATAGGCCTGTTTCAAAGAGACCATCTCACCAAAAGAACCAGGAGCACCTCACTGTCAGTATTATAGTAAAAAGCAAGAAGATTTTTCTCTTCCTGAATGAATATTTAAGCCCATGTGTCATAGATGCAGCTTCAATACTGGAGGATGCCTGCTAAGAACAGGGAATTTCTTAGGATAATTTTTTTGAATTCTCACAAGCAAGAGGACATTAAATCACATTGTCCTAATGTAAGGGTTTATTCACTGAATTCATAGTTAAAAAGCATTCAGGGAACGATGAACACTGCTAATTTCATGGGTGGTGTTATATTTTGAAAGCTCTCTGACCTAGAAAACATTGACTAGAACAGGACAGAGGGTTGACATAGACAGGAAATTGTCCTGGCAGGTTTTTCACAAGAGGGGCAACAAGACAGGTTTGCTTACCCATTATGCTACTGTGTTATGCTAGGCACTGCTGTGCCTCATAAATATTTGCACTGTTTAATTTTGAAAAATTAAACATCAAAATTCAGGTTTTCCAGGCTGAGTCTCCTATTGCGATAAGGTTTGAGAATTTCTTAGGATTCTACTCTAAGAAATTATAATCTTCAGAAGCTGCAGGTTTGCATTCATATCCTGCCTAAGTCCTCCAGGACACAGAGCTAAATTTTTAGGCACTGTACAGTGTGTGGTCTCTTCAGCTAATAGTTTCTGTGCTATCAAAACATCTGTGTGTGAATTACTGAAAGGAAATTAAATTGAATTATAATTATCACAGCCATTTATACCCTAAATTAGTTATCTAGCTATTCGCAGAGAGGTCAAGAAGCCAATGTACTGAACAGTAACAGGCAGTAAGTGCCTTACCAGGGTAAATTTTAATTGCTGACAATATTGTGGTGCCTGCAGACAAGAGAACAGGGATACTTCAGGGCTGCCATCCTTTGTGTATGGGAAAGGAGCCATAAGAATGGTGATAGTAGGTGAGCAGTCACAGAAAAGTGGCAGACTGTAAAAGGCCCACTTTGTTACATTTGGGGCTTGAGATATAATGCAGATGTCACTTTTTAAAATTGAAGGACAGATAAATGGGGCAATATTTTTTATAAACTTTGACAGAATAGTGTAGGAAGGGATGTCTGGAGATCATCTAGTCTGATTTCCCTTGCTGAGGCAGGATCAGCTAAATCAGGTTACCCAGAAACTCATTCAGATAGGTGTTGAATATCTCCAGAGAAGGAGACTCCACAACCTCCCTGGGCAGCCTGTTCCAGTGCTCTGACACCTTCAGTGTAAAGAAGTTCTTCCTCATGTTGAGGTAGAACATCTTGAGTTTTGGTTTATGGCCATGGCTTCTCATCCTGTCACTGCACAAAACTGAAAAGAGTCTGTGACTGTAGTCTTGGCCTTTGAGATATTTGTATGTATTGATGATATCCTCACTCAGGATCTGTATGATTGATCCTCAGTCCTTCTCTTCTCTAGACTAAGCAGGCCCAGCTCCCACAGTCTCTCCATGTAAGAGATGTTTCAGACCCCTCGTCATCTCTGTGGCTCCACTCCTTGTCTTTCTTGATCTCTAGAGACCAGAGTTGAGCACTGTACTCCAGATGTGCCTCGCCATGGCCAAGCAGGGAGAAAAGACCACCTCCCTCCACCTGCTGTGCACACTCTTCCCAATGCACCCAGGACCCCACTGGCTCCCTTGGCCGCAAAGACACTGCTAGCTCAACTTGTCATCCATGCCAGACTCCCAGGCCCTTCTCAGCGGCGCTGCTCTCCAGTAGCTCAGCCCTTACTGGTCCTTGGGGTTGTTCCTCCCCAGGTGCAGGACTTGCCTTTGCTGAGTCTCATTAGGTTTCTCTCACCCAACCCTCCAGCCTGCCCAGGTCCCACTGAATGGCAGCCCAGCCTTCAGGGGTGTCAGCCACTCCCCCCATTTCATGGGCTTCAAACTTGCTGAGGGTGCATTCCATCACTTTGTTCAGCTTGCTGATAAACCAGTTGAATAGGACTAGAACCAGTAAAGACCCCTAGGGAATGCTACTGACTACAGGCCTCAAATTTGTTGTCATCTCTGAAATATTGTCTCACTGGCTGGGCCTCTACACAGCCACACATAAAAAACAAGGTTTCTATATGGCTGTAGGCACCAAGGGAAATGTTCCCCTAGTGTGATCCCCACATGTATGAAGCACCCAGCTCAAATTTATTATACAAGCCAAAGAAAGACTGTATGCTGAAGTGCCTAGATTATTACTTAGGGATCGTTTGTTGCATTTTTACGTCTCTCTGATGAAAATACTTGATAAAAGACAGCTCTTCTTTGCAAGAACTATGATATTGCTAAGTAGAATGTCTGTGCTTTGAAGCTTGGGAAAGCATGAATCTAAAATACTGGTACTATGTAAAACAGCCCTGTCACCCATATGACATGGATGCCACTACATGTTCTCCACCAATGATTGATGTGACAAACTCCATATGTTAAAAAGAGGCTGAGGAAAATCTTTTTTTTTTTCCCCAGATGGAAAAAATATGTAACTGTGGTACACAAACACTCTTTGCAGAGCTTCTCTGTTTCCTCAGCAGTAATAACGTATCTAAAAATAAGACTCGGATCTGGAACAAGAAAAATATCATAGCCTACCACCGCCCTAGTTTCCAGCACAAAAGAAATGTAGACATTCAAGGGTGTCAAGGGAAAGTGGATTTTTATTTATAGTAATGATGGTTCTTATTATTCAGTATAATTATCTGGAGAGAGTAAGGAAGAGTGCTCAAGGTACTGCTTTCCAAGTAATTAACAAAAATATTTCAAACATACACAAAGACTTGCAGATCACTCATCAGTGATTATTTGGGGAAACTGTTCTTGGTAGTTTAGCCATATGGGTTTGTGACTGCACCTTAAGGAAGCCCCATATTTAAAGAAAAGCAAAATAATTACAATTGCTAGACAGGAATATTTAATTATTACCAGACAAAGAAATACAAGATAAAACATTTTATTGTTAAGAGATCAATGATGATATCTATGGTTACAATATCTTATACACAACTTTGGTTTATGGAATTTTTTTTCTCAAATTTTCAAAAGAGAGTATACCTGATGGGGTCACTGTTTCCAGATGAAAGTGTGTTGCTTTAAAATGCAGATTGCTAAAATTTATGTATAGGTTTCTATATAGATTTTCTAAAGCTTGTATATAGGCAAAGAAATGTCATTCAAGTGTTAATGAATGGCAGGTTACTAATTGATATGTTACCTTATACATCATCTTATAACTGGGAAAAAATATATTATCATTAAGCCCTTAAAGCTAAAAACTTGTCTACTCTGTTCAAAGAAAAAACTGTAAAGAACAATTTTGCAACTGAAATATTGAGAATTAACTGAAATTCACAATGTTTTAACACTGTTTATTTTAACTGTGTACTAAGATGATCTGATAAAAGCCATTTTGTTTGCATTTTGTTTATTGGCTAGAGACATCTCACAATTCACTGAATAGCATTTTTGAGCGCAGACAATGTTTTCAACCAACACCATAAAGAAGCATTAAAGCATTTAGGACATGGCAAAGTTGAGGGTTTTTTAATTTCCAAGGAAGAAAATGTGCTGGAAACGTTTCTCAGTTACAGAAATTCTTCGCTGTATTTGAGAATGTAGAATATTTCTAATGATTTTCAAGAAAACTTTTTATAGACTTTAAACCAAAGGTTTGCAGGAAGAGAGGCAACACTGATTTAAAACCTTGGTAACAAAATGATAGACAGTTATTCTTACTTTAAATCTTAACACTGTTTTACATACTTGTGTTTTCTTCTAAAGCATAAATCTTTAAAAGAATTTCTTCTCTGTAAATAAAAATCATGATCACAACAGCTGCTACCCTGTAAGAAGAGATCATATCTTGGTCTCTTAGAAGTTACTGGTTGGTAGTTTGCCAGCAGCCAGTCTTTTTCTGTTTCACAATTCATAATATGTTTATACTTTGGAGGGAACAACTACTGTCAAGTAGTCTGCAGAGTGCACTCATACACACATTCTCTCAAGATAAATAATAAAGTTTCAAGTACTGAGTAAGTCAGAAAGCTGTATCTTAGCTTCTGCGTAAGTACAGTTGGCAGTATATAAGTTTGGTGTTTATAGCTATGATTATTTGATACTTTTGGGGTCAGTAATTTCTTAGCAAACACTGGCATTTAGAAAACGATGGGAATTTCCTTAACTCTGTGAAATTTCTAACCTTCATTTCAATAACTAAACAAACACTTACTATAAATTCTCTTCAAAGGAGATTACAGGCATAAGATTCAGGGAGTGCTGTAATAAGAGATTAAAATTGGAATATCTTTTGCATCAATTTTGAGGTTACTTCTGTACAAGGAATAAAATGGCAAAATTGCCAAGCTGAAAGGAAGAACTTCTCTATCAACACACAGGCAAGATTTCTCACAGAGAAGTATCCCTGGAAAAGAATCACATTTTCTGAACTGAGAAAGTGACTCCTATGCCAAGAGGTCAAGACATATGGAGGGAACATGATTGTTAGATCCTTACCCTAAATTATCCCTGACTTGAGCTGTTTCCTTTTATAAATAGTATTACACTTTTGTTCCTTTTTCAGTATGTTCATTTACATTGGTTTCAGCCTCTCACTCCTTTCCTAACTTATTTTACAGCTTGTGCATTTCTCACAGCTGGATAACAAGCAGGAATCCCATTGCAGACACAGCCCATGCTGATGAACAGTAATTCTATGCATGAATCATGCAGTGAAGCATATGAGAAGAAAATTTCAATAACATTCTAGTTTTTCAGGTAACCAGCACACACAACTGAAATGGATTTCCAGGTGAGTTCAGATCCTATTTTAGGACTCCCAAAGGTAACAGATGATTTTCAAAGTCATCTAGTACTAACACATTTCCCTCAGGAATTATAGCATTTATGGTAACATATTTAAAGTATCTCATGTGCCAATAAGCTCACAAAGTTCTAAGATCATAATTTACATCTGTTTTGCTCTACCAAAAAAAAAAAAAATCACCTGAAAAACCTCCACCCACACACCAAAAAGCCCAAACAAAAAAAAAAAAACAAAAACAAAAACCCAAGTTTAAAATATAAATTCTGCAGTAAACTTTTTTGTTTATTACAGAGCACAGCACTCAAATTTCCTAGGCTTTGATACATTAAGTACAAACTGTTGCAGAGCTATATATTTGGGCCCTGAATTTGCATTTCTTCCTTTACATGTAACTAATGTATTTTACAAATCTGTTCATGTATCTTAAAGACTACAGCATCATATGGCAGTTTATGAATAAATCTGTGATGTTCTAGAAATTTCCACTGGCTGGCATGGAAATAGATAACTGTGCCCTGCTATGCCTGTGCAGGATGTCGAACTTACCTGATGGGGAAACACAAACACTTAGGGATAAAACTAAGTACAGAATAGCCTTTTACCTTCAGCCTCCAGGAAGATGATAATTGAAGCTGAAGGAAGCAAATACTGCCCTGAGTGGAATGAATATCACAGGCTTTCTGTAGGGCTTTGGTACAGTTCTTACCCTGGGCTTTTTGAGCAGAGTTTTTAGCCATACTGTGTTGTTTGCCTGTGTTTTTTTCCCTTCCAGTAAACCTGGAAGAACTGTGATTTAGGGAAAACACATGGAGATCAATTCCCTGTTGTTAGATTTTTGTGACCTAAGAAATATGGACCAGAGTCTGTTTGAATGCCTGAGAGCACTTTCCCATTGGAATTGCCCCAAAGGGACATTCCCATGACTCATGTTTGTCATGGGACGCACATGGAACAGTAAGAGGCAGAAGCTTGACTCTCTCCATTATGAAAGGCCATGTTTTGTAAAAATAATACTTTTAAGGTAGTTAAACATAATTCTTTACATAGTTAACATAGTTCTTTAATATACAGTTCTTAGCTGAGTTGATTTGTCAACATACATCAAAATACAGGGAAAGGAATCTGATTCTAGAATGTGACAGCTGAGGAAATCCTTGCAGCATGGGTGAGGCTAAGTTTGGAGTTGCTCAACACTAACCTGTCACAGCAATGTTTTTAGCCTATACATCAGAAAGTGTTTTGCTCATTGTGTCCAAGTTTCTTAGCATGAGAGCATTTCCTTTTAGAGGGACATTTATGCAAAATAATGTAAAAAAACACTGTTTTCCAAATGGGCACAAAAATCCCCATGAAAAAAATTATAATTATTTGTGCCTGCTGAGATCTTTCTTAGTCCTTGTAAAGATGTGGTTGATAAATTAAATGCCAAGGAAAATTGTTGCTTATTCTGGTTGCCAGATATAGCATCAGTATGTGCTTTGAGTTTAACCATGCCTAAGCGCACATTTTAGTTCTCCAGTAGTTCGGACATGGTCATGGCCAGGCTGGGTGGGAGCATCAGAAGAAAGCTCCTGTTCTGTCAAATCAGTCAGGGCAGTTTCCTAGGAACTCCTCCATTGCTGTTCAGCAGCAGGAATGGAAGCTCTGCCTTGCAGACTCCTAGCTTTTAGCATTTACTAAATTGTGCCGTGCTAATGGTCCTGGCTAAAGGGAAAATTATTAAACCACAATTGATTTTAATTTGTTGAGTCGATATGCACTTTTTATTTTTCAATGTGGCAAATTACTAAAAGAGCAAACCAAACAGAATAATTTACCCTTAGTCTGCTGTTGCATGAACATAGAATTAAAAGCAAAATAATTTGAGAGCTGAACAGTACTTTAGTTGGAAAAAATAGTTGTTCAGAGTCCCCTATGTTCTGTGTTCAAAGCCATATTCAGATTTGGTCTACCCAATACTATGAGACAGCAGGTCAGACAAAAAGCTTTGCTGGTTTGTGATGCTTCAGGAAGTCTGCTGTAGCACAGTGTATGTGCAAATGTATATTTTTCCTTCAAGACAAGGAAATGCTTTACAGATTCTGAGCTCCCCTCTTAGGAGACTTTCACTCTGTGCACAGTCAGTATGACCATATCTCATCTTTGAATCTATCCAGTCTGAAAAAGCTGTTGGAATACCACCTGGTAACACATGAAACTGTTTTTGTTCATTACCAACAGATTTTCTGCTTTCAGCACCTATTCTTCACGCTGTATTGGTTAATTATGGCTGGCCAAGAAATCTCCAAATTTTCTCTCTCTCTTCCTTGGCTGGTTGAGTGAGAATCATTTGTCTTGTGTAAATATAAATGCGCTGACACACTGCAGTACACTTTAAAAGCCTCTTTCTAATCCTAATACCTTTGGCTACATACTTGGAATTTACTTTAGTAAACATTCAAGCCAGCAAAACCCAAATGAAAAATTTTTTTCAGAAAGTAAATACACAAATTATATTATTGTGGCCCAATTAAATTGATTTATAAATACCAACATTTTCATGGAAAAATTTGCCCCATTAGCAGTCCCCAGAGATTGTCAGTCTCAGAAGGGGTCAAGGACAGGAGGATATAATGGTGTCAAAGTAAAATATTCAGACAGATAACTGCTGGGTGATTCAGAGATATAATTCACCTGAAGTAAGAAATGGGATCTGAAATGCAGCCCCACTCTCTTAAATAGAAGGCACTCAAGCTTGTTTTTGTAGCAGGTTGCAATTTTCTTAAATAGTCTGCTCTATGTGTTCTTTTCCAGCCAAAATATATTATATGCTTCTCTACTTTTTGAAGTGGGTACGGTAGAATAGTGTGATTACAGCTTTTAGCAGACTCTTTTTGGCTGCCTGGGTGTCCTTTGATAATTGAAAACTTGTTTATTGGCATCATTTGCTGGACTTTATTTAATCACCGCCTCTCCTCTAGGAGCTGCTTTGTCCCTTCTGAGGGCTGACTCTGCCGGGCTGTGTGTGTTTCCTGGCTCTGGGCAGGCTCTGTTCCGTGCAAGTGCATTTGTGGTTCGGGCACAGGGAGCGGCCCCCAGGTGCCGTGCCCGCGGGTGGACGCTGTCCCCAGCGCAGCTGGGTGGCTGCCAGCTGCTGCCACCCTCCCTGGGAAGGCCGCCCGCAGCCCGCTGAAGGCAGCAGCAGGTGGCCTGGCCCCAGTTTTAATTTGGAAGAGTTTGTTTCGCGTTTCTCTGCTCATCAGAAAACAAAGCAGACCCTTGTTAACACTGATCACTTAGATTCCTGTTTAATCAAATTACATACACTGTGTACTAGGTTTTGCTCTGATTTAAATATTGCCTTCTCATCCTTGTCAGCACAATACTTCAGCTTCATTTCTCATTAATCCTGACAGGAAATAAAAGGGTTTTATCTTGGATTATTGTTTCTTGATGGGGCCTGACAAAGGGTGTTTCTTGCTGGCAGAGTAAGGGAGAGGCTGCCATAAGCAACAGAAAAGCTTCCTGGCTGATGTACAAGAGTTCCAGGAGCTGTGTTTCCCCCAGTATAATCACATTAAATTTCTTTTTCACCCTTTGAAAAAAGCTGCAGGCAAGATTCTTCTAATAAGATAGTTATAGAAAAGAGGAAGAGTCATCAAGTGTAGAGGCCCAAGTGTCTGTTGCAGCTGAATTTTCCACCTGTGAGCCAGGAGAGAGGGCTTGTGGATCAATATTGATTTTTTTTCTCTTTACTGCATCTGTGGAAAAGATAGCTGAGAAGTGATTTTGAATTCTTTTGTTTGGTTTATAGGTTTGTTTGGTTAGTGACTTTGTGGAGCATTAACTTTCTTTATTATGGATTTGGGATTTTTTGTGTGTTTTATTTTAATATTTGTTGTTAATTGTGTCAGAGTAGTGCTTTATATTCTATATTGACATCCATAGATAAAGATGTAATTTCATATATATGTGGTGAGCATGTGTATTCTTTGTTTCTACCAGTGAAGGTGGAAGCCTGGAAAATGTGAAACCCCTTCACTGTGTTGGAGTAAGTTGAGGAGCAGCCAGGATGTACACAGTTTATATTCTAGCAAACAGAGTACAGGCTGTGCATTCTGCGTCCTTGTCTTGTTTGAAAATTGCCAAAAATTAATTGTTAGAAATGCTCAGGAGTGGGTTTTGAATGTGCTTGTTTATTTGCACTAGAAAATGAAATCCATGGAGACATGCCCATACATATACATACATGCCTATTTATAGGTGTGTGACACAGGAGAGGCTTTGCTTCCTCTGCTCAGCGACAGATCCTTTGGTGCCCTGGCACAGACACAGCCAGGCAAGGCAGGCAGGAGGAGAGCTGCCTCCCCAGTTTGTAACAAGCCCACCTACTCAATCAGCTTGTGTTGGTGACAGACAGTTAGAATATATGGATGCTTTTATTTATTTTAATAAGCTGCATTATTCTTAATGTAGCAGAAATACAAGGTTCTTAGTGCTTTTTGCCCAAAATTCAGGCTTTTTGGAGACTTGTATCTGGGAAGGGACTGTTTGTATTGCCCAAAATAATATTCTGTGCTGTTATTCTGTAATTTGAAAAGTAATTCTATCCTTAGCCAGTCAATTTTTGTGTAGTCTATCTCATTTTTGTACAATGACACAAACAATTTTTTTTCTCTCCATGGATAGAATTATAACGATTCGAAAATTTCTGATACTTTTTAGCACTGAATGTCCTTTAGGTTTGCCTTTCCCAAAGACTTAAAATCCCAGTTCTTTAAAACTGTTCAAAATTATAAAAATTTGCTTATAGACTGGCATTATACTGCTTAACCCTTAGTCACTCAGAATTTTTCATGTTGAGTATTAGGATTTTTAGTAAAATTCAGGCTTTTAGTAAAATTAGTTATTTTTAAAACAATGAAGCCAGAAAATTAATTGACAAAATATTAATGCATTTGTGAAAACAAGGTCTGCTGACAATCTCTGGAATCAGGAGAAGAAACTATATGGGCTAAGTATATTGCTGGCTATGGTTGTTTTGTGGTCTTTTTCTCCTCCTCTGTTCTAATATTAAATTATTCTATTAAATCTTCATGAGCTTCTAGTAGTTATACTTTTAATTTCTGCTGTTGTGCAGCATTTGCTTTTATTAGCAAGCAGCCAGTTTTCCCTTTCAAATTTTCTTAGTTTGTAACACATATTATCCGTTCTTAGAAAATTATTTTTACAAAGGTTATGAATGCTGTTGAAAGAAGAAAATTAGAGGCAGGCTGTATTATACTGAATGACCTCAAATGCAAAGGTATAAAGTTGATAAAATGCTACCTGATAGCTGTAAAACAGGTGGAGCAATTAGAAGTATCTCGAGTATCAGGAGGATCAATCAGAAATAGATTAAGCAGACAGATTTCTGGTTTATTTGGGGTTTCCTTTATTTTATCTTTTCCTTTAAGAAATCACTGGCATTTATTACTCTCCTTTTGCATTGGGCAGTTAGTTCTAATGTTGGTCCTGTAAATGGTAAAGAGCCACTGACCAATCCAAAGGCATGTGTGGGTCAGTATATTGATGTACATATCCATAATGCATGTGTGAATACATTGTACTACTGAGAGCGTCTGAAGGCTCATCCTGATTTCTTTCCTTAATTCTCTTGGAATATATGGTGGCTACTGTTGAGGGTGGCCTGTTATATTTTATGTAAGATCTTTGATTCCTTGGAAATAGATATAATAGGTATCTCTTATGAGATATCCAGCAGTGTCTCTCTCTCTCTTATGTTTCTAGACTGTGTCTGAAAAGCTGCTGAGCCAGATGGCACTGTAGATCTGTAACATTTAAACATATTTTTGGCAGCCCTGTGCATGCATAATATCCTGGGTGAAATATTTTTGCTTGCCAGGCTAAAAAAGTGTGTAAACTTCAAAATTACATCCAATGACACCTGAATATCTTTCTATATTTCCTTGGCCAAGCACCTACAGAGCTCTTGGCTTTACGAATAAAAAGCAGATTAAACAAAAGAATTAGTCTTCATTACAGCTGTTATATGACTTTTAGTAAAGAAAAGTAGTTACAAAAGTAGTGACTTTTAAAAGTCTTTTAATATCCTGGACTTCCCAGTCAGGAAGTGCTGACCAAAACTTAACTTTGAAGCCTTTTTAGATATTTAAGACTTATGACAGTATCCTATAGAATCTTTATGCTGTAATTCATGGCCAAAACTGTCTGTTACTCATGTACCCTGTATGTTTCCCCCTTTACTGTTGCACAGTCAGGCTTGTCAGTACTACAAGTGATAAACAATTTAAGACCCATGTAAATAGTCTGACCTCTCTATTTTGCTGAGGCACACAGTTAATGTTATTTACCAAACACATGACATTTGGTGATATTTACCAAACAGATGACATTCACCAAGAAGAATAAGGTTATTAAGCCAATGGAAATTCACAAAGCAATTGGAATGTAGGAAATTTTGGAAAATGTGGGAAATGCTGACTGGAATTTTAAATCCTAGCAAGTTACAGAAGAGGACAGAACTGAGCATTTGATTATTCATTTAACTAATTGGTAGTTAGGCAACTGTATGGGCAGCTTACAGAATGATGGTTGAATTCTGATGCTTCTTGTTCTTCAAGTAATATGGAGATCTGAAGTCGGTTGAGTTGATTTTATTAATTGAAATTCAAATCATAATCTCAACACAAGTTTGTTTGAAGCACCTGTAAGCTGTGCCAGCACCTTTAAGGTTACTTATGTATAAGCACACTCATATTTGGACTTTAGTCTAAATTTGTCTAGAGTGATATTATTCAATTTACAATGAGTACTGAGGCATGCACTGTAAAAGCCTAAATTCCCTGGGAGGCATGCGTTGCACTCTCTGACTTTCAGGTATTGCTGTCTTTTAAAACAACCATAAAAGCAGAAGAACTCTTCTTTATAGCAGGTTTGTAGTCAAGTCACCATCCTCACAAAATTTCCAGTACTTCAATCCTATTTTTTCTATCTAGTGAAGCACATTTGATTTGGTTTTTCTGCCTCTTGGGAACATGCCTACCAAACCAGTTAGGCATCAGTGTCCCTCTCCTGGTGTGACTGTACCATTACACAGGAAGCTGGCAAGCAGAGACACATAAATATGTAGTTCAGTGATCAGGACACTTGCCAGAAGGAGAGGAGTCTTGGGTTCTGCTCTCTCTCTCTGCTTAGTTAGATTTCTGCTTTAGTATTTGATATTAAGCAGCATAGTTTCAAGCCTGTCAAGCTGTTGAATCTAGTCTAAATTAAAATATTCTGTTGATTCCTGAGTTTTCAGCTGTCATCATTTTGGGAAAATTGCAGTGGAGACAATGAAGTTTAAGTACCCTCATGATTAGACAGAAGATGAATGGCCATGGTAACTCTATAAATGCCTTATCCACAGATGTGTGATTAAAAAGTTTCCATCCAATGCCTTAATTTTAGAGCTACCTTTAGTGTTCCTCTAGAAGGTGATTCATCCTGATATAATCCCTGAAACTCTTCCTTAAACTCTACTTCCATTAATTAATTTTAATTCTTTGGGAATTAAATACATGTTTAAGAAAAACATGGAAATCTAAGCAAGAGCTAGGTAAAAACAAGAAGAAAATGAAAATAGAAAAGTAGCATGAAAAGATATAATCCTCCTGAACCCAAACACCAAAATATAAAACTGCAGGCAGGGAAAAGAAAGAAACAGTAGCAAAGACATGAAAGAATTCTAAAGTCTTGCTTGAAGTACATAGCCAGGTTAATTCATAGAGAGGATGCAGCTGAAAAGAGCTACTGGAAATATTATAGATAAAAAATTACAGGAGAGGAAGTTGATCAGACATTTACATTTTATTCTGTTTGAATCCTGTTTGATTGATTTGTTGCTATAGAGACCTCAGCATCAACTTGTATTTTATTCTGTAGTTATTTCCAAGTTCATAAATAAAAATAAAAATACCCTCAAAGAGTGCATTCCAAAATAAAGAACTGGGCATTCCCATGAAGAACCTGGCATTAACTAAACCAAGAAAGAGGTGATTTGCTCCATCTTCTCCAACCATGACTTTGTAGGTTTATTGAATACGGACATTTTCTTCTTGGCTGTGGGGATCTGGTAGCTGTAGGGATGTTGACCAAAGACAGTATCCCTAAGTGTCATAGTCAGCATTATGCAAATGTGGCATGCTTAGGTTTTTGGGGCTGTTTTTAGAGACCAGCAACTATAATTGTATCACAATAAAACATGTCCTGTGGATGTGTCTTAAGTCTTCCTTGAACTCTGCATCTCCCAATATAAGCCTCTTTTGGAGGCGTTGAGTGTTTTGACACACCCTTGAGTAGGATCTTCTGTTCTCCTGGACAGAGGAGTTGGTTTCCTATGCTGTAAAGCACGGTGTGCGACTGTAGAAGCCCAGAAGATAAGGGCTCCCTTTGTTCTTCCCATACAGTGATGTGATCTTCCATATAGTACCTCCTATCTCACAAATCTAGAATTCACACTTGTGTTTTGGAGGGCCTTTCAAGCTTCAATGGTCTTGGGACATTTAGACTTTTGCCTTAAATAGCAGTGCCCAAAAGCAGTGTCTTTCAGCTACAACAGTTTTCAAAAATCTGTAGGAATTAAAAGCCAAATGTAGTTAATTTTCACCAAAACAAATCATGTGTTTCATAGAAATTATGTGATCTATTAGCTCAGACCTTGGCAGAAGCTGAGGCTGGAGTGACTAGTTTTCAGGAGAGGAGGGGTTTTTTTTGCCTTTTGAGCATAAACCAATTTCTGCTCCCATTGAAGGCACCTGATAGCTTCTGTGGTCTCTCAGACTCCCTCACTCCTTTGCATCCCTGAATCTGGACTATGCTGAATGAGAATGACTCTTCCTCTGGTCCTCTAGATTAGAATCAAGGCACAAAAGGAAAAGCAATTGTGAGGAGGAAGGAAATGTTACCTGTCAGGTGGAGATGGAAAGATGAGAGGAATGGTGATGAACCAGAGCCTTAAAAAATCTTTCTCCCTTATGTGTCTGTGACCTCAGCAGCCCTGCTCTTTTTTTATTGAGTCCTTAAAAAATATATTGTATGTATTTTATAGGTATTTTATATGGCTATCACAGATCCCTTAATATTACTGCAGATTTCTGATTGATTATGACTTAAAAATTTCTACTATTATTTGGGACATACTATTCCAGAAATGTGTAATTCAGTCTCCCGAGCACAGATGTTGCAATGATGGTTTCTGATCTCCAGATGTGTTTATTATAATCCACTCTTTGTAAAGAAACTGCAAATAATGATGAAAGTTCAAAGTGGTAGAAATTGCAAGGAACTGAAAACATAATTTCTCTGCTCTGCATTCCACTCAGTCTCCTAGTGAATATACGTTGTAGATTGTTTCATTCCCTGATATTCAGAGCCCTATATATTTTAAATATACTCCTTGCTATAAACTCTGACAGCTACATTCCCCTGGAATCACACAACTGTGACCAGAAGAGGAAATCTCACTAACAGAGAGGGGAACTAAGCTTATGAAACTTACCACAGGAATAAATAAAAATTACTCTTACTATCACAGCATTCAAAACTCAGCTCAATGAATTGGCTTTCCCTCATTACATTTCTCATGCATAGACACACACACACACACACACACACTCTTCTTTATCTCGTTCTTTCTGTTATCTGGAGAAGGGAAATGCATTTTTTAAAATTCTTTTCTGAGTCTGGTTATTGTGGTGATAATCAACTTTTAAAAATATAGAAATTTAACAGCTAAATAATACTATCTTATAGTTTAAATTAGAGATATCTACCTGTTTTTTTCAGATCCCAGTAGGAATAGACAAAAACATGAGACTATCATTAAGTCTTTTAATTTAGTGCACTATTCACAGGTGTTGAGAGGGTGTATAAAACCATAAAACTTGAGATGATATGGGAAACTACACAATGGTTTAATCTTGTTCCACTGAACTTGGATCAACATTTTTGATGTATAGAAAGAGTCACATACAGGTGTTTTCAAAGCCCATGTGAGACTAACCCTTTGATCATCGTTAGGAAAAAAAACCTAGATATTTTCTCTTCAAAAAATTATGTCTTGCATGAATATTGATTCTCTGACATTGGTGAGCAAAATAACTTACCTTGGGTGGATTTTTTTTTTTGAGTTTAACTCAAAATCAGAAACTGTCATTGGAAACAAAGATTGATGTAGCCTGTGACTGTGGTATTGAGCTAATTTTTTATTACAATTCTCGATGTGTCACTCAACTAAGATTTCCTTTTTGAAGTGGAGCTATAGATCACTGTCAGAAATTGTTTCTGTTTATATAATTCTGTTTTATACTTGAGTGTATGTAGCAGTTTTATTGGTGAGTGGCCATAACTGGATACCTACTGCTTCTTCACAAGCATCACTTTTCTTGTTTTTCACAGTGCTTGAAAAGGCATTATTTTTGGAAGGATTTAATGACAGAATATAATGACTATACCCTTGAATAGGTTTAGAATGCTTCTAGTTCCTGGAATTCATGATACTGCAGTGACTATATCTAAAATTCTGTCAATAGAGCATGGTAGATTCCTAATTTAATTTATTTAGATTTTTAATTCATTCATGTAGAAAAAGTACTCAATCTGTGTAGAATGTGCCTGGTTTAAAATTTATTGGATGTGTTATAAAGGGTTATACATTCTTATTTGAGAGCATCTCTAATGATTTGCATATGATATATCAGATTTGAGAGCAGTGATGGTCTGAATTCAGCCATATATTTATTCTAGTGTCTTTATTCTGTAATTTTTGCATAATTCCCACTTGAAGAGCATTTCTTAGACTTACAGACCTCCACAGATTTTTCTTGTTTTCCTGTCTAGTTGCATAAGAAAATACAAGTATCACTTGACTCTTTCTCACAAAGGTCTCAGGAACAGGAATGGGAATTACATTAAGGATAAATTTTTCCAGTTTAATGTGTTTGGCACCTCAGTATGTGTCAGAATTTCAGAATGTATCATGACCTTTATGGTTTCATCTCTATCTGACTACACTGTGTTCAAAGAAAGGTCTTACTAGTTTTATATCTGAAATAGGTTATCTAGAGATAAATCACTTAGAGGTGTACTTGCACTCTGTCAAAAATCAGTAGTGTTTCTCTTTTTCTTCTGCCTGTGATGCTTATCTGAAACATCCTCCAGTTGATCATGTTCATAAGCATCTAGTGGTTTTTTTCTCTTTGGCATGCTGTTATTCCAGTGGAAAACATGAAGGATTATGATACTTACCTCTAAAATATATCAGGATAAAGTCAAAGAAAAGATAACTTCTTATTTCACATCGTTCATTCACATAAGACTGCAAAGAGGTGTTCCACTGATGTCTATTCACAACAATTTCCCTGTGCCAAAGTGTGAATTATTGAAGAGTGGTATTTGAATGAAGATACTCATTCTATTTTGCTTTTTTTTTTTTTTTTTTAAAATGCCTGGTTTTACACAACATCCTGTTTCACACTGGTAACACAAGTTCAGGAGGTTCGAAGGTCAAGTCAGATCAGCGTACAAAAAATTGAAATCCTGGCCCATCTCTCAAGTTATTGCATTTCATTTGTAATCCTGTAGTGGTTTAAGTTAAAACTGGGCAGAAACACCAAGTAAATGTAGTGGTTTTGGTTCCCCAGTCTGAATTTCCCAGTCAGTTCACCAGTTATTGTAGTGGGTTTAGTGCTGGTCAAATGCCAGGGCACCCAATAGAATTATTTACTCATTTCCTCCTGTGAGATATGGAGTAGGAGGAGGGCAAAGCAGGTTCAAACCTTGAAAGGGTAGAAGGAAAAACTTTTTAACAGAATTAAAAGAAAAATAATAAGAAAATCAGAATAAACCTTCAGAACAGTTCTCCTCCCCACACACCCTCTTTTCTTTCCCACTGACAATGTAAAGAGAGAAAACCTTGTGGTGAACTTTATCAGTTTACCACCCCTAGAAACGTCTTTTTTCAGTTCACTTAGGGAGAGGAGTCTCTCTTGCCGTGGCAAGGAGACTTCTCCACAAGAAATAGTTCTCTTGTGGCTTCAATGTCACTATGAATCAGTCACCCAGGAAAGGAAAATCTGTTTGCAGTGTGAAGGTCCCTCCCATGCCTTGCAGCTTTCCCACAGCTGTGTTCATGGGCCACGTCAACTTATGGGGTACTATATTAAGGATGAGCTATTCTAGCATAAAAACCAAAGCTCTCTTCATCCATCCCTGGGAAATAGAGGGGTTTTATTCTGTTTCTGGGAAAAGGTTTCTCATCCCTCTCATTTCTCTCTGTTCAACTTCTCATTGGATCACAGCTACTGCAACATCTGCTTATTTCAACATTGGTGGTTCTGTTCACAAGCTGTAGCTAGAACACTACATCCCCCCAACGCATTCCATGAATTACAGGAAAAAAAACAAAGTCTGATACATCAAATATTTCTTCACCATAGCCCTACAAAAGAATTTCAGCCCAAGACTAAGGCATCTCCTCCATCCTTTGCCGTCTAGAATTTGACTCCTTTACTGACCTCAGTCTCCCATGTTGTTTTCTCTATGTGTCTTCAGGCTTTCCTTTTCCTGATTCAGGAGAGAGTTGGTGTTCATAGGGTCTCGAGCTTTATCAATTGAAACAGTTTTTACATAGTTCTGCAACCTTGAAAGGGTGATCTCATCCAGGCTCTGCAGTTGAGGAATCGCTTTGTCTTTTGCTGCCAATCACACAGTCTCTGCCAGCCCTGCCCAAGCCACATTGGCTGCTGGTGCCACCTCCTGCTTTTCCTTCATGGGGGACATCGACAAAAAGGAATAAAACTGCTTTTGTCTTTCTGTCCACAGCATAGCTGGCTAAAAGTGGCAAAGCAAACCCATGTGAGTCATGCCAAAATAGCTGTGGCCATCCAGCACTGCCCCAGTTGCTCCAATCTTGGTCGCACAGTCCCGGCCATGTGGCCACTCCCAGCCCTGGCCTCTCCTGCCCTTGGGGCCACCCTCAGTGCCAGCCACGGGGCCACTCCCAGCGCTGGTCCCAGAGCAGACAAAGTTCATTTTTGAGCCATGCTGAGGTCGCCACAGCCACATGGCGCTGCCCTGGCCGCATGGCTGCTCCGGGCATTGATGTAGCCCCTGGCTGGCATGGCCTGGCAGCACTGCTGGAAAAAGGACTGGTTTAACCACCTGCAGCTAGTTTCTGTCCCAGGGAAAGATACCTGCCTGTATGGAAGTAGTCAATAAAATTATTACTCTTGGGAAGTGAAAGGGATCTACAATTCTGGCACTTGAAAATCCACATTCGGTACATGAATGACCCTGTATTTTCATCACCAGAATAAATATAGCTACCTGCTGTCTTATTGAATATTTGTGCAGATGGAATGAAAACATTAGAAGTGTGTTGGAAGTCTGTAGAAAGAATGTCTCATATCTCTGTAGTTTAAATAAACACAGAACCCAAGCCACATACATCTCAACAAAACCTAAAGGACCCTGGTCATGACGATAAAAGATAATGCACTTCTGTAAATTTGTTAAAGAGAAAATTTTATAACAAACAATCAAAATAATAAAAAGGCATTTAAATGTCTCTCTAGAATTCACACATCAGTTAAAAGCCTTGGTTTTAAATCTGAAAAATGCTAAATAAATCAAATCTGACAGTTGTTTCCACTAAATACCTTCTGCTGTGATCTGAGTACCAGCTGTCTGATATTTTCAAATGTGAAGCAGGTTATGGAGTTGGATTAGCTTTATCCCACCTAGAAAGGTGAAAATGGTGTTCTCACTTTCAGTTCTATTCAGGTGATAATTAACTAGAAATAAAGTACTAAAGATGATGCAACTATTATATGAAATTATAAACTTGTCATTAGTCTGCATATTCTGCTAAAATCAATGCTAGTTTAGGGTCAATAGTGTCCATGAGATGAAGAAAATTTGAATCTCATTAGGCAGTTTCTTATGCTCTTATTCCTCAAGAAATATCTCAAGGACTTCTCAGAGAAATAACTGATGAGTTACACCTCAGGCTATTTTCTGAAGTAAAATAGAGCATTCATAACTTCTGCAGTCACTCTTGAACAAGAATATGGAAATGATCTTTTAAGAGCTGAGAGAATACTCTGAAAGACATTTGGATTATTCACTCTGTATTCTGATTATCAAGAGAAGGTCTGTTAATTTCCAGGCTTCACCCTTTTCCACAGCTGATTTGTTGTTGGCTAGTGTTCTTCTCCCAGATGTGTTTCTTTTCCTCTGAGGAACCTCTGAAGAAGTGCCTTGATATGAAGCAGTTCTTAAAACTGCTCTTAATTTCTACACAGGCTACCACTCCATCAGTCCAACCATGGACATAGAAGCAGTTTTCAGTAATATTTTAACCTAGTCAGTAAAGTAGGACTAATACATGAAATTTGAGAGAACCAGAATGATTATATTACAATTGCTATATTTGTTGTATAGTTATTTATTGCTTCTTATTTTATTATCTTAGTACATTTTTCTTCAAATAGCTGATTATGTTAATAAGTAAAGATGTCAGTTATGAAAGCTAGACTTCATTAAATATTGATTCATAACTCACAAAGCTTGTTCCTACTTTATTACACAAATAATAAAAAAATTCCAGAAGCTGTTAGTCTGTATGAGCCATTCATGATTTTGGTAATAATTTTGAGGAATGCTGCTGCTGACATGCCACCTTTGGGGCAAACTCAGTCATTTATTTACTTTTTGATGTGTTTGATATAACATTGTCAGAATGGGAAAGATGCAAACCAATTAAAAATCCTCCCTATGCCCAACTGGAGCAATTTACTAACAGAGAGGCCCTTTGATGCATTCAGTTTTATTGTGAAATAAAACACTGTGAATTTCTTCCAGCTTTTGACGAGATTAATTTTGAGTCTTTATGTCAGGAGATGTACAAGTGTTACCTGTAAATGAGAAATGTATGCAAGGTGCTCAACTACTGCTGAATTTCAATGAACTTTGTGGTTCTAAAGTCATGAAGCTCTGTCAAATGTTAACAGAAATTAAAAGTAAAATTCATATGGAGCTTGCACAAATCACAGCTTCATCTGTCAGCATTTTATAATAAACTAACAGTTATGATCTATCAGGGCATTAAAGTGCAGTTCTGAGCCCCAAAGGAAAAATCATGACATTCTTAGACCAGTGAAGTAAAAATAAATATTTTTATTGAAAAGAATTGTCAGGCTTTCCTTTCAAAGTTTTCTCACTAATTGCATTTCAAACAACTTCAGTTATAAATGTTGAGAGCAAAGAGGAAAAAAAACCACAGAGACTGTGAAAACTTTGAATACTTTAGATAACACAGGTTTATGTTTATTTAACATTTCTCCCTGCATTTTTAAAAATAAATCTGATTTTAAATTTTTGATAAGGTAGTTTTATTTACAAGCACATTAAACTGTGGCACTATAATTCTCGTTTAGCAGGGCAGGAGAGACATTAAATACATGAAAGCATTCCATCTTATCTGTCAACACTTAAATTTCTGTAAAAACCTGTTAGATGAATCTAGACACTGTACAGAAATGTATGGCTTTACATTAAACTGCTTGGACCAAACTTTTGAGATCTGTTAGGCCTATGAAGTTCATTGTGCTTGTTGAAATCTGTATTTTCTGCTGCTGAAAACACAAAGGCTTAGAGCCAGGTTCTGGTCTGCGTTACAGCCTGGTTTTGCTGCTCCAAGGTTCAAAGGGCTAGAAAGCCAATGATAACAATCAGCAAAGGGTTGGATCAGCTTCATCTGACTCCTCCCTGGCTTTCCTTGCAAAAGTGGAGAATTTCAAGCATTCATTGTTGTAATAACATCTGCTTGGAATTACCAAAATAAAAAATTATCTGTGAGGAATTTTTAAAATTAGTTATAATATTGTGTTGCCTTTTCAGTGAATGGTTCAGAAGTAAATGTTTCTGAAGGTGGGGAAAATCAAAGGTCAGTTCTTATTTATGTGTATATATGTGAATATGCATATGTGTTACATATGCATACACACTCCTGTCTGAGGGCATAAAACTCATAGAAAATGCTGTGATGTTTAAAATGCACGATAACCACACTCTGATGTTGAAACTATTTTATTCTTACCTGAAATAGTGGAACATTGAAATGATCAGGGCAGGATGAAGCACCTTTGGTTGCACAGCTGAGTGCCAATACTGTGGCACTTCAGGAGACTGTTCTTATTCTTTTGTTGTCTTAATTGCTAAATATTCTTTACAAAGTCTAAGAGAAGGGATGCAACTTCAAATGCCTGTGTTTATCAGTTACTAAGCTACAAGGCTGGCTTAAACATAATATTTTTCTGCTTCAATACTGTATGTGATTATAAAAGCCAATATACCTAGCTCTGAAATAAGTACCTGAGTAATAGAAATAAAAGTGGACTTTTAAAGTCAAAATGGGTATCTGAATAATGGAAATAGAAGTGCATTTGGAAGGTCATCTTTCTCATATCTTACAAGTGATATGTAAAATTTCTGTTTGTTGTTTACACTGAGAATCTAAGAACAAGAATTCCCCTCTAGCCTGTTGGTTAGGACATGTGCTTTAGAAACCTGGGTTCAGACCTCTTTAGATGAAGGTAGATGTTAACACCATATTTTCCATGTGCCAGGTGCATGTTGTTATCAACTGATCTGTTTATTAAAAAGAGGTTGTATTCTATTATGGGAATCTCTCATTTCCTTTGCAATTTTACAGACACAAAATAGAGTTTTTTGATTTTTTTTTTCATTTCAGTAACAAGAGTTCTAATCACTTTAGTTTTGTTTGCTCTGAACTATTTTTTGAGTAAATATTTTCTCTTTCAGTTCAGCTGCCAAACCACAAATAATCTGTCTCCTTATGTTGTAAAAACTTAGTCTTAATTTGAGGACAAACTGTAATAGCAATAATAAATTTTTAACCTTTGATGAGCTGCCTTTTTACTACTTCTCCTCTGTAGAAATACCAAAAAATTTTTTCATAGTGTGGTCCCTTTAGTAGAATTTGTTTTGTCATTTTCCACCCCCTGCACCCTGTGCATAAGTTCTTAGAGAGTTAATGTGACTCAGTGCTTTGTGAGTTTCCATATTTAATGTATGTAGTGCTGTCATCAATCCAGCAGAATTAACTTGTGGTCAAACATGCTGTTTAGGAGGAAGGCACAAAGTGTTCTGCTTCTCTAGGAAAGAAAGAGCTCCAGAGGGAGCTCCCCAGAGTGCTCCTGTCGCCTTGGATCTGGAAAGGGAGGTGCCTGGGGCTTCCCTTCCTTGTGCAAGTGGAAAAGAGATCATGTTTGCATGTTGGGGAAAGCATGTGTCATGTGCTGGGAGAATTTCACTAAAACCAAAGCAGAATGAAAGAATACTTTTTCATCTGGGAGATTCCCCGCCCTCATTATAAACCTCAGTAGCTGCTCCTCAACCTCAAGGTGTTACAATTGCCTGCAGGTCACTCATCCCAGAACCCTTCTGGGTCTGCGGTATTGCATTCACAATTTTCTCAGAATTAGCTTGGGTTTTAGACTCTGGCACTTTATATTTCTGACTGGACTTCAACTCCTTTCTTTGGCTTCTTTCTTGTATTCTTCAAATACAAGGAATCTTCTCCTTCCGACTCTGATTAGATCCAGAAAGTGCAACAATACAAAAATATTTAGTAGAAATAGATTAAGATTTATTTTCTTATTCATTTTAAGAATAGTTGTGAATTTTTATTTATAGGGAATACTTATGTGAGTTCTCTTTACTGTGTGATCTTTTAAAAGGTTACATGCAAGGATTATGTATCTCCTGCAAAAGGAGCACTCCTATTCCTTGCACAGACATTCTTAAATACATGCATGAAAGCAAAAGTAGAATGCCTGAGGAAAACCCCCAAAGTTTTCTCTTACAATATAAAAGCCAGGTTTTCAGTTTTATATCTAGGTTATAATCATTACTGCATTCCAGCTTCTAGGCAGGAGCACGTTTAGATTGAACTGGGGATAGATAAAACTAGAGTAAAATTCTTGGACTGTCTTTCTTTACTAAAGAGCTTCTGGTGAAGGTGAGTTGGTAGAAGGAAGGAGATTTCTTTCCTGCTGTGATCTCTTTTTTTGTCTAGGAACAACCTCAGTACTGCAGAAGTACTAAGAACTACAGAAATAACACTATAAGTATATTCCAAAGCCTGTTATTTCAGATGGAATTTCATACAATATCATATCAGATCTACAGTGACCTAAAGATAGTGAAAAACTGGTCAGTTTTGTAGAAACCAGTGTCATGCACAGTTTGAATTCATTTCCATTTGGAGAGTTTTCATTCTGAGATTACTCCCTTTGAACAGCAAAAAGATTCTGCTTGGAAAGATAAAACAGATATTAGAATTTAATAGGATCTCTAGTACAGAAAAGACTACAAAGTTACATTTCTTTGCACATGTAAACATTCAGTAATTGAGAAAATTGTATTTTATAACAGAAACATTAAATCCCACTTTAAAATTCATCCCCTGCTTTTGCGGAATAAGTATTCAAAGTAAGATTTGGGTCTTTGAAGTGACTTTTTTGTCACATTTAAAACACTGTGTTCCATAAGAATTGTGGGGTTTCTTTTCAATTTTACATACTTTCTCTAATACAGAGCATAACTTAGAGTCTTAGTTTTGCAGTATCCCTGTTATTTCTGTAGAGAATGGATGCTGTAATTTTATGGTACCAGGAACTACTATTTTGTAGCATAATTCCTTCACAGTTAATGTCTCTTTCTTCTATGGTATTTTTTTGAGATAGAAGTGTCTGCAAATATCTGAGGGCATATACTACATTTCTTCTTATAAGAAATCTCTTTGGCGTTTATAGAGAATCCCATTTGTAAAACACAGGAGAGAATTTGTGGATAGCAAGCACAGGCACTCAGTGTCTCTGTGTGTGGTGGATTCTAGAATAATATTTTTCAAGCTTTCACCTGTACACACAGATAATTAATATGTTTGCAGAATTGGATTGCTGGGCATTTTCTTTTGCCTCACTTGAGACCCTTGTTACTTCAGCTCTTGCCCTTTGATGTTGGATTTGAACAAGTAAAACAATCAGGAGACTGCTCTTGAACAAGAGCCTATAGCTTTGCTTTTGGTTATCACAAATGTGGCTGGAGGCCTTGTATACATTGTTTTACTCAAAACCTTTAGTGTGCAGTGAATTGGAAAGAGCTTTGGATTTATAAATACAAAATCAGGTAAACCTCATGCATTCCAAAGATTTGAGTGTTGCATAGTTCTGCCTGTTCCCTCTCACCCCTAGCAGGTTTGCTGTTTCAGATAGATGCTAATCCTTTAAGGTGCTGCCTGGACTTAGAATCTACATAACAAAACTAGAAGCTCAGATTTGGTGACTGGATGGAATCAAGACTAATTACATTTGATTTTACTTCATTATTTCTTTTTTAAAGTTAGTTCATAGGAGAAGTCTAATTTTAATTTATGGGGAAAAACCACTGCACTCTAGTGAATAACCTTTCAATGATCTTGAACAAAAAGGAAAAATAAGGACCTCTCTATTTTCAAAAAGATTTGGAAGGTTTTTTTGCTAGTTTCAGGCCTTCCTTTCAGTGAGATGGCCACCATGTCTGCTAAAGACTTCAGAGAAAATGAAAGCAAAAACCAGATAACATGAGGAGTGCATTAAATGTGAGAAATATTTCAGTGTCCAAATTCAGCTTGTCAGGGATACATAATGAGGACACAATAAAGAACCTGAAGGAATAAAGGATCAGACAGTGTCTTTTGAACAGATGGGGACATAAATAGTCTAGCATATATCAAAAGTGCTAGTACATGGTGTTTAGGAATGTAACTTTGCTGTGTTCATAAAAACTTCATTTAATACAAAGCCAAGTATACTTGCTTAATGAAATGTATATGTCTTCATGAAAAACTTAGTATTTGGGATCTTTTATTCTTCTGTTCAGATAAACTGAAAATGAACCCTAAGAACTTTGGTGCTCAATCTCCCATTAGGATTAGATATTTCTGGATAGCTTTGAAATCTCAGCTTTAATGCAGGACAACATTAAAGCAAGGCACTCCCTGGAGACATTCCAGCACCTGATAATTCTCTGAAGGCCCTTCACTTCTAAGGGCTTTCTGCATTGCATTCCAACTCTCCTTGAAGTAGGGAAACCTCCAGCCTCCATAACATCCCATCACTATGGAAACAAAAGACTCACTACAATTTCTTCACTGGGGGAGAACAGATAAGCCACTAACCTGCCAATGGAACAATTGTGCTGATTCCAGGGCTAAACTTGACATCCTCTATTTCACTGTCAGATGGAAAGAAAAAGTTAAAATAAACCAGTAAAAGCTGCATTTAAATGTGTCTCCAGTGCTTGTCATCTCCTAGAAATGACACAGAGGAAGGAAATTTTTGTCTTCCTTGGTATGAGTCCTTTCTTAGTGTGGTTCTGAATGCAGCTGCAGGTTTTGTGCTTGCTCTGGTTTAGCACTTATTATTTTTGCTTTTGAATCTCTGAGTCAAACTAAAGCCATTCCTCATTCCCTGTGTAAACAAGTCCATATGTTATATGTTTCACTGAAAAAGGAGTGTAAGGTGAACATTTGGTATGAGTCACTGAAAACATTTTTGGACAAACCTGGTCTGAATTCCAGGTTTATGACAAAAGCTGGAGGCACATAAAATCTCATCTGGTTCTGCTGAAATTTTGTTGTCAGTTTTCTCACAGCCTTCTTGAAAACCACTGGCAACAGAGTTGGCTTTAGCACTGTCAGAGCTCTGGACTGGCACAAAGGAGCAATAAGGCATGGATCTTTCAACAATAAGAGTGACACAAGGCACCAACTCTGTTCATCATTACTGCTCTACAGCTTGGTCCTGCACTTTTGAGATTTTCCTTATGAGAAATACGTTGCTTCCCTGGGCCAGCAGATAAAGCTGCTGCCTGAACTAAAGCAGGGAAGAAGTATTCAGCAACTTCTGTGCTCTCTTTCTGAAAACATGTCTCTTTTACTCTTCTGTAGCCCCTACTTCACATTAACATCTTTAAGTAACTCTGCAAAGCAGTTTTCACTGTGCTTTTCTTTCTAACACTTGTATTTAATAATTTCATTTCTAGTATTTTTTTTTGCTTCTTCATGCAACCATTATCCTCTTTTGCTATTCCCTTTAGAACTTTTCTGATGACAATATATAAAATATAGTTCAGCTCTTTCTCAATAGTTACTCATAGCAGATAGAGAATAGGAAAAACATGAGTTTATCCTCTATAGGAACTGTCTCCCCATTCTGCTGGTATGTAGCAACATGTGCATCTCCTGAGATTCCCCAGGCTTGGAGTTGCCTATAGGATTTTGACTGCACACGTAAAGCTTAATTTAGGTTTTTGGCAGGTTTTTTTGAGTTCAAAAAAGTAGAGTGTTTTGGACAAAATCCCTTTCATTCCTGAACTTAAAGGTGAAAATAAGCTTCTAATGAGGCTTCTATCTATAATTGTTAACAAAATTAGAAATCATGTTAAAAGACAGAAAATGATAGATATTTTGAAATAATAATTCTAGATTATACTTAAGAGACAAGTTGGTTTCTAGTTGTTTTGCCCTCACTTACTTGAGCGACAAATGACTCAGACACCAATATGACAAATGTTTGTATTTAACCACAATGAAAAGTACTTTTATTAAAGATAGCCCTTACATCCTGCTTACTTTGCTAAGCCTGTTTCTCTCTGTTTTTTCTGCTGCACTTTGTTGCTCAGGTGTGATCCCCAGGCTCTTTACCTTTCTTCCTTTTAGTTAGTCCTTGTATGGGCTGCTGTAAATGTTTGCACTGTGAATTCTATTAGGAAATTGCAATCCCTAGTTGTCCTGGACAAAATTCCTGGAGCAGACAATGTTTATGGTTCAACATGTTTGTGTTAGTTTGTGAGAAAAACAACCAATCCAATGTCCCTTTATTCCTAACAGACTTGCCTAAATAATATGCTTCATGGCACCACTGGATATTCTGGGGAAGCCAACATGGCTTGAATATTTCTCTTTTACTGCTATTGTTGCTTTGACAGCTTTGATTTTACAGCAACTTTAATCATGTGTGTCTTATTCCTTCACCTCTGGCATTTTGCAAATATTCTATTTCTCACTCTTTGCTAGCATAACTACCTTCATCAAATTATAATTCATCAATCTTTTTCTCCGACACCCACAGGAAACCCCAAAAGTATACTATGTCAGCTAAACAAGAAAATGCTAAATGTATACATGTAGGAAAAGCTATTAATTAAAAAAAAAAAAAACACTGAAAAAGAAAAATTAGGTATATAAGTTAATGTGACCCCAAGGCAGCATTGGCAGTAACTTATGTGCTGACAGTTATGAGCCTGTTTATTCTATGCTCAACCATACATGAGGAAAAGTGCCATCAAGTAGAACAACAAAATGGACTTGTGTTATCCTAAAGATAAAAAATAGCAATAAATCATATGAGGAACATTAATGCTATATTTACATTTTTCCCTAAAAAAATAATTTTTTAGGCTTTTTTTTCCTTATAACATTTGTTTAGCTCATTGTTCCAGGAAAAGCTGTATGAGGTTCTGCCTGGATTAGAAGAACCTATAGAGCTGTACATGCCATCAAGAGCTAAACAAAATTACATCTGCAGGGCTCCTAGCAACTCCTATTTCTTGTAAGATGTATTCTTCTTCATTACCTGGCAGCTTTTAAGTGTGGTGGATAAATACAGGCCCCCAAAAAATACTTTTGTGTTTTGTTTTTTTTCTTTTTTTAATACTAAGGAGTATTGGTGGCTGGTCCTTGTCTCTCAGCAAGACTGGATATGGACACAGGCAGATTTCTAATAGCTGGCAATGTGTGAGGGCTTTTATGTTTGGGTTGTTGGCTGGTTAGTTGTGTTTGGGGTTGTTTTTTTGATAATCTCTTTTTGTAAATGAGAATGCAAAGAAGGTGAAGTCAATGAAAAGAAACTAAAATCAACTTTTTAATGTGTTTCTATAGCCTCCTCTCCCCCAATTATTATCCTAGAAGGTACCTGATATTAAATGTCATTGGGATAGGAGATGGTGAAGGACCAAAGGTGGTGAAGGGCCTCGAGGGGCAGCTGTGAGGAGCAGCTGAGGGCACTGGGTCTGTTCAGCCTGGAGAGGCCTGAGGGCAGAGCTCACTGCAGTCACAGCTTCCTCGAGAGGGGAACAGGAGGGGCAGGCGCTGATCTCTGCTCAGTGACAGGGACAGGACCCGAGGGAATGGCCTGGAGCTGTGCCAGGGCAGGTTTAGGTTGGATATCAGGAGAAGTTTCTCCATCCAGAGGGTGTTTGGGCACTGGAACAGCTCCCCAGGGCAGTGCAATCTGATTCTTATTGACTTAAAAGACAGCATGTTTCAGTCCAAGTTTGTTCTTTTGATGGTAAACCTGAATGTAGATTAATAAAGCAATGCAACCATGAGAGCTGCATCCAAAATGTATCAAAATTGCCTTTTGACTCAAGAAGGACCAGATGCAAATCTACCAAAACTCTGTAAAATCTTCCTTTTAAAACTTGTTTCATGTAATCAGAAATGGGAGCATGTATTTCGATACATGCAAAGGCATAACATTTGCTTGCTAAAATTCCATTTAAAGATGTACATTAAGAAGTTGTAAAAATTTTAAATTTTTAAAAAGTTTAGAAACTGTGTTTCTAAAGTTTTAGTACTGTGGATATGGATCCATCAAAATGATAACCCTTAGAGATTATTGTTCCCACAGGATTTTCAACAAATGCAAATTTTCTTAAGTATGAACAGAAATTGTTGTTTAAAAGAATAACTGAGTGGTAAAAATGAAAGAAGTATTTTTATAAGCAATGTCTGAGTTTCAGACCTAAACAGAGAACACTGAACCAAATGCTGAAAACTGGGAAGTTTTCACTAGCAAATCACTAATGATGGAGAGCTTTTGAGTAACAAATCTTCTCCTGAGAACCTCCTGCATTTAACCTCAAATATAATCAACATACAGAAGAGAATCCATTAAATCCTTAATAATAGATGAAAGCATCAATTGATCTAAGTAGCGATTTAAAATCGACAGAAATATTAGAAATTTAGAAAAACAGCATGAGTCCATTGCTTTACATCAATCGTCTTCACTTAAAAGTGATGTCATCCCTACATGAGATCCATGGGAGTGACTTCCAATTAGTAAAAGACCTTAAGCAGCTCAACTTGCAATGATGACATTAAAGAGAGCTTGTTAAAATTACATACCATAGTTGGCTGAACAAAGAGGTAATGGGAGAATTTTGCTATACAGCAGCTCATCAATACGAGTGATGCTACTCCTTATGCTTGACCATTTGGTCTGTTAGATTTTATGTAATTAATTTCTCCTAAGGTGTTGAAAGCTTGTATGTCATTTCCCAGCAGACTTAGCTGTGATGACACACAAAGCTTAGTGCTTTGCCTTTCATTTCATAAAATGGGGGGCCATTATGGGTAATTGTAATACACTTTTGAAGTAAAATAGCTCTTTTGTTTATGCTGTAACATAGTCTTCCTACTCAAATGCAAAAATTAGCAAAGGGATTTAAATTACCAATTTAATTTAGTCTGAATTAAGTTCTAGCATGCACCAAAACAAGAATGAAGAGCTGTATTTTTCTTGGGATTGTGCCAAACAATTGAAAATATTTTGTTCATAGATAGACTGTATATACAGTGCATCTTTTCCTCCCTCTCCAATTCTTCATCTCAGCTAAGGGCAATGATAATAATATATCTCCATGGCACAGCAATGTTAGATGTGAACACCCCAGCTGGACATGGCAGTGCGGTACACCCAATAAGCTGAGACACAGGGAACAATTAACTCTACTAGCTCCAGAGGAATTGCAGGTTTCAGTATTCACAAGCATGAATATTCTCTAGCATGAGAGCCTTTCTGCCTTTTGGCAGCTAGAAGAGGTTTGATGCAGCAGGGCAAGTATTTGCAGGAGTTTCAAAATAATCCTCTTCCCAATGGTCTGTGAAGGAAAGAGACAAATACAAAGAACAAATGCCACTCCAAATGCTCCTGTCTGTTTTGTTCCTGTACAGGTAACAGGAATTTACAAAAAAACAATAAAAACTTATTTTCCACCTTTAAGCAGGTTGGTTTTACTCTGAAATATGTATGTGATTGATTTTCTGAACAAGAAAGCTTGTTTTCCACAGGGATTTTGTAATCAAGCAAGAAGCTTGGTCCTAAAGACTATTGTAATAATTGTAATAATTGCATGGTTGCAGATGTCTCCTTACACTTAATTTTCCATGAACGCACAAATACAGTGTTGAACAGGATCCCTTTCAGAAATGTTTCAGTTCTTCACTTGTCAGTTTTAATTGGTTGTGTGTTGATTAACATTCTCTTTTTAATTGCTTCTGTAGGACAGCAATTCTAAAATCTAAAGAGGCAGCTTTGCAGACTTTGTTGCTCTTATTGCTCTTCCTTGCTCTCTTTTAGTATACATAAGAAGAAAGGTTTCCTTTATTTACCAGTGCACTTGAGCTCATGTAAATGTGCTCACAGTATATGCACTCACTGATGTCCCTAGAACATCAAAATTCTCTGCAAATTTCACTTGCATTGCTAAACTGGCAAGGGGTCTTTTATTATGTAGAATAATCTGTTAAAAACTAAAATACTTAAGCAACTATTTTTCAGTATCTTTTCTGGATAGATCTCCAAGGCTATGAATACAAGTCCTGTGTTTTCTTAATCTTCCTCTCAGCTCTGGTTGAAAAAGTCAAGCAAAGAATTGAATAGCAGTTTCACTTACTAAAATCTGCTCCCACTCTGCTGCTTTTAGGTACTGGCACACACAGCCCCTCCAACTTTAGCCCTGTGCACTGCACAGGGATGAGAACTTTTTTCTTTCTTTTATTGCACTTCCCAGTACTGCCCTGCAGCTTTCCCTTATTCCTCCCAGTCAGCCAGCCAAATTAAATTCTTAATGCCAGTGAGCTTTCTTGAGCTGAAAAGAATTAGATTCACCTCATTCTTTTCATTCGTCTCCAAAATATTGTGTATTAGGGCACAATATGTTCCAGCATGCAGCATGTAGTGGTAGGATTCTGCAATAAATCCGTGCTAAGTGAGACCTGTTATACAACTCACTGATTTCCAATATTCACCTGTGCTATATCTTGCATCTCATCTCAGATTATCAATAGAGAGAAGATCCACTTTTACCAAACTAATATAGAATATGCTTCTTGATGTTGGTTCAGAAAATGTGCAAAACGTAGGCTGGTTATATACACTTTGCAATTCAAACTGTAGAAGATTCAGACACAAATTACAGGAATTCACAGAGACAGAAGACAGTATTAGTAAATTTGCTGTCAGGTGTATAAGTGCAACAAGAGCATATGGCTGGGGCGTCTATCAAGACCACTGAATTCTGTCACTTGCTTTTCATACAAGGGGCAGAATTCAGTGGTCTTGATAACATTAGTTTAAAATACATGGTTGAAAGATTTATTCACTTCCTATTAACTGATTGTAGGCTTTCCTTGTATTTTCATATGCTATGCTGTATTAGACACTACGGTTTTCTTAATGACATTCTTTCAAAACCAAAAAGGCACACGGTATCTACTGTCACTGATTTAACTGAGGGTGTTTTATTGAGGTCTGTGCCTGTAAAGAAATAAAAAGAACATAAAAGAAACTGGCGAAAAGACAGAGAACAGCAAGAGTGTGTTTTCCCCACCAAATCCCAAACCAAACAGAAATCCACACACTGTCCCTCTTGTATGCCTGTAGGTTTGCCCTAAATAAATAAATGAATGAACAAAAGAGCATGAAAGGATGGTTGCTCTGAAAACAGAGGGAGAAACAGTTTAAGATGTGTGATCCCTGGGCTGAGGGGACCAGGATTTTACACATGCCTTTGAAGAAAGAAGCAATGTCCTCATATTTTCAGAGAAGGGAAATCTTCAGAGAAATTTCTTCTCCTGACAGAGTCCTGAAGTGCTGCAGAATGGGTAGGGCAAGAAGACAGAGCAATTTGAAGAGCTTATTTTTGTTGAATATCATCCTGAAAGATTAAAGGGATTTACCTCATATATCTAAAACTATCAGCCACTACTGAAATGCAGGCTTTTTGGATAGTGTATTTCACATACTGGTGGCTTTTCTGGACTAGGTGCCTTGAGTTTCTGTTTCTGTGACATTTCTCCCATTTTTCTTCTGACTGCTTGGTTTAAAGGACTCTAAGCTACAACTATGGAGTTCCAGATCCTGATTTCAAATCTTCTGTGTGTTCAGAAAGATTCAGATCTGTAGGGGCATTTTGACCCATTTCTCATCATAATTAAATATATTAAACAGTATTAGCCTTGTTGCTGTTCCCTAGAGTATCCCTCTATTAATCTTTCCTACACTGAGAATGGGCTATTTATTCCTACCCCTTGCTTCCTTCCTATTAGCCAGCATTTAATCACTGACAAGATTTACCTCTTACCTTGTGGTTACTAAATTTCCTTAATAGTCTCTTGTGATGAACTTTAGCAAAAGCTTTCAAAAGTCATAAGTATATCAGATTCTTTATCCATTCTTTTGTTTACCATTTCAAACAATCATAGTGGTCTGAGAAGCATGAATTATCCTAGTCAAACCAGGTTTTCTTTTTTTTATTATGATGTCTTCTAGAGTCTATTTTTTTTAAGTTACTGCCTTTTTTTTTTTATGCTACTGTAGAGTATTTGCAAAGGAAATGATACCCTCTTCAATAATATTACTTTATTTTTCTAGTGCTTAAGAAAGCTTTTCTGCCCACCTTTTTTTTTTCAAGTGCCCCCTTTCCTATAATTCATCCTAAAACAAAATCTGTTTCTGTTTATACACTGGCTTCAGCAAAGGTATCTAACCCACAGCTTGTATGTTGAGTTGGTTGGGAATAGTCAAGTTTATGATTATGGCAAATATAAATATTTTCTATAGATTAAAGCAGAAAACAGTTATACATGACTCAGTATAGCATAGTCTTAGCTTGGAACAGAAGTTCTATAGAACAGAAATTGCTCTCCACTACAGCTATTAATTTTCAAAATAATTTAAGATCAGGACTTCAAGTAATTTAGGCAGATAGATGTGCAGCAAAATTTTATTTCTGTGAAGTCAGATATCTGTCCTTGCCAATGGGCAAATAAACAAAGAGAAGAAAGATGGAGGCAGCTTAAAGAGGTCATGAATTATCTTTTGAATGCTGAGAAGCCCAGCATAACACAGAATATTTAGCAGTCAGTCTCAGAAATTTTCATTCTCTTTGTGGAGTAAAACTCAACTTTTGTCAGTCTCGTGCTCAGTATGTGAAAGAGCATCCAAGTCCTTTCCTTGTCTGGGAAAACAGTGCTCAGTGTTTAGGATACAGTGCAGCCCTGATTCTGAATATTGGCCATAATTAAAAACATAGTTTTTGCTTTTTCTCATAATGTTTTTATGACATTGGGAAATAATTAAAAAAATAATTTACTCAAGAAATGCCTAAGTACTTTTACACATTATCCTAAAATGCCAAGGAGCAACAATTCCAAATAACAGTTGCCTTGTGTTTTGTGCTAGATGATTGGTACACTGAAGAGTAATTAACGTGGCACTGAGTGCACCAAAGTGCACATTAAATGGTAGCACCACTTTTAACAAAATGTTTCCAGAGCCTGTCACAACAAGGTATTGAAACCTGATTATGGCACTTAGGTACTACCATGGCATGAATAAATGATGATAGAATAAAATTTTCTAGTGCTGACTGCAATACCTCGTGTGCTCTTTCAGCTTCCTCAGCAGCCCCACTCCCCTCACCCTCTCCTCACCACTTCCCTGGTGCTTTTCTCTCCCTTCAGTCAAAACCAATGGTTCAAGTGACAAATAAAATTCCTGTCTCTCAGTACTTTTCTAGGCTACAGGTAGGAACGAGTGAAGCATTAGTCACTTCATGAAATCCTCCTTTGTGCGACCAGGCTGAGAGCAGTTGCACCTTTATGCATATTTTATGCACATTTATGGGCTGCATTTCACAGTGCTGTATTTAGTTCCATTACAGTTTTCCATCATATTGCTCTTTTATTATGGCATTAATTATGTATTGCTTTTACTTTATCTTAAACTATTTTTTTCCCATTATTTTCGTAGTTGTGTTTTATAATGTGTATAAAGTTAATTTGTAACAGTAAGGTTAATGTTTTCCTGGCACTTTAAATTAGCCAAGTTGTTATTTTTTGAATGATTTCATTTGGGTACCTCTTAAATTTCCTTTAGAAAAAAAAATCAACATTAAAAAGTCTGAGACATTAAATAATTCATAAGCAGAGGGAATTTTTATAACAATAAAAGAGCTTTTTTAGGAAGATGAGCTTCCACTGTCACCATTCCAGGTCATATGAAGCAGCCATGTTGAAAGTGGGCCACAGTCAGGCTGAGATGTGGTGAAATAGTAATGAAAGTGATTTAATGAAAATAGTATATAGACTTAGGCTCACAGTAATATAAATACTTTCTCAGCAGAGATAATTTTGATTCCCACATATGATGATGTGCAGTGAGCATCTGAGTTGGCAGCAGTATGTGAATGAGTCAGCTATCAGTTGTGGGCTTTTCCAGAGATAATTCAAGGCACTAAGAGGAGAATTCTTGGCCTTTGGATAAGAGTCTGTTACAGAATATCCTTTCTTTTTCAAAAGTGCTGATATGACAGTTATGCATACCAAATAAGAGTGATGCAAATAAAAGTGGAACATTATGATCAAGAGTTGTTTGGATACATTGTGATTTCTTGTGAAAAATAATAAAATTTTTGAGCTTGTGTAGGAGGTGAACTTAAACAAAGTTATTTCCATTGCACTAGCTTAAGAGAAAATAAAACCGAATTTTTGCGTGGTATTTAGAGGCTCTGATGTGACTTATGAAAGTAACATCATCCAGACTTTGAAGTACAGTTGAGGATATCAATCTGCATATTTTATTGTCATGGAGATAATTTCAGGGCTGCTTCCTGCGTTGTGCTTCGTCTGGCAAGTCCCAGCAGAAGCAGAAGTGTAGAAGTCCCAAAAGAACTTTGCAGTCAAGCTTCGTAACATAAGCTTCTTACAGTGAAAAATTTCTAGGGCTAAAAAGTCTGGATGCGGGTCAGTGCCATAACATTAGGAAGTTCTATCTTCTATTTCACGTAGAAATTTGCTCATTGTCTTTTATTTTTCTGTCCAGTCATATACAAGTTATTCTTAATTCTTGGTGGGAAGATTTATTCAAATCAGTCCTGATTTATAAGATAATAAAAAATTGGCCAAGTTAGGATGGGTAACAAATTCTGTAACATGAATGGAAACAGAATAAAAAGTGTTAATCGACAAAGCTTTGGTTATGTCTTCCCATCTTATTTCTAGATTTAATTCTTTAAATGTATTAATTTGTTTTTTAAAAAGGTAATGACTATGCTAACAAAGCTGAGATCTTAATTGCTAAACACATGCACATTTCAGAAACTCTGGCTGCTGACAGCTTTTGAAAATCATGCTAACATTTCGTACTGAACTTTTCCAAATATTTTCTTCTGTTTACAGAAGACAGAAAAATCTTTTGAGTGTGGCGATTGTTTGAGAACATTCATTTTGAAGAGATTTGCCCACTTGAAACAAAGACTGAAAAAAAGAGGCAAAGGGAAAAGGTCATTTTGTCCTTTGTGCTGTTTTGCTGTTCTTAAGAGCACAAAAATTCTTTTGTCTACTGCTTTTCTAGGTGCAGGCATAGCTGCAGTTCTGGCTACCTTTCCTACCTGAACACTGGTTCCTCTTTCATATCTAATTTGGGGTGGGCAGGAAAGGAAAAATATCTAAATGTAATCAGAGAAAACAAACATTTAATATTTAAAGATAGCAGGTAAAGTGATCATATACATACTTCTTCCCTCGTTAGATTTGCCATTTGCGTCCTTTATTTAATTATAAGGGTCATGTTGCACATCTATTCTGTTGTTCCTGCTTCAGTGAAATTATTCTTCCCTGGCATTTCTATGGCAAAAAAAAGTCATAAATCTTTCTGACAGACAAATCTGGGCAATTTCTTCTCAGTTACTCCTCCCTGTTTTATGCATGGGGGCTGAGCTGTCCCACCAATTTACCCCAAGTACCAAATGTTGGCACTGCAACAATAACGCATGGAGCTGAAAGTGGTGCATTGAGCAGAAATCACTTCTTAAAGATGGATCATATAAAACAGCATTAGACTCATTTATAATTGGGCAATAATTTAGAATTCATGTAACTTGTAAAATAATTAGTTACATTCAAAATAGTATTTTGTAATGCATCATCTTAAATTACATTTACATATATCATCAGAATGAAAATAAATATAGAACTTAATTTAATAGTTGTGAAATAAACCTAGGTTTTGTATTTGTGCCTTGTGAGTGTAATAGAAAACAAGGAAAATAATTTCATATTAAAATCTGGGTAACTGCGGGGCATTTACTAAAACTAATATTATCTTAGTTAACTTTCAAATATAAAAAAAGGGCCGGGTAAATAACTCTCCGTGAAATCTGAAGTATAATTTGTAATGAATTTGTACTAATGATATCTAATGTGCCTAGTTAAAATGAAAGCTTTATTGAAAATAAATGTTACTCATTTACTTCAAAGGGAGTTACCAGACATATGTAGTTTGACAGTAATTTTAAAAATAGAACAATATTTGCTAATAAATGCACAATTTAAATATCTCCCTTATGAAAATGAGAATCTTAATGTATAAAATTTTGTTTAATTTTAGAATATTAAAAAAATCTCCAGAATACTTTAGTAGCAAAACATCTAAAAAGGAAATTTCTGAAAATCTCTTCCTTTGATGAATTCTTCAATAATAAGAATTGCTACTTAAATCAACAGACAAATAACCTTATTGAAGTACTAAATTAGCTATTATACTGGTACTATGAGGTTTAGTTTCCTGGAGATTTTCAAGAATTTGAATTTGTATTTAGTTAATTTCTATAGTCAAAATATACATTGGTTCTGGTTCTGTGATTACAATCAAATAATTTAGGCAAAAGGAGTCGTGTCCCATATTTTTTTTTTAATTTTTATGTATAGGACATTAAAATTAGCATTAGGTAGATTCATTAAGAGAAAAATGCAGCAGGAGGAATCCCATTTTATAAAACAGTCATTGTTTTCAATGAATGTATAATTAGTTCTACTGTAATAAAGTGAAACTCTATCCCATAGATAGATTTCCCTGAATTTTCTTTGCAGGCATGAAACTCCTAATTTAGTGTAGCGTAGTCTAAAATATTTCCCCCCATATATTTTTTCACATTTTACTGAGGAACCCTTCAATCATCCTTATGGCCTGCAATATAAAGATTTGTTCCATCGTTAAGGGAACTTGCAGAGACCTTTGCTCACGTTATTGTTCCATGGGGACTGTTGGGTGTTCTTTTTTATTTTATTTGTTTCATTTAAAGTGAAGCAATGCTCAGTATTTCTGGTTAGAATTCACAAAATGGGTGGTGTTGCAGTCTCACATAGCCACACATTTTCATGTCTTAGTATACATTAAAGAATCTTTAAAAAAAGAAAAGAAAATTATTTTCTCTTGCTTACCTAAAACAGTATATTGTATATGTTTAATGGCAAATTCTTTAGTACATTTACTTTTAAAGATGAGAGTTATGACTTGGCTTACTGGAATATTCAAGGTATAGCAGAGTTAGATCTATAGAGTGTACTGATGTTTTCAGTTTTTACAGATGGTGAAAGAACATTGTGGGGTTTGTCTGATTGTGAGTTCTTTTTTTTTTCTGTAGGAAGTTGTCAAGATTGGTAGTAATCATTTTACATCAACTGTTTTCTGCAGGGGCACCTACAGAAATGCTTATAAAAAATCTTCACTGAACTGAAATTAAAATTTGAAACCTTTTTTTATAATCTATTCTTTAGCTGATGTCCTAGGGCAGTTCCTTGATTTGATTGCATTTTGCATCATTGAAAGCTGATTCCAGTGGATTGGATCAGTTCTCCAGTGAGCTGAAGCCATCAGTGATGCACAAAGAATGAGAACAAGCTCTTCCAAGGGAGGAACTTTCATGCTAAAGGAAAGTTGTAGCACTAAAAATTCTAACAAAGGCTCAGCAGCTGTAGTGTCTCATCCAGGTCACAGATGCTTTAGATACAGCCTGTTCAAGATGCTTTGACAAGTATTTATTTATTAAGCATATAGATTCTGAGGAGAAGAGAGGTGCCTCTGTTTCTGCCCCAGGCAGAGAAGCAGCAGTTCAGTGCAGCTGGCCTGGACCATCCTGGAACAGGGGGATGTCTGCTGTTTACCTGGCTCCTACATTTCTACCCACCCTTAGATGTATTTGTACCTCGGCACAGGGACCCTCAAGCTGCTTAGTCCCTCTGTAAGTTGTATTTTTTCATTCATAAAAGCTTTGGCAAAGGGTGAAGAAAGTTGTTCTGACAAATATTAGCTGGTCTAAGTCTTATTTACAACACCATTTCTATTCTTTCCTTTCTTTCAGTGACAGCCCTTCTCCCAATTCAGTTGCAGCAGTTTAGTGGCATTTGAGGTAGCCAAAAGTGCATGTACCAGGCTGGTCTGTGACAGAAACGCCATCCTGCCCTCTTCCTCATGCAGTACTGGTGTGACAACACTGATCAGCTCAGGGAGGGGCAAAGTAAGGGAGTGTAGCATTTTGTTAGATGAATTCCACTTGTGGTGTCAGTACCACCACCCAGTTCCTTGCTAGACATATGTTCATTCCAAACAAGATCTCTGTTAATGGAAAAGCCTCTGATTTATCTGCATTTCAGTAAAAGTTATTTTTCAGTAATGGTAGTCTAATGTTGTGGCTTTAACAGCACTTCACTCCTATCCAAATTAAAAGGAGTGTTTTCTTACCTTGCATGTTTTGAGAAAAATGAAAGCTTCTCTTTCTTGTGCATGTTTTTGTTTCGTTTGGAAGTAAAAAGCTATGAGACAGTTCAACAAGGGTTCATAAAAGTCACAGGATTTGCCATAATCTTCTGAACACACCTAGAGAATAGATTTTGGGGTTATGCAGGGAAGTTTCACTGCAAAGTCCAGACTACTGACTCACAGTGTTTTGACTCCATTCCTGTTCCCTCTGAAAAATAACCACCCAAAACATCAGGGCACTACTGAGAATGTGGTTACTGATTTGTGGGCTATCAGAGACCTCCCTGGGATTTTATTCTTTTTCAGAATTTGGATAGTTTGCTCTCATTGTATTCTCCTTCACATATTTCTGTGCTCATGACTCAAGGGGAAGCATGATTAGTACCTGTGCTGCTGTTGTACACTGTCAGCTTAGGATGGCTGCAGACCTTTTCATCTAATCAGCACTCATGTGTCAGCTAATGCAAGCGTAACACTAAACATGTTCTGATCATCCCCCTGAGAAATGACATTTCATCTCTGGGTGTACATTGGGAGAAATCCTAAATGTTTTTCTCATTGGACTGAACACTGTGTGAATACCAAAAACCCAGCTAAATTCAAAAGGTCAAATTAGACAATTCTGAGGTGAACAGATGTGACTGTATAAGGTTACAGCTAGGAACTTCATCATGCACTTTTTAGATTTGTGTTAGGAGTTGCATTTCTGAGACAGTCTCATTGGTGCTGTTATGCAAATTCAAGTGTAAATCACCAGGAGACCAAAAACTAAGCAAGTCTAAACCCTAAGTAATATATTTATTACACATTAGATGAGTCAAAGCAAAGCCCAAAAACATACCCTTCTGTGAAGTTAAACCTTAATTAGAGGATAAATCTAGAATTTTATGACCTGATAAGTAATTTTGAATTAGATTTCTGAATGCCAATTTTTTCAGTTAATAGCAAATTATCTGAGGAAAAACACCTATTAGAAGGCATGTTCTACTAAGTGTCATGAAAGGCTGTTTCTTTAATGAATGCACACAGTTCTCACCATCATTGACCACAGGTGTGCGTGTACTGTTAAACCATGATCAGACTTCTCTCTGTATTGAGATAAGCAAAACTTTATCACAGTAAACAAAGCTCAAGGCAAAGTAATATATTTTTACTTGCTAAATGGTGTCTAAGGGAAAACTGAAAGGATTACATTCTCATCCCCACAGTTCAGAACCTCTCAGATATAGTATACTTTCACTAATGCAGAATCTATAAAAATTTCTGGATATCCATGTTGACTGTTCTGATAACAAATAACTCATAAGCTTTGCTTTTGGATTAGTGCTTCAGTATATGAATTCCTAACCTGTTGGATGCTGCTGCAATTCACAAGTCAAAACTGGTAATGCTTCTCACTGACATTAGCTCTTTGCAGTTAACAAGTTCTGTGACTACAGAGAATCAAGCAGAGATCTCAATAAGAAGAAGGATTTTAGGTTACATTATCTTAAAATCATAGTTCCTGCATTGGAAATATACTCAGTATGATAGTTTGTAAAGATAAAGTTCAGAGAACAAAAAATCATATAAGTAGAGAACTAAATGTAGCAAATGGTCCCATATTTATATCTCAGTAGTCAGAATACAAATAAACATCCTTGGTAAAAACACATCAGTGCTTCCAATTAAGGTAATATAATTGCATGCTTTGAAGTGGAACAATGGAAAATTCTGACAATTCATTTTATTAATATGAGGCACAGACTTCAGAAGTGTATAAATATAACATTTAATCTGTTTAAAACATCTGCTGCTATATACTTTTTATACAACATTTGTGCATTTTGTGTAAACACGCATTAGATCAATAAACAGATACCTAAATAGATAAATATCTATCATGTGAGATTTTTTCCTGTCTTAAAAAGCCTTAAATTTTCACACATTAAATTTAAGTGCATTTTTAGTAGGCACAGGTACTATAATGAAGGCATGTGATACTAATGTTCTTTACCAAGGAAGGAACCACCACTGTCATGGCCATAACTGGCAAAACTAGTATAAACTCTAAATAAAATTTATTGATGTTTCATTAATTATATTAATGGTTGAACAACATAAATAAACTAGTGCTTTTTCTCATCATATCACATACTCTTTTTTCCTTCCTCCTTTTTCTCATTTGAAAATTTGTGGTAGAGCATTCTTCAGTCAGAATCACCAAACGGGTGTTTACATTCCAGTCTGTGCTCATGGGACTTGTTAGCCTTGATTATAAAATTGAGCTCTTATAAGCTAAACATCTTCAACTAAAACCAGCTGTTTTTTCATAAATATTTATGTATGGACAGGGCTCTATGTTAGTAGTTTTTAAAAGATATGGGCTACAGTTATCTGCTTTGGGTGCACTGCTGCAATATGTTTCACAGACAGCCAGCTCACAGCGCCTTTCCATGGGAAGGGGAAGCAGCTTCTTAACAAAAATGAGTAAATGTTTACTCTGCCTGTTTAACAGTCTGGCCGTTGAAGCAGTTTGTCTAAAATACTGTTCAGTCACCAGAAGAGAAACTTGCCGGGCCTGTGGATTTCCCATCAGGAAGGCAGAGGTAGATCAAGTGGTTTAATCCTCAAAAGGGGGTCATTTAAATCATTGATACTGCTTCTAGAGGGCATAACACAGCTTCTTTATGCCAGTGTAGAGCAAAGGGGAAAGGGCATTTAAACACTACCTCTCCCTTTGGAAATGTTTTAGACCCTCCTAGCACTTAGTGGCGGGTTACAAAAAGGACAAGTGGGAATCAAAGCAGTGGTCTGACCCTGACACCATGTGCCAGCAATTGCCTCAGTTTGCGGCTCCCTATACCTGGGATTTGAGCCTGGTCATTCATCAAAGTCTCCCCATGCTCTTCCTGTAGGTGTTTATTCCACAGAGCACGTTGGCACTGTTGACTTTCTGGCTACAAGACCCAAGCAAGTTTCAAAACTGAGTGTAGAAAGTCTTTGGGTGGTTTCCATGAGCCTTCCTTCAAGTGATGTTCAGAGGTAAATTATTTGAGTAAACCAAGGGTTTTATGAGTGGGGCAAAATGAAATGAAAATATGTTAAGCTGCGTGTAAAAGGTGAGAGATAACATCTGTGATGGCTACTGCAGGATGGAGAACTGCAGAACTGCTACTGCATTTGCTGCTATCTCTGCCTCTGCTTTTGTGCATCGCAGTTGCAATGCACTGCCACAATAATAAGAGTTGGTCTTGCTTTTCATTCTGACTTTGTTAGTGTAAGGAGATTTTTTACTGAATTTTGTTGCTGATGTGTAACCCCAGCTGTATTTTAGAGCCTAAAATCTCTTGCAGTACCTGAACTCTCCTGGCCTGAAGCAACAAAGCAAACTGATTTTACTGAAATGCTTTGAAATGGAACTGCTTTCCATCTCCCTCTCTTTTGTACCAGTTTCTGCTCTCAGCTAGTTACATTTGAGAGCTGGCATAAATTTAGTCAATTTTCTTTCACATTATCTAACGCTGCTATAACTGAGGGCAGATGCTATTATACACTTTGCCTGCAATTTGAGCAATATGTTCTCCTCACTTGATGAAATCTCAGAATACTTCAGGTTGGAAGGGACCCCATGAGATCTCTTGTCCACCTGCAAGCTTAAAGCATGGACTGCTGGAGGTGAGACAAAGCTGTTCAGCTGGTCCTTGGAAACCTCCAAGGAGGGAGACTGCCCAGCCTCTTGGGTCCCTGCTGCTCTGCTCAGTTCCCCCCAGAAAACAGCAAACCTACCTGATGGCAGATAGATGTTCCCTTCCATGCAGCAGCAGCTCTCCCTCTACTGTCACTTGCTGCATCCCATTTGTGATCTTGCTCAAAACAGAGACTTCCCCCCCTTAGCCTGCTACCAGAGGAATGGCAGAGCTGCAGGAGGAGAAGGAGCCAGGTGCCAGAAGCTGTGAGCCTTCAGGCTTCCCAGCCTTAGGAGTTGTGGTTTAACCCCAGCCAGCAACCAAGGCCCACACACCTTTTTGTTCTTGTGGCTTGTGTGTATTTTTAAGGAATTTTATGAGCTTGTGCCAAGGATGCAACTGAATAACTCAGTAATGAATTCCTGAGATAACAGCACCTTCACTTTTCCCCATTGCTGCTGTATTTCAGTCCTGATGTTCAAAAACTGTAGCTTGGGGGTTCACGCAGGAGTTCAGAGTCCCTGGCCCTAGGACAGCGCCGTCCTGCCAGGCGCGTCAGACGTTCAGGAGCTGTTTAAACACAGCTCCTGCTACATTACATAGACAATGCCTCGGGGTGGAAGTGATTGTTCACCATTCAGTATTACAATATGGCTTTTTGCTGGTTTTTTTTTTCAGTAGTTGCTATCTGAGGAAAAAGGGAATACTGCATTTTAAATAGAAAGTGCATATAAAGATTTTATTCCTTACAGTATTTTGTCAGTACAACACTGCCATACTAAGACACTCTGAATACAAGAAAGTGAGAAACAGGAATCTTTTTCTTTCTTCTTCTTTTCTCCTCTGCGCACTCTTAGATATTTAAAAACCACTTTGAGAGGTAAAAACTTAAGTCCTTCAGCCTGAGTGTAATTATGCTTTAAGTTTGGAGTGTCACCCCTATAAGTTACTACAATCATTTCAGATGCACCTTATTTCAAATTGAATATAATCTTATTTTTATCATAAGTTTGAAGCTTGTCGTTCAGAAATGAGAATGGGCTTGTGAATATGTAGCAAAATATTAGAAATATGGTAAAGTAGATTACTGGTGACAAAGTAATAATTTTCAGTGTGAAAAGTCTACTAATAAACATTTTTTACAATCAGGCAAAATGAATAAATGTGAGCATGAAAGTGTCTTCAGCAGCTTTTTCCTGTGAACACAAGGCAATGATGTGAACACAGGAAAGAATTTTAACATACCTTTACAAATATCACTTGCCAAGAGCTTGCAACAACCAGCATTACTTCACAGTTTATGGAGAGTATTTAAAATGTATGTAAAGAAAGAAGTGTTAGGAAGTTGGCCATGTTGCTGTATAAAACACTGTATGCTGCAGTGCTCTCAAATTTGGGTCATCAGGCATCTTAATGTTGTTACAGAAATAAAAATAGTCTGTGTTTAAATGCTTGTATTTACACCTTTCTCATACCTTTTCAACCATGTTTGTATTAATACATTCCTCTCAGCTTTTGAGCCAAGAAACCTAATAGGTTTTTATGTTCTTTTGTAAATAACAGACTTCAATTAACTACAGTGGATTTCACCTGAAAATGTCACAATGAATTTGCTAACTAAGTGGCTTCCTTCAGACAAAATGACACCTATTTTTGACTGTCAGTTGATCCATTAGTGAGAGTGAACAAAATCCTGTTTCTCAGTTCAGCTGCACAGCAAGCTCTTTTTTTTTTTCCCTAACATATCAGTCATCTTACTAGGAAAACTCTCTGTTAGAAATACTTAGGGAAATGCATGCATAATGGAAATGGCCTGTGTTTGAAGGAGAGTATGGAAGAAAACACTGTTTCTTAGGGAGGGGTTACTAGCCATTAATTAAAAACAAAATTATGGAGCTTCCAAAAATAAATGTTGAAGTTCTTGACATTTTGTTTCTTTTCTCCTCCTGAGTTATTTTTGTACCACTTCCTTTCATTCTTGAACAATATAATCTTTGTTTCCTCTACAAAATGCTTCCTTTGTTTTCCACTGTATTTAATTTTCAGTATGGAAACATGACCTAAAGAGAGTATTGTTGTCTGTCAAGATGAAACACAATGCATTCTTGTGCTATCTTTCCCTGGTTCTACCCCTATTTCTAGGCAGATATTTGTGGTCATTTTCAACAATGTAAATAGTGAGGCATTGGAGGAAGAACAAAATAAAATCCCATCTTTTAATTGCAGGGCTTAAATACCTGGAATATGGTCACAAGTGGGATCTAAGGTGGCAAGAGTTTCATTACCCATAATTAAAAAGAAAGACAGGAAAGCAGAAATACAACAAATGAACTGAAATGGACCAGAAAACAGAAGGGGAAAATGGAGCTATTTCTCTCTCTGGTATTAAGGTCAAGCAGATAACTTGTGTTTTAATAGTCCATTTTCCTGTAGTCAGAACTTGCTCTACTACTACTGCTGGGCACTGGTTAAGTCCATTTTGTTAACTCATTCTTATCATAAACTGCTAAGCTTGGCTCCTGGTGAACTTTTCTGTGAACTCTGCCAAAGTTCAGGGCCTGAAGTCAGAGATATGTCTTACTCCTTTCTCAGGCTGTTCCTACACACTGCAGTGTGCTTCAGGGAAGTCTGTCAGCAGTAATCTCATATTACCTCTTCTAGACTCTTTTCATTTCCTCACTGTCTTTACTTTTCTTTGTGGTCAGTCCACATGTGCCTGTGGCAGTGCTTGTCAGGACCTGCAGAGTGGGTGGCTGGGCCAGTTTCACCCTGATGGATGTGCAGGGAGTGCAGGGAGGTCAGCCCAGTTCTGCAGTGCAGGCAGCTCAGGGCCAGATGGCTGCACAGACACAGGATTAACTATGTGAAAATACAGTTCAGACAAGACCCTTGACAAATTTTATGAAAATGATCTACAGTGAGGAATTTGACGAGGCACTCAGTGCTGCAGTCAGCACTAAATCCCTTGTATTTTACAACCCAATAATCAACCTGCTGCTGTGATTATCAGAGTGGAAGAGGATGAGTGGCCAGAGTAAGTGGCTGTTGGTGTGGTGCCCAGACCTACCAGGGCCCTGAAGCAGCTCCAGCAGGATGCTATCCCCCTTTGACATCCTTGCAGTCTGAACAGACAGTGGTGATTTGCAGAAAAAGAGATTCGTGGAGAAGACCTTTATTCACTTGCCTTTGTCCTCTATTTGCTCTGATCAGAATCCTTCCTTCACTCTTTTTTTTTTCTAGTATCTCAAAGTCACTTAAAAGATAGTTTAACATTTTCACCTAAGAAAAAAAAGTCATCTAACAATCTAACACTTTAACAGTATTGATTTATTCTCTCAGACACAATTGTCACCAACTCTAGGACTACCAACAGTTTCACTAAAATATCTCTAAGAAAATGCCTTGGATTTTATTTTCTTTTTATTTCTTTTCTTTTCTTTAGAAAAAGTCCCATTTCTCCCCAGAAGGAGACAAAGTTCTCGGCAGATTAAAAGCATTACATCTGTAAAGCCAGTGAAAATAGCAAACTTGGGTGAAAATATCACCAAACTGACTTTTTGAATTTTAGAGAATGATTTTTTTTTCCCCAGTTCTTTTTACACTTATGCAGATTTTTGGCATTTTTAATAAATCTGATACTCATAGAGATGCATGAAATCCTATGAGTCAGAATTCAGCCATTAAGAATAAATACTCAAAGACCATGTATGAAATCTGAGACCTGTCCAATCTTCCTTATGTTTTTCATTGTATCCTGCCTGAATTGCTGTGGCCTCAAGAGCTCTGATCCACTCCAAACCTGCAAAGAAGGGAGCAGGCAGTGCCCTGGAGAGCATTGCATAACAATGGAATGAGTGGTTTCCAAACCAAACAGGATATTAAATAATATAGATATTGAGTAAGCTCTGCCAGTTCAGCTTGACTGCAGAAGGAGAAATGAGGGCTGGAAATGTTCCTTGTCCTGTAACTCTGCAGTCTCACCCTCCAAAACTGCCAGTGTGATAAAGAGGTACAGCAGAGGCTAACTTGCTTTTTTGCTCTTAAGTGACTTTCTCCCTTGGATGAGATTGAATTTAGCAACCCAAGTCTATCCTCTACTTTATCCTCAACTCTTCATTTTCTTCTTAAACCTTCAGTAAGCCTAGCTCACATGGACTGGAGGATTCAGTTTGGAGAGGTTGTTCTTGCTGACATCTTTTGCTATTGTCCTTGCCTGTTGAACTATTTGCTCCAAGGTGTCACAATGACATATTTAGGAGTCACAGAAAATCACATTTCATATGGATAAAGAACAGATTATTACTGCAGGCAAGTGTCAAGGTTGTAAAGGTTAGATATGTTTTTTCATCACCACAGAAGCAGGGGAGTGGAACGGAGGGAAGAAATAAATATTTTCAAAGGATACGTTACTCTGCACACAATGTGGAATTCCAGTGTTTCCTTTTGAGTTATTTAATGCAGTGGCAGAAGAGAGGTTTGTTTGTAAGGAAGTTCAGCTTCTGAGTTGCTAAGAAAAGTTGAACTCTTGCTGCTCAGTGACTTCAAAAAGATTTAAGGATCACTGATCAATTGCCATGCTTTCTTGTACGTGAGGGGGAGGATGTCTGATTAATGACCTGTGACACAAGCTTCACCTGTCTGCAGGAATCTGCATACCAGCTGAATACTGAGATGACAAATTAACAAAGCATTTTGTATGGCCTTCACTGAAAAAACTTATGGGGTCTGGAGGTCAGTTGAGCAAGTGCAAATGCATGGTTATTTTTAATTACACATAAGCTGCTCTTATCCCCTGAAATAGCAGAGAGGGAGTTTTGCCATCAAGTTTGGAGTGTGGACACACCTGTCCTTTTTTTCTTTTATTGGCCTGGAGACTTTCCCAGTGTTAATCCTTTAAGAATACAACTCCACAGCTTTTTTCCCCCTGCTTTTTATTCTTCTTCTTTTTTTCCAAATAATGTGCTACAACTGACTTCTTGTTTGTAAGCCTGAATCTAGATTTTTGTTTAGTGAGGATAGACAGATTAGGCACACTTCTAAATGACCTATTATTAATTGTAAGGGCTGTGATTAATTGGTAAGAAAAACAGCTGCTTAATTTATGGATGTGCACAACAGGACAAACAATTTCAACATGGCAAGCAGAACACTCATCATTGATAGAGTTGGCATCATTTCCTCATGCGTGGCAGTTGCAGTAGGAATCTTTGTGTTTTGGAGTCAATTTAGTGCTTTAGAAAAGTGCTGGATGGGGCCCTGGGGACAGCAGCCCTGGGCTGGGCACAGCATCAGGTGCAGTGCAGGTGGCACAGGCAGACACCTGGCAGCCTCTGTGCCAGCAGCAGCACAGATCTGTGCATCCCACTGGGAGGGAAAATCACCAGAGGAGAGAAAATGAAGGTGCCAGTGTCCCATGGCCTGTGATCTGAGATTGCCAGCAGCTGTGTCGGTTTCAAGACCGAAATTTGTCCACCGTAAAGAGCTGGGCTCTTCTCAGAAGGATGATAGTGAGTGCTCAGTAGATTTTAATTAAGCTTTTGTCACTACACTGGCACCTTCTCTTTTGTGAGGAATATGCTCATTAAAAAAATAATGTCTCTTTTAAACCATAGATTTGATATGTGCAGGAAAAGAAAGAACTAAATGACTGGAACATGACTTCATGGTCAGGTACTCCATGCTCTCAGCTCTACATAGACATTGTGCTGCACTCATTAATCTCATGAGAGTGCTTTTCAGCAGATTATTAGGAAACATCTGTTTAATATTTATTGCTTTATTTCCTTATTATGTGGGGTTTTTTTATTCTCAAAATATTCTCCCTAGGGGCAAAAACGTGTAGTGGAAGCTATGATTTCGATAGCATTATTGTTTGTGTTATTATTTTGCTTTAATCTCTTCTCTTCTCTTCTCTTCTCTTCTCTTCTCTTCTCTTCTCTTCTCTTCTCTTCTCTTCTCTTCTCTTCCTTCTCTCAATAAATATTTCATAAATATTGTATGATCACAGAAGTGCACATTTACTTTTGTCTTTCATCACTGGGGATGTTCTGTCTTCAATGTAGATGAGTTGTAACTCCCTTTCTGAGCTTTATGGTACTGAACGAGTAAAGATGTATTTTAAGGTTGTTGATGCTAAAATTTACTCTTCTAAAAATCTTGGCCCCAGGCTATTGTTTGTCTTGAAAGTGGTAACTGAGATTTTCCCTTGCTTTAGGAGTCTGAAAGAAGTCACTGCAAGAGAGGATAGATTTGCTCAGGGCAGCTCATGTATTACAGCATGTTGTACTAATTGGAGTTTCCTAAGGTGTGATGGCTTCATGCCCAGGAACTACATGGCTGTAATCCAGCTGAGAGGTGACACATGTAAATAACCAAAAACTGGGCTTCATCTGCCAAAATGGGATGGAACCTTGTAGCAATCAGTGATAATAGAAACTGCTGCTTATGGATAGTGCTGTGTATATAACTTAGTTGTATCAAGGATTTCATATACTCTCAGGCTATATATAAAACTGTTTGATTTGGGGCACATTTTCAATCAAAGAAGAATTCACCTTCCTTCATATTCTTTGTAATTCTTCCCCCCACCCCTCAATGCTCTTTTTTAGATTCAAATGCAGCCTGATGTTGTTATAAATGAATTGATTTTATCTAAGCACTTTGTGTACTTGAGCTGTGGTAAAACACAGAAAGAGCTGAATATCATCAATGTTTTAATAATATACTACTCTAGATGATCTGACAAATTCCCCTTGGTGGTTGAGAGAAATATAGAAAATTACTGGAGAGAATGGAGTAGTGTGGGATGCCACAAATAAATGAAACAAAAAAAAATCATTAGGACGGTTTGAGAAGAATTAAAAGCCGTGGACTCTTGTCACCTCTTTCAAAAGATACCAAGATATTGTCAGAGAAGCTATTGTTGAATGCATTTGTACAATAAGGGTGAATGTCTTCCATCTATTTACAGCTACAGATCCATTTCAATCTCTAAGCAATTTCAGTGGCATGGTCTGGTTCACTAACGGCTCTTTCAAGTCTAGAATACTATCAATCCTTTACTACATTTACTGTTAAGTTTTTTCCATCTTATCTTTGAGCCTTTTAAAATATATCTTGATTATCACTAGATTAATTTAATTGGATCTTTAGGATGGTCTAATCAGTGACACCTGGAAAATAATGGCATCTTTGAAGAAGGAAGGAGACCATTTTGTATTGCTGACAGGCATGAAATGTTATGCCAGAAATGAAAGGGGTTTCTGTCCTTTAACCATTCATCCACAGCTCTGGCACTGCTGGTGTGCAACACAGTTCTCTGGCTCATCAACCCTGCTACCATTGCTTCCATTCTCCGTAGCTAGACTACGGTGATAGTCCTTGTTACAACGATGCATCATTGCTTCAGTCAGGAATTTCCTATGGTTGCAATGTTTTCCGTTTTTTCTTAAGGTAAGGAAGATCCATGCTGGATCCAGCTGTTGCAATGCTGGATGTGATGTGTGATGAAATGCCCCGACTGAAAACATTATTTGTTCAGCAGCTCTGGGCAGATCAGCCCTTGGGATTTGGGAAGGGCTTTCCATGGATGTCACCTTTGAGAGTAACAAGGTAATAGGTGTGATTCAAGTCCTTGCCATTATTGAGTTCTTGTTTCAAAACAAATCTTTACTATAATCAATAACTTCTGTATAACAGCATCTTGTATTGACAAATTTCAAGGGTGTCCTATGAGTGAAAAAAATGTGAATGGATCTAATTACATAGGCTGCTGTCTTGGTACATCTCATCTGGATAGAAATAGACAGGACTGGGTCTTTTCTAAAAGCCTGGTCTCACAAGATTTCTAGCTTCGTCAAGAAGATTCATCAAGTCATTAAAAGTTAAGGAAATTAGTGGACCTCCCAGTCCTCTGAGACTAACTTTTCCACCACTGCAGAGACCAATAAATATCTATATCATATGTTGTATGTTATGAGGAAACAGTTGGACCATTTTTGCAGTCTGTGAGCAATTAAACTCCGTGCGGGATAACGTAACATGTGAATTAGGGGGCAAAGCCAATACACCCTTTCCTTTTCAGCCTTTGATTTTCAAGCAAACCTGTGTATCCACTATTCCAGATCAGTGTGTGCACTGTTTTATAAAGTTTGACATGCATGTCTTAGAAGTCATTGAGGTGAACTATTAGACTTGCTTTGATTTGACTGCAGATCCTCAGTGTATTTAGAAGGACACAGTAGGCTAAAACTCATAAAAAGAATTAATCAATTTTCCTGTATTATTAATTACACCCTATATTATTAAGTGATGGAATTTTCTAAATGCAATTTATTTTTCCACCACCTGTTGCTGCAAATCAACTTCTTGTTCAATTTAGACAAAGGGAAAGGACCTATGCTTTTATTTTCTGTGCTACATAATACTGGATTGTTTGTGCTCACATATAATGCAAAGGAATGTCAATAATTTAAAAAATATTGGTTTAAATTGTATCATTACCTGTGATGCTGTTGCACACATTGATTAGTATGAAAATCATAAAAAGGTAGATCTGTGTCAGCACATTTCCTGTGGGAAATTCCCTATTATGTAGTGGACAGCACTACCTGTTAACATGCAAGTATTCTGCTTGCCCTAGCCTAGGAAATTAATGTATTTTTTGTTAAGAAGGACTAGTGCTATGAAATGTGCTGTCTAACTTCCACAGAAGGGAAAAATGATTAAAAAAATCCATCCAGGTACAGACCTGATTATGATCTTTGGACATAATCCAGTGGGAGTTTTTCATGATTATTTTTAAACTTTAAAAAATGGACTTTAAAATATGGTCTGAAAAATGAATACAGAGTACCTTCTTATGCAGCACTGCATTGTAGAAAAAATGAAGTGAATGGAAGTTTTCAGCATAATATCTGATAAACTGAAAAAACCTGCATATATCAGGCAAAGTGTAGTTTACAAGAGACAGACTTCTTCTGTGCATGTGCATAAGGTACTAAGAGCAGACTCATCATGCTTGAATAGAAATGAGAATTTAATTGACAAGTCCCTCAATTACCTGTGTAACAATATAGTCATATAATTAGTATAAAAATAAATGTGCAAGCCAAAGATTAATATAGCAAATGTAGTTTTAGTGTAACAAAGGGTTGTGACAGGAAGATACTAAATACAGAAACGTGCTTAGAGCCTGCTCTTTAATAATTTGCCACAGATATTTATTTTATTCACAGTGAAATTCCAGAGGTTTGTTTGTGCAGTTTTAGTGTGGGGAAAAGAGTAGGTGGAGGGCACTTGAAAATGGCCACTAATATCATAATAATTGTGTAAGCAACCAAATGTCTCATCCTAATAAGAAGAGTAGAGGAACACAGTATGTGCTGAAAAGAGAGGACTTTTCTCAGTTTTGGCTGTGGTTGTATCTCAGATAGCAGCCTGCCAACACAGCCTAAATAACTGGCAGCCAAACTTGCCTGCTCACATAAGGCTCTCCCATTTCCCAGCTCTAATTCCTTTCTATCCCTGTGACAAACACTAACACTATTGGAAATAACTGCATATCCACCTGCCAGTGTCATTGAGCAGGATTTTCTGCCAGTCTAATTGAGAAGGAAGTTCTTGGCTTAATTATAAGAAAGAAGGCACCTGGTTATTTTAAGACCAGTCTAGAAATTGTCATCTTGCTGTTAATTTCTACTCTCCACATAATTCACAGTGTAATGCTTCCTTGTTGTGAGGTCCTGCAAGGGTCCTGGAGCTATCATCCATCATTAAGGTAAAAGTTAATAGGACACAGTTTTAGAGGGAATAAGAATAAATCCCTTATCTGTACAGATATGCTCCATCTTCCTAACATGAGTATTTTGAAATGTTCACGGTCTAAACTCCCACCTCATATGAATTATCACAGTTACCCCTTATATCTAGATCACCTACAGCTTCAGCATGCCACTGCTACTATCCTCAAGCTAAGTGAAACATTTCAGGGAATATCTGTCATTATAAAATCTATGCTAAAAAAGCTTTGAATTTCATTAAGATAACTCTATTTACCAGTTTTGGGGGTTGTGCTTTAGCTTTCGTATTTTCAATTATTTATTTCCTGACCTTTCCTTTTATCTTTCTTGCATGTTTTTATGTTATTGAAGTTTGAGGAACTCCCACATTAAATTTTCAGATTTTACCGACAAAATTTTGTTTTGTAAATATTGAACCAAACAGACATTATTTTTTAAAGATTAAAGATATAGTCCCAGCAAAGCTGATCTCTCCTCCATCCCTCTTTATTTTTCAAATTAAGTGGAGCTCCTACCACAGAATTGAAATTAGTTGAAGTTAGAAAAAAATTGCCTGTAAAAAACATGGTTTAATTTTTGAAGGATATCTTGAAGACAAACAATCTCGGAGTTAAAACATTAGAATGACTTCAGTCTTCTACTGGAAACATTCCTCCCTTTCATCTAAATTCTTTTATAAACCAAAAGACTCTTTGCTGATGTTCTGCCAAATGCATATTTTGCTTTTTTTGAGGGATCTGGAGCAGACAACTGATCTGGTTGCTCTCTTGAAGTCCCATGCACACTGGGGATATGTTTTTGGCTCCAGTCAGCTACTTTAATGTATTCTGGGTTGTCTCTTCTCTTCAGCAACTCCAAATAGATGCATGGAGGAGGAACAATCAGCCACTGAGTCTTCTAGACTTAGAGAGACTTGGAAAACCATCAGAGTTTGGTGTATAAGGGAGGGGCTTTTGCTCATCAAAGGAAAATGGAAGTTCCTTATTCCAGCCAAGAGATCTGGTGAAGATATTTCTCCTATGTGATTTTTCACCTGGTATTGTCTCTGTTATAATTTTTACTCAAACAAAAAGTGTTCCTTGAAGTAAGGCAGTTATATTTAACCTCTAAAGCCAGAAGCAAACTTTTCTGCTAAAACCACACACACATTGTACAATTTTTTAGAGCCTTTGATAACTGAAAAGCTCTTTAATTTGTTTTAATATTTCCTTTTTTTCTTTCATTCCCCTTTTCAATTGGTCTTTATGCTAAATAAGAAGAAGAAACCTTGGAAAAATAGATGGCAGCTGTTTTCTGTAAGTGGTTTTAAGTCATTAGATTTTTTTATCTCTTGCTCACACCCTCCCTTCTCTATTAGAACAGTTTCTATCTTATGCCACAAGCAAATGTAATTTCTGTTGTTGCTCCTTTGCAAAATCCAATTTGTTATGATGTATTATGCATGCGAGTATAATTGCAGAGGAGGAGTTAAGCTGAATGACAGTTTAAAGAGGTGCATTCCTTTGGCTGTGTCACTCACAAAGAGCAGCAGATAGAAAAGTGGGACAAATTGATGCCCTGATGAAAGTATTAATCTGCTAAGACTTCAGATGAAACAATGGAACTGCCCTAATCAAGCCATACCCTCTAGAGAATAAAATTATGGCACTGACTTCTGATACAGAGAAGATTACTGTAGCCTCAGCAGCAATATCAGTGCTAAGATCTACTGCATTCTTTGTGTATACATTTCTAGCAATTAAAAAAGTGCTTGTCAGTAGCAATCTTAGCATAAACCATTTTTTCCCAAGAAATGTGAGAGTTTTATGAGATCCTGTATAATGAGTTAGTCTTTTGCCATTTATTTTCATAGAAGAAATAGAATAAAGTATGTAATAACAATAAATAAAAGCAAAATAGCAAGGTAGGTGAGTATTCCAAGTGAAATATCTTTTAAAAAAAGTGTAAGATTTT